>NW_017728886.1:32621509-32638684 GCF_001723895.1 Crocodylus porosus
CCAACAGACCCCTTTAGTATCCAGCATACTGTAACTGAAGAAACATCGGAGACTCCACTTCTTGACTGCCTCTCATCGTAGCTTAGACAGCATACCTACGCTCGCTATACTTGTATTTACTGCAACTTCGTTCCAACCGGCCTCCCCTCTTACTTGTAAGAGGGTAAGGCCAGGTGAGTGAATAATTCTTTTTATTTTACTCTATATCTACTCCGTAATAACTTTTATTACTAACATTCCATCTCAATGAGCCGTTGACCAGTTCTGGGACTTAAGGAGCCGGCAGCCGCGCCTAGCTTTGGACTAGCTCCACTGTTGGAACGCAAGGGCTGGCTCTGGAACCTCGTGAACCAACGGACACCCTATAGAGTAAGTTGTTAGTGTCTCTTAATCTAAGTCGTCTACTTGTGCCAACTCAGCGAACCTCGAGGGCGGGTAAAAGCTACCTCAATTCTGCCCCACAAGCCGCGCGCTCGCACAACTCCGCAAAGCCCGCGGCTCCCCTAAGCGGTGCCGGAGCCGCTAGCCTGGCATTTCGCCACAATTTTAATGGTCATTCTGCTCTTAAATCTAAATATCCAACTCAACACATGAGAACTGGCGCACAAATCAGGGGGGCACCTGCCCCCTCTGCTCAGAACTTTTACAACAATTCCTGTGGCCAGCCATGATTTCTAAATGATTCAGAAGTAAAACATTTTTATGAAACATTAAATGTTAATTTAAAGAATAAGAGGCTTCCTGACTGAATCCTGAGGAAGTATACTGTGGTACCCAAAAGCTTGCCTATGTCTACAGCAATCATTTTATTGGTCCTGTAAAAGATAATCACCCACAAGAATACTTGCCTTTCATCCATCTCCAGGACCATCAGGGCAACACCATCGCCCAAACATTACTAAAGCTGGATCATTCTATATAGCATCTTGAAATGTTGGCAAAAACATTAGCTTCTTTCCTTAGCTGTCCTAAACTACCCAGTGTTTCAAGACTGAAATTTATCAACAGCAAGTGTGGCAGATCTTAAGCTATTTTTTTAAATTATTGGTTACAAATTATCGAGTCCCACAGACTTGGTAACACTCAACTTTATTAGGTGATGTTTAACTTCCTGCCTAGTTTCTGTTTGAAAATAAATTTCATTATCATTAACAGATGTGAATACTTCAGTCAGCTTCCTTTTTAGAAGAGAACAGAAATATTTACTGAATGCTTCTGTTGGTTGTTGTTTTTTTTAAAATAACTATACTGTCCTCATTCAGTAAAACGCTGCCATTGTTACCTGGATTTCTTTTCTGCTAAAGATTTTACAAAATCCCTTTATAAGCCAAATCATGTTCTTACTAGAACCAATAAAAACTTCTGTTGATTTCAGCAATGCAGGATTTGCCCCACTACCCTTCATCTTAGGGCCCAATAGACCCTTTTTTTTTTTTAATGTGTTTTAGCTTCCCTTACGAATTGCAAAAAAAATATCATCTCCCTTTAATTAAAAATTAAGGGGGAGCAGAGGGCAAGGAGGCTACCTGACTCACCTCCCCCCTCAATTATTTTCCCTTATCTCTCTTTGGAAATAAATTATTTTCCCTGCTGTAGCAGTGGGAGGGGGGGCAAAATCAAGGCAAACCTCCAGTGTGCCTGGAAAATAACAACAATTTTATAAATGTTCCGTATACAGAATCTAATTATTGGGATGTCATCTTATACCAGAATAAATATGGCAACTTGGCTACTACCAGCAAAACCATCACACCAACTGTAATTCAAAAATTTCATTTTCAGAAACACTTCATGGTTTGTGAGCAGAAAGGAATGTTGCTTTCTTTTCAAACCTTTCTGAGCTAAGGAGAAAATACAGTAATTTGGGTGCTTACATTTCTTTTTCTCCTTTCAATTTCCTTTTAGGCAACTCCAACTGGCATTGAAAGTTAAACTATGATGTTCCCCTATTCCAAACTGCTACCTAAATCAGTTTATGTACTGCTATTAGAAATCAAAATTTCAAATTGATGAAGTTTTCATACCTTTCAAATTTTAAGAAAAAAGGCATGCTCCTTGAATCTTTCAGTTATTCATTTACATACGAATACAGGCTTTAAAAATGTTAGACATAAAAGCAAGAAAAACATTTGTTTTTAGAACTTTGTTTCTTTTGTCAGAAAATGTAAGCTTCTAAACTTAAGTACCAGGACACAAATCTCTCCAAAATGTTAATACGTCTTTCCTGGAACTTGGATTTCAGCTGTCTAAAGTATTAACTCAGTGAAAAGCAATGTAGGACACAGGAAAGTAGGGCTGGAAGGGACCTCATACAGCAGGGTCGGGCAACTATTTTGGGCAGAGGACTGAGTTTTGGCACACCATCAAGGGCTGCATGACAGGCAGCCCAGGGCAGATCAATATTAATTTTCTAAATTCTTTAGGGGCCCCTTGGGCCAGATGCAACCTCCCAGGCTATTGTATCTGGCCTGTGGGCCTCATTTTACCCACCCCTGTCATACAGCCATCTAGTCCAGCCCCCTGTTCAAGGTAGAATTATTCCTGGCAAAACTATCACAATTTGAAAATCTCCCCCTTGAAAATTTCCAGGGATGGAGATCCCACAATTTCTATAAGTAGCCTGGTCCATGGCTTGACCACCCTCAAAGTTCTTCCTAATCTCCAACCTAAATTTCCTCTGCTATAAAGCTAAGGCAATTGCTCCTAATTCTGTGCCCCACAGCTTTAGACAACAGACTACCTCTATCCTCTATAATCACCCTGTAGGTATTTGAAGATTTATCAAATCTCCCCTCACTTTTCTTCTCCAAACTAAAACAAAGTTAGTTCTTGCAACCCTTTGTCATAAGTCATACTAACCAGGCCCCTAATCACTTTTGTCACTCTGCTGGACTCTTTCCAATCTGACCACACTTCCCTTGAAATGTGGGACCCGAAGACTGGACAGAGAACTCCACAAGGCTTCAACAGTGCCGACAAGAGCGGCAGAATCACTTCCCTTGGTTTGCAAGAGACACTCCTATTAATGCAATACAATATGCAGAGGGCATTTTTTACAACAAAAGCATATTGCTGGCTCACATTCAGCTTGTAGTCCACTATAACTTCCACATCCTTCTCTGCAGGGCTGCAATCTAGCCAGTCATTCCCCAGTCTGCCATTTGTGCATGTGGTGATTCCACCTCAAGTGCAGAACTTTGCACTTTGCCTTGTTTAATTTAACCTGATTTATTGTGGAGCATTTTTCCTGCTTACACAGATCACTCTGGATCACTCTAGCCCTGCCCTCCAGGAGGTGTCTGCCACCTCCACCAAACTTGGTGCCATCCCCACATTTACTAAGTATGCATTCAATCCCATTGTTCAAAACATTAAGGGAAATGTTAAACAAAACCAGACCCAGAACAAACCCCTGAGAAGCCTCACTTGATACCTCCTCCCAAGTAGGTAGTGAGCTGTCAATAGCTATGTTTGCAATGTGATGCTATGTATAAATTAAATATTCCAAATTTTAATTTATGTTGAATAGGGGTCTAAATTAATATTAAGTATTTATTAACACTGTTTTAAGCAGAATGGATAAAACTCGATAACTTAAATATTTTTTCTTTTAATTTTTTTTTTTTAATTTAAATTGGATTTGGGGGAGAAAGGGGTATTTAAATCATCATTTTTTCCTTTTTAAAAATAAGCCAACCTAAAATGAAGTTTGAATTTAATACACCATAGGCTATGATATAAATTTAGTATAACCTAGTAACCTAATTTAAATAAAATAATTTGTTGAGTCAATGAGTCTGTATTAAAAACTGTAGAGTTAAAGGCTGATTTTCTTCTATATAAAAATAAGAAGGAAACATCTAACTTATGAGGTCAAGCTTCACATATATGGCACAATATTTAATGTATTAAGGGGGCTTGACCCTGCAAGGGATGCAGGGTCTATGCTACTGGATGCAAAGAACTAACAAAGTCATCACAGAGGCTGGAATGTGGCCTCTGACTCCGGCATACACCATCATGTGTACTTCTTGATCAGGATTATCCATCGAGCTCACCTGGATGGTATCAAATGCCTGTTTTATTTATTAGCTCAGCTCTCAAATTCTGAATATTTATGACAATGGAGACTTATTCTCCAGCTCATGGAAGAATGACCATCTGCTCAATAACTGCCAAGCCCCTGTTTCTGAATGGTTTGGGATACTTCAGTTAAATGGCCTTTCTTGGTCCCTCTGCGGAAACATTAACTTCTCAAGTGTTCTAGCCATGTCTCTAAAACTAAAATACTGCAATATACAAGGCCAGGGGTTCACAAAAGGAGAAATCCTGGATTGTTAGGGGGAGGGTTTTGGGACGCAGGCAGCGGTGAGGATGTGGTAAGTAATGTCACAGGGAAGAGGAGTCTTGGTTTCTTATTAATACCTTGTGTGGAGGAGGGAGAGGGAACCAGTAAGAAGCAATGTGTGCAGCAGAAAGGACCGACCCTGGGCTCAGTGTAGGAAAAGGAACAATACTCTGTTGAGCACAAACCAGGCTCAAGTTCAACACCAGAGAGCTCGAGGAAAAAAAAAAAAAACTGTCATGGCTTCAGGCTGCAAATCAGACCTTTTTTGGGAATTGTAATATTTTAAAATCCTAAGACTGCGATTACAGCGTTATAGACACTCTGACTAGCTGACAAACAGGCAATCAGAACGTGAAGAAGCGTTCTGACAGAAGGCAGCCCACCACCATGATGGTGGGGACACAGGAGACGAATTGGGGGGGGGGGGGGGGAAGAGGCAAGGCCAGCACACCTGGCCTCGCCCCCCCCAGCTCTGCTCCCTGCAGGTAGCACAGGCGGGAGTGGGCCTGGGCCCAATGTGGGGGCGGTGGGAGGGGAATGGGTCTGGGCCCAATGTGGGGAGAGGGGAGCGGGCCTGAGTGGGGCCGTGAGGTGGGGGGGCCGAGCAGCAGGCACAGCCCAATGCAGCCACAGCAGTAGCTCAGGAAGGGAAGAAGAAGGAGTGGACCTCACCCCACCTCAGGCCTGGGCAAAATCCTCCCCCACCCCCTCCCCTGTGCCAGTGGGCCCGGGGGGGGGGGGGCACACCATGGCACCGGTCATGACAGTGGGGCCAGGGGAGGACTGGGCACAGGCCAAATGAAAGGAGGAGCTAACTGGAGCCTAGGGAAAAGCCAACCCACCACGACTGTGGGGGGGACGGCAGCAGACCCAGCCCAGCTCAACACAGGAGCTGTGGAGGGAAAGGAGGGGAGGAGCAAGCCCGCTCCCCTCACTGGGCCTTGGCCCACTCCTTCCCCTACCTGTGTCAGCCCTGAGCCTGCTCCTCAGGTCCCCTTCTGACCCCCAAGGCAGGGAGGAGAGGAGTGGGCCTGGACGCTAAACAGCAGGATGGAAGAGGAAGCAGTCCCAGATTTGGGGGGGGGGGGAAGGTGTCTCCATCCCCACCCGCTCCTCCCCTCCCCCATCATTCTTGACAGGGAATTGGCTACTTCTAATATAATAAAGGGCTTAGTCTGTCTGTCTGTCTGTCCATAATGCTTTCAGCCAACTGCAAGAGCCTCCGAGAAGGTGAGCAGCAATTGCCTGTGCAGGCCTGGGATGCACAGACCCAAGTTTGAGCCACTGCTAGGGAAGTTTGTGGCGGCTGTGGCAAACACACCCTGGGGCCACCCAAGCAGCAGGGTTTCCCCACACCTCCCTGACTGAGGGTGAAGAAAGGGATCATGGTGGCAGCACCCCTCCCACTCATCCTTGACGCCTCCCAGAACAGCAGGCAGGGAGGGGTAGGCAGAGGGCAGGTAGGGAAGTGGGGAGTGAAGGGGGAGGGGAGCAGGAAGGGAACCCCGACAACAGCTGGCAGGGAAAGAGAGGTGGCTGGGCAGCTGTATGACCCTGGGCGGGTGCAGGGCAGGGGGAGGAAAAGGTGGGGGGGGATCATGGTTGCCACTGTTGTTGGGGGCCAGGTGGCAGGGAAGGAAAGAAGGGAGGGAGGGAAGCTGGGAGGGGAAAGGAAGGGAGGGGGTCACAGTGGTGGCACCCCCCCACCACTGCCTGGTCCTGACAACAGCCATCAGGGAGATGGAGGCAGCAAGGAGGGAGGAAGGGGAGTGGGGAAGGGAAAGGAGAGGAGGAAGCCCTGCTGCAAGGTGGAGGCAGGCAAGGGGAGGGAGGCCCCGCTCTGGAGGCTGGAGGAGGCAGTGGCAGTGGAGGGAGTTTTTACATGGCCAGCCCCGAAGGGTGAATGGTGGGGGGTGAGGGGAGGCCACATAAACACTCCATGAAATCTGTCATTCTTGGTGACCAATTAGCTAGTAGTTTCAATAAATTCCGGTGCAACTGGTAAAAGAGGACCACCTACCAAATGTAAACAGTGCAACAAAGATATGCAAGACCTGGTAGCCCGAATAAAGCAACCTTATGAAACATGCTTCTCAGAAGCCAATGAACTTTATGGTGACATGAACATGTCTGAGCCATATGAATCAACTGATTAGTAAACTTGCTATTTTTTTAACCATTCTTGTCAACTATATATTGCAGTGCTATTAAATGATAAATGTATGACAATAATGATTAATAATGTTAGTTATTTTGGATAAACTACTTATGAATTTCAAAATGTTTATGTTCAAAATTAACAGATATGCTAGGTTGTGGAAGAATTTGTTAACTATACATTTTACAAGCTTCTGAAATGAATTTTATTGCCAGTATAAGCGAATATACAAGCCCTAGGTAAAGAAATTCTGTGCAGAATGAAGTTTTAATGGACATTTATAATTTTAAAATAAAATTAAAAAATTTTCAACCTGTTTTATACTGATAAAAATGATTTAAATAGAAGATAACCTTTACGATTTACTAATATTTTGCTATACAACTGGGTTTGAAAAAAAAATATCATTTAAATACTGATTTAAAAAATCTGCTGTAAGAGATATCTTTCATTTACAATCCATTTTTTTAAATAATGCACTAATACTCAGCATGAATGACTTTTTAACCATTTTGTTTCAGGATCCAACTCAGACATAAGAAATTATGAACATTCATCATCGGCAATGTTTGCAACTTCAGAATCATCAACTGATATCACCAGCAGTACTGCAACTAAACATCCCTTGGACAGTAAGTATCCAGAAGGAGACTTTCTTCATTGTCAAGTAAAACTGTGGATGAGTTCATATCATAATCAGGACCAGCAAAGCCCAACAAGGCAGCATAAATGAAAAGACTCCTTAGTTCATTTATGTAACAAAATCTCCCTGTCTTGCTCAGAACAAACATTTTGCTGACCTAGTTCATTCATTATGACCAGGTTGCATTCCGCCCAATAGAACAGATATTGCTAGAAGGTTTCTGGATACAGTGTATAAGAAGGAAATTGAACAGCATGCAAAAAACATTAAAGGAAAAAATATTCATCTGAGTCCTGATGGATGGCATAAGGTATACAATGATCAGTAATGTGGATCCCACGCCTTCCTGCCTGAGGGTGAAGGAAGGGATTACGGTGGGATCCCAACTGGTGTTACAACAGAAGATGGAATTATTTCACAGAAAACACTGATACATCAGAAAATGCCCATACTGAAAAATATTTAGAAGTAGTGGCAGTAAAAACTGTAACAAACTTTTGCTGTGAGCAAAAATTCAAGTGTCACATGCATAACTTTGTCACAGACAATGCTGTAAACGTAGCAAAAATGAGAAAAAAAAATTAGAAGATAAATGAAGCAAACACATGGGTGCATTGCTCATTTGATGCATCTTTTAGCCAAAGATTTAAATATTCCAGGAAAAAAGGACGATGTTATTGAAATTGCAACATACTTCTGTAACAACCAGTCTGCTTTAGCTTCACTGAAAAAAACTGGGGGCTCCTAGTTAATTGTCCCCCAAGATGTACAACAGAACTCAGTAGTTGACTGCTTTGAGCTGTTTATTAAGAACTGGCCTATTCTGATGACCAACACTGAAGAAAATCTTGACGAAACCAATAGAATTATCACAGCCACAACAGTCAACACAGGACTTAAGAGAAATGTAGAAGATAGGTTTTAGTGTATTCAGGGTATTTCAATAGCCTTAGACAAACTACAGAAAGATCGCTGCTGTACTGCAGATGCTGCTGAAATTTAGGAAGAACTTTAGGAAACATTAAAGCAAGAAATATTCAACAACAAAGTTAAACTGCAGGCAGTAACGATGCGGATGGATCAAGCACTTACTCCACCATATTTTCCTGACAATATTCTTAAAGTACCAGAGTAGATGCCTAACTACCAAATAGGAAAATGCTGCTATGACATGGGCATCTACTAATTACCCATCAATACTCATACCACTGTTTTGCAATTTTCGCAGAAACCAGAAAAAAAGAGCACAGAAATAAAAATAAATGCTAGCTCCCCAACTGAAGCCAGCAGTTCAACCTCACAGCTGCCAGGGTGGGGGGGAAAACCACAGTTCTAATACCATAACAGTTGATACTAGTGTTTAATAAATTATTTAGTTGTATATGTACACCATGTTTTGATTTGAAAAACAAGTTTTGGTATCCATTTTACGTTTTTTAATAAATCTGAAGTGCTGGTTTTATGAGTTTAATTAAATTCAAGTTGCCATCTTAATGCAGCTCGATACAAATGTACGCAAAAAAATCATTTAGTGAATAAGAAATATATATGTTACCATTTTCTAGCATTCTGAAATGTAGGATTTTTAACAATCCAAATATGATGTAATGTAACATTATATTATGCAACGTAATTCTAATATAAAAACCTTCGTCTGCCTTTCCATCCATCCATAACACTTTATTCATGCTCCGATTGGCTTACAAAACACCCAATCACAGTGTGAAGAAGCGTTCAGACAGATGGCAATGTACCACCATAATGGCAGGGACACAGGACAGAGCGGGAGGGGCGAAGCCAGCATCCCTGCCTGCTCCCTCCTCTGTCATTCTTGATGGGCAATTGGCTAGTATAATATAATATACACACACCACCACCCCCCCTCCTTGTTTGTGCACACAGGAAACACATGTACCAAATCTACTGGAAAAACTGCATTTGGTTGTAAATCAACATGTTTTAATTGTTATATCAACCAATGAAAACACAACTTTGTTAAAAAACGAGAAAATACATACAATAGGGGAAAGTTGATTAAAATCAATTATTTAAATTGGGCTTTTGGCTTGTTGATTTAAATCAGTGATTTAAATTGACTCTACTTCATTCAATCCACACTGGTTTTAACAGATCTCAGATTCCAAAATGCTGACTAGAAGTGTACTACTAGTTTGCTGACTCACACTAAAAGGACGAACAAGCAGATTTTAATAGTTCCAACTCAGGGAATCAAAAAGTACTAGTAACCCTACTGAGAACTAAAAGCAAGAAACAGAGGTCCTGCAGGGGGCCAGAAGCAAACTCTAGTAAGATACTGTACTCACTGTTTGTTCAATTAATAAAAATAAACTCAGAAAAGGTGCATTTGGATTGTATCCAGTATGTACTATGAAACTACCCACTTACAGGGAGTTATTCATATTATCAACTGTCCTTCAAAAGGTACAAAACAAATTGCTTTACAAGTGAACGTTATAACTAATTTACAGCTCAGTTAATCAAGCATTTGTTTTAAAATACTACAAGAACTTAGTATGAAATACACATACTTTAAACAAAAAAAGTTCACTTAGAGCTGCAGCTTCGGCAATTGAAGTGATTGCTTTCAAAATTTTTAACCAGAGAAGCTTTCAATACTACAGACATAATCCAGAATTTTCAAATACAATTTTTTCATAGCTGAATTTTAAAACCCCCTCAATTTCATAACCTACAATCTCCTAACAAATTAAGAACAACTGTCTCCTTCCAAGTAAAATATAAAAAACCTTTCCCACTACAGGGTTTCCAGAGCACAGACTACACAGGAATATACCAGTACAAATTCTATCACTGGAACACACATCACAGCTATTTAAAATCATGCAGGAACACCACAAAAATACTGAGAATAAAAGTAACTCTGATACCGCTGAGATCATCATACAGGGACAGAATTTATAAAGATAATACACACATTTTGGGTATTTTAAAGAAATATTTTGTAATCTTTAAAAAAATGTAGCCAACTTCATTTTGAGCATTATTTGTGTTCTCTAAATACAAACAATTACTAAAGAATCCTAAAAGTGAATATTGCTCCTTTTTGCGATTTATTGGATATACTAATTTAGTTTTAATGAAGGATTAAAACAAGCCACAAGAAACTTTACATTTTGTACAAACCTATAGATTTGGCTAACATTTAAAAAAAAAAAACAAGGAAAAAACTACACATACACAAACACATCTGCTGCAGTGATTATATTCAAGTATTCAGTAAAGAAAGTATTTTTTTAAAAACCACACTTTTTAGAAAAATATGTTATTGTTTCCATATTAATAATAATGGCATGAGCTGCAGGTGCTCTTAATGACATCTTTATGATATTTTCTAATATGATGTAAAGCAGACCCAAAACAATGCCCCGTTCTCCACCCCCAACAGAAACAACTTAAAATATGTTTAAACACATGAGGGGGAAAAAACAAACACACACACACACAAAATTTGCAACTCATTTCCAATATATTTACCATGGCAATACAGATTCTCTCAGGCCAACTCTGAATCAAATTGTGAAGACTGGAGCTTCAGTCAAGAAACGTACTTATGCAGACAAAATCCCTAATTATTGCCATGTCTTAAACCTTCCTTCTCTAGAAAAATAACACAGGCTACACAGAGAAATTTGGGGCAATTTCTAGAGTATTCAAGTCTCCTTGACCCCAGTAAGTTTATCTAGTTAAGCCAGAGATTCTCAATGAGTGTGCTATTGCACCCTAGGATGTCTTTAGATCCTTTAAGAAGAGCCCTGGGGGGTCTATAAAATATTAGTACTGTTAGGTATACAAATATGATTCACAAGATAAAACCAGATATTTTAAATAGGAAACCATAGTGTTAAATACATTCTGATCTGTTAGGCTCTTATTTTTTTGTACAGAAAAATTACTCTTAATGTGTTTCTATAGTTAAAAATGGGTGAAGGCCACTGCTCATATGGCCTTGTGCACCCTTGCAGAGAGGCCTAACAACTTTTAGCAAGTCACTTGAGTGCTGCATCATCAATGAACCAATAAAAAATAATATCTGTTACTATTAGGTTACATTGAGTGGAAAAAAAATCTTAATAGAACTTGTTACCAGAGAGATACAAAGTTCTTTTTCTCATGTGCAAAAATAATAAAAATCTAAAAATACTTAGGTGATTGGAATCAGTGAGATACAGACACTTCCTGCATAGCACACTGCTAGTGTGTACAGCATTCTACTATTCATCTTTTCATTTACTACATTTTATTGTATACCATATACCCCCGAATAAGACACACATCTTAATTTTGGAATCTAAAATGAAGAAAAAAAAGATCTTTCCTTGACCAGATATTTCCTTGACCAGCAGGTACATTATTTTGACACTGAAAACACAGATAGCTTCAGTACAGGAGAAAAAAAAAAAAACAACCTGTGGCTGCTCCGTTAAACCCCTGACTGCAGGACATGGCACCCACCCCACTCGGGGCCAGACAACTTTGTTCATGCAGGATTAAGCCATCTAATTGAGGCAGCTGGCTGAGTCAAATGGCCTGGACCCACTTCTCAAGTGAGATGGGCATCCAGTGGTACCTTCTAAGTCAGCTGAGGGCCTGCCTGGTTTGAGAAGAGGAGCTGGGCCATTTGGCTCTGCCAGCAGTGTCAACAGAGGGCACAATCCTGCTGAAGCCCAACTGCCCATCCCCAACTGCACAAACCTGCTGAAGCCCAAACCAGCTGGGCACCCAGCAACCCCTGCCAAGTCAGCTGAAATCCCACTCAGCTCAAGAAATAGGGCCAGTAAGTTTACCTCCTATGGGATCAGGCCCACTGCTCCCTGCACTTCCTCTAAATCACATACCCCAGTTTCAGGAAAAAGTGTGTATGTCATATGCAAGTAAACACGGTGAACAACAGATAATGCAAAACAGCACTAAAGACACTCAGACAGGGAAAGATGCTGATGCAAAAAGATCTAATATGTGACACTCGTCCGAAATGAGATAACTACTCTAATCATTTCCGGGGGTGGGGGGAATGATGACATCTAAACATTGCATTGTTAGTTGGCTTTTTACCAAGCAGCTGAATGCAAGAAATCTCTGGAAAAGCCAACACAAATAATGCTGTTACACAGCATTCTGCTTAAATCAGATTTCAAAACTAACAACTTGCATTTTAATACAGTAAAACACACTCATCACCAATCTTTTACAGTCGCAAAAAAAGAAAGAGGTACTCATTCTAACAATACCAAATAGTTCAAGGTAGTTTTATTAAAATATGAACTACATACAAGAGTTAAATAAATAAAAAAGCAGAGATTAAGTACCTAATGTCATTAGAAGATAAAAAAGCAAGCAGCTCTCATCTCCAGTCAGTAAGTCACATGACCCATTTTGGTTTCAATATATGCATGGTCCTTCTCATCAAAAGGATGTTGGCAACAAGAGCACACTCACGGCTCATATTAAACGTATTGTCCACTGTAAATCCCAGGTCCTTTTCTGCAGAGCTGCTGCCCAGCCAGTCAGTCCCAGCCTGTATGAGTGCATGGGACTGCTCCATCCTAAGTGCAGGACTCTGCACGTGTCCTTGTTGAACGTCATGAGATTTCTTTTTGTCCAGTCCTCTAATTTATCTTGGCCACTCTGAAACCTTCCAGTGTACCTATTATTCTTCCCAGTTTGGTGTCATCTGCAAGCTTGCTGAGGGTGCACTCCATCCCATCATCCAGACTGATGATGAAGATCATGAACAAAATCAACCCCTGGGACACTCCACTCGATACTGGCTGCCAACTATACAGCAAGCTATTGATTACTACTCTTTGAGCCTGATGATTCAGCCAGTTTTCTATCAGTCTTACAGTTGGTTCACTTTACAACTACTTCCTTGCCTTGCTTGTGAGAAAATTGTGGGAGATGGCAACAAAAGCCTTGATAAAGTCAAGGTATACCTCATGTCCATTGCTTTCCCCTCATCCACAGAGCCAGCCATCTCATCATAGAAGGCAATCAGGTTAGTCAGGCATGACTTGCCCTTGGTGAATCCATGGTGACTGTTCCTAATCACTAGAGGTGCACCGATATATATCAGCTACATATCAGATCGGCACCAATAAATGGTAAATTTACATTATTGGCTATCAGGTTTTTTTGGCTGTTCTAGTCAATAATCTCCAATAAATATAATTAATTATGCCTTCTGAGGCCCCCAGACACCTGGGTTTCCTCTTGCCTGCAGGGCTAGGGTCCCCAGATGCCTGGGTTCCCTTGGGAAACAGCAGATTTCCCCTTGCAGGTGAGCACCATTCTAGCCTGCAAGGGATCCTGCTTGGGGCTGCTGGGAGCAAGACAGGGAGCACCATGTGCACTTGCACAGCTGCATGCATGCATGTGGGCCAGGAAAACAGCCGAGCAGCACGGAGAGCAGCTCCCTGTAGGTAAGTCTATGGAGGAGAAGGGGGTCGGGGCAAATCGAGGCCCGAGGGAGGGAGTGGGGCAGGGGGAGGGGCTGCAGCTAGAGGCTCTGCCCAACCAGGGCAGCGCATGGGACCTGGGGCCAGGATAGGAAGCAGGATGGAGCCAGGGGCGGCTTGTCCACAGGGGGAGGGAAAGGGGAAGGAAAGACAGCTCCCCACCACTGCATACCTTCCTCCCCACCCCCCAAGGGAGACACGAGAGGGATATCTGCCCCACCCTCCTCCAATTTGCATGTGGGGTGGATGTGGGCTGATCACTATGGGCTCAGGGGATCGCCATTCGGCTGCCTTTGCCCTGGGAGCCCCATGCCAACTGCACACTCCCTACCTGCGCGCCAGCAGTCAGGGTAGCAAGTTGTGCCTCCCACTGCCAGGCAAGCAAGAGACGGGCAGCCAGTGCATGGTTCCCAGGGCAAGACAGCTACAGAAGGAGGCAGTGAGGCTCTGAAGCACCCTCCACCATGAGGAGTTCATCTATTCAGTGCTGGAGGAGACCTCCAGGAAGAATTGCCAGAGGCAGAGCTAGAGAAGGGAGAAGACAGAGACTCCCCAAAAGGTCGAAACTGGAAGCTTGTGACCTCTGACAGCAAGCAGAAATCTTCATCTGCACCTGTAGCAGTTTGCCTAGAGAATAAATATGGAGTTTTAGCAACAGAGTTGGGGAGCATGATCCATTGGTGGAAGGACAGGCCAGGCTTCCTCAAGGTAGGAAGGATCAAGATGATCACCACCAAGAATAAGCAATGGGGGCCATGGTGGGAGACTCCCTTTTGCAGGGAATGAAGCGATCCAATCTGCTGACCTAACCTGTTGTCTCATGGAGTCTGATGCTTGCCCAGAGCCAAGATACAACTGAGATACTACTGAGACTCATCCAGCCCTCTGACTACTACCCCATGCTGCTCACCCATGTGGGCACCAATGATAATGCCAGGGGAGAGAGACCCTGAGCAGATCAAAAGTGACTATAAGGCTCCGGGTGCAAGGGTGAAGGGGACAGCGGCTCAGGTGGTGTTCTCTTCAATACTTCTGATCAAGGGAACAGGCCGGGGCAGGAGCAGGTACATCCTGTAAATCAATGCCTAGCTGCACAGGCAGTGTCATCAGCAGGGATTTGGCGTCTTGGACGATGTTCCAAGAAGGATGGCTGGGAAGAGATGGGAGCCACCTGACAAAGAGAGGGAAATGTATCTTTGCAGACAGGGTTGCTAAACTAGTGAGGAGGGCTTTAAAACTAGGTCTGCTGGGGGATGGAGACCAAAGCCCTGGGGTAAGTCCATGACCTGGAGGAAGAGCAGGAGGGGGCAACAGGGGAGGTGTTTACATTCTTCCTGAGAAATCAGGGGAAAATAGACTAGTTACTTTAGGTGCCTGTACATGAATGTACAGAGCTGGGGAAAGGAGCAGGAAGAACTGTAAATCCTTGCACAGTCATGGAACTATAACATGATTGGAATAATAGAGACTGGGTGGAGCTTGTATGACTGGAGTGCTGTCATGGATGGGTATAACCTGTTCAGGAACGACAGGCAGGAGAGGAGGAGGAGGAGGAGGAGCTGTGCTTTATATAAAAAAGCCATATGATTGCTCAGAGCTCCAGTATGAAACTGGAGATAGGCCTGGTGAGTCACTGGATTAGGGTCTAGGGAAAAGAGGAACAAGGGTGATGTCATGGTGGGGGTCTGCTATTGACCACCAGACCAAGAGGAAATTGTAGACGAGGCTTTCTTCAAAACAGCTAGCAGAAGTTTCCCGATCACAGGCCCTGGTTCTCATGGGGGACTTCAATCACCCCGACATCTGCTGGGACAGCAATACAGCAGTGCGCAGGCAGAAAGTTTTTGGAGAGTGTTGGGGACAACTTCCTGGTGCAAGTGCTGGAGCAGGCAACTAGGCATTGTGCTTTTCTTGACCTACTGCTCCCAAACAGGGAAGAATTGCTGGGGAATGTACCAGTGGAAAGCAACTTGGGCAGTAGCAACCACAAGATGATTGAGTTCAGGATCCTGAGGGAAGGAAGGATGGAGAGCAGCAGAATAAGGACCCTGGACTTCAGAAAAGCAGACTCTGACTCACCTCAGGGAACTCATGGGGAGGATCCAATGGGAAGCCAGACTGAGGGGGAGAGGAGTCCAGGACAGCTGTGTGTACTTTAAAGAAGCCTTACTGAGAGTGCAGGAACAAACCATCCGGATATGCAGGAAGACTAGCAAGTATGGCAGAAGACCAGCTTCACTTAGCAGGGTACTCTTCAGTAAACAAAAATCACAAAAAGGAAGTTTATAACAAGTGGAAACTTGGACAAACAACTAGGGAGGAACATGCGGTACTGTTCAGAAGGCCTTCTAATGCTGAGATTAGAACCATGTTGTCTTTGGATGAAATGGTTTAAGAGATTTCTCAGTTTCCCTAGTCACTATGTAGAGAGGCTTCTCCACAGAGGATGTCAGGCCAGATTATAGTTTCATAGTTTCTAGGGTCGGAAGGGACCTGGGCAGATCATCAAGTCTGACCCCCTGCGATGGGCAGGGAAGAAACCTGGGGTCAAACAACCCCAGCAAGGTGTGTATCTAGTCTCCTTTTGAAGACCCCCAGGATAGGAGCAAGCACCACTTCCCTTGGAAGTTGGTTCTAGATCCTAGCCACCCTGTGAAGTAGTGCCTCCTGATATCTAGCCTGAATCTACTCTCAGTCAACTTAAGGCCTTGTTACTGCCAGTAGTGCTCAGGGGAACAGGGACTCTCTCATAGCCTGCTGGTCTCCCTTGGCCAGTTTACAGACAGCCACCAGATCCCCTCTCAGCCTTTTCTTGTGGAAGCTGAACAGGTTCAGGTCTCATAGCCTCTCCTCGTAGAGCCTGCCCTGGTGACCCCTGATCATGCAAATGGCCCTCCTCTGGACCCTCTCGATGCTGTCCACATCCCTCCTGAAGTGTGCTGCCCAGAACTGGACACAGTACTCCAATTCCAGCCTGACCAGTGTCGCATAGAGGGGGACTATCACCTCCTTGGACCTGCTCATGATGCATCTGTGGAAGCATGACAAAGTGTGATTAGCTTTCCTGACTGCGTCCCCACATTGGCGGCCCATGTTCATCTTGGAATCTATAATGACTCCAAGATCCTTTTCTGCTTCTGTGCTGATGAGAGGGGAGTTCCCCAGCCTGTAGGTATGCTGCTATTTCTTTCTCCCTAGGTGCAGTACCCTGCACTTGTTAGTATTGAATCCCATCTTCTTCTCATCCGTTCACCCCTGTAACCTGTCCAGATCCAATTGCAGCCTGTCCTTCCATTCTAGCGTGCCCACTTTTCCCCACATCTTAGTGTCATCCATGAATTTGACAAGGTGCTTTTCACCCCCTCGTCCAAGTCACTGATGAAGATGTTAAACAGCGCAGGCCCAAAGACCGAGCCCTAGGGGACCCCACTGCCCACATCTGGACAAGGGAGAAGAGATTGATGTCATATATCTTGACTTCAAAAAAGCTTTTGATCTGGTATCCCATGATCGCCTCTTGGCAAAACTG
>NW_017728886.1:32639365-32650823 GCF_001723895.1 Crocodylus porosus
GGAGGTGGTTCAAGCACCTACATTGAACACCTTCAAGAGCAAATTGGATGCTCATCTTGCTGGGATCCTATGACTCCAGCTGACTTCCTGCCCTTTGGGCAGAGGGCTGCACTTGATCTTCCGAGGTCCCTTCCAGCCCAAATGTCTATGAAATCTATGAAACATCCCTCCAGGTCAAAAATGACCCATCCACCACCGCTCTCTGGGTGCAGCCTCCCCAGCCAATTGGCAACCCATCTAACTGTGGAGGCATTGCCACCACAATCTCCTAATTTTTTAATGCGAATGTGAGAGACAGTGTCAAAGGTCTTCCTGAAGTCCAGAAAGACTACATCCACCGCGACACCTGCGTCCAAGGATTTTGTGACCTGGTCATAGAAGGCAACCAGGTTGGTCTGACAGGGCCTGCCTTTAATGAACCCATGTTGGTTGCCCCTGAGCATACACTCCCCTGCTGGTCCCTCACAGATGTGACCTGGATAATTTTCTCAAAGAGCTTCCCCAGGATCGATGTAAAACTAACAGGCCTATAATTTCCTGGCTCCTCCTTCCTCCCTTTTTTGAAAATGGGGACCACATTGGCCCTTTTCCAGTCCTCTGGCACCTTGCCAGAGCACCATGAGTGCTCATGAAGCTGTGCCGGGGTCCTGCAATGACCTCTGCTAATTCCCTCAGCACTCTGGGGTGGAGATAGTCAGGACTTGCTGATCTGAACACATCCAGTCCCACCAGAAGTTCCCTGACTAGGTCCTCTCTGACCCTGGACCTGGCTCTGCCTCCCCTGGGACCATCGGAGGGATGACCTGGTCCCTGCTCAGAAAAATGGAGGCAAAGAAATTGTTAAATAAATTAGCTTTGTCGTCTGGTGAGGCCACCAGATTTCCTAGCGTATCCTTCAGAGGCCCCACATTATCCAGGAACCTTCTTTTTACCCCCTATGTATTTAAAAAAGGATTTCTTGTTATCCTTGATCCAGGTTGCTAGTCCCAATTCCATCTCCACCTTGGCTTTCCTAACAGTCCCCCTACAATCCTGAGCAGAGGTACAGTCCTCCCTTACACTGTCAGTATAGTAGAATTCAAATTTTTCCCGTTGGAATGGTTTGCAACACACTTAATTTGTGGCAGATTAATAAATTAAGAGCGAACTTCAAAAGCTGAACTCAGTAGCTCTGTTCATCTAGAGCACAGTAGCAGACCCATTCAGCTGAGGACCCTCTGGAAAAAAAGCTGCAGCAAACAGCTAAAGTACCTCTTCAGAGCCAGACAGCTATTTGCTGGAGCTATATGTAGTATGGCTGGTTCATAAACCCTCATCTTCACTAAGGCTAAGGCTAAGGAACCTAACTCTATAAAGAATTCAGGTTCTACTGTACTTTACCCCTTGATAGCACTGTTATGATTGAAGAGCAAGGGTGACTACTATATTCCAAAACAATAACTTCAATAAAGATAAAAGAGGGCATTGCACAGGAGTCGGATTAGTACCACGGGGCAGCAAAAACAGAATAACGTCCATCCAACCTCAGGGAGCAACATGAAAAAAAAAAAAATCAACACTTCAACAAATCAGCCTCTAGCATATGTTACTGTGACTGATAACTCTGACTGCCAGTTTTCATGTCTCATTCACATGGTGATACGGCCTCAGAGTATTGTTTAGGCAAGAGGATTCCCCTTCAAAATATCCAAGAGGGAAAAAAACACTATGCGAAAAGGTCTTCAAGACTCCAAAGGGGGGGTGGGGGGAAGAGGGGAGGGAGATTGCTTATTCACCGCCTTATTCACCGCCAAAAAGAAAAGTAGAAAGCAAATATCCAGCTTTTCACAATCTTAGGGATAAAAGAACATAATCAATTATAAAAATCTAAAGATAAAATGCTATTTATGCAGAAAAAATTTGAAGCAAAAAAATATTTTATGGTCAGATAACTTTTAGAAAATATTATATACAACTAGCAAGCATAAAATTATATTTCCTTTGAAATCTATTTTAAAAAAATCATAGAATCATAGACTCATAGAAGTAGGGTCGGAAGGGACCTTTTAGATCTTCAAGTCCGACCCCCTGCCAGGGTGAGAGAAAAAACTGGGCTCAAATGATCCCAGCTAGGTAGGCATCAAGCCTCCTCTTAAAGACCCCCAAGGTAGGAGCCAGCACCACTTCCCTTGGAAGTTGGCTCCAGATCCTAGCCGCCCTAACTATGAAGTAGTTCTTACGGATGTCTAATCTAAACCTACTCTCCAACAACTTGTGGCTGTTATTCCTTGTTATGCCACTTTAGTTCTAGAAATCTGATTCAGATCATTTAAATTTCAACATTCTTAAAAGATTTCTGCAATTCCTTATGGCTCCCCAAGGTCAAATATACTAGAACAGGGCTGTCCCACCTGGTTGCCATTGCCCTTATCACTCCAACTGCAGCAGCAGCAGCAGCAGCAGCCAGGGTCCCCCTCTGTCCTCCAGCTTCTACCTGACCTAGCCCCAGGGATGAGACAGAGAGAGACTGGGCAGCACAAACAGCCCATAGTACTGGGGGAGCTAAGGACCTGGAGCACCTCTGTTGTGCTGTACAGGTGGGGAGCCCACAGCTGGGCAGCCAAAGGTGAGCTGGGTGGAAGATGAAGAGAAGGGAGAGGGCAAGAAAGGAGAGCCTGTATATGCATGGGGGAATCTATGCGCATAGTGCAGGAGGACACCCATAAACACAAAACGTGTAGCCTGGAGGGGTCCATGGCCTCCACAGCATGAGGCCCCCAGGCACTTAGAAACTGGACAGCCCTGTACTAGACCATATTAAAAATGAATTTTCAAATTTTCTTAAGAAAAACTATCACTATAGCAAAGAATAGCAAAAACATAAAAATATTTTTTAAAACATATACCCCCATTATAAGCACAATTAAACTTATGCCCCTGCCACACCTTTTCACCAAGATTTTCAGTTACCTAAAATGGTTTTAGTGCAGTCTCTTGTCAGATGAGACTGAGGTAAATCAAAAGATAATAATTTTAAACAATGATTCTTCAAAGATAAAAATAAGCCTCATTTTCCAAGGTCTGCATCTTTCCGTAAAGCAGGTTTTTGAAATGCACTTTATCTAGAAATCAAACATTTTTTTTGTTGCAACTGGAACAAAGTGTAATGGGGGATTGATAGATCTGATTCCATCTTTTGGCTCTTGGTCTAAAGAAACAACTTTAGTGTGCATCTCATCAGTGACAAACTAGTGAACTGCTTAAGTTATGATTAATTACAAAGCATCCCTGATACACAAACCACATCAGAAAGGTAACAAGAAGTTGTTTTAGTTTCAAGTTGATTATTGTTAATTGATATAGAACTATTGGTGAAACTTTCAAGGCATAGGTAGGGCAATTTCCTAACATGTGGCTTCTGAGGAAAGTATGTTAGGTGGCAGTGATAAAAGAATGGTTGGAGAGAAGACAAAGAAAAGTTAAATCTAACATGAACTATGAAAGCATCTAAAACCCATTCAGCTCCCCAGTCAATGTGGGATAAGACCTAGTGTAACTGGAGGGCTAGCTAACTTATAGGTAAGAGAAATAACTTAAGACAATCACTATTAATATTCAAATAATGTTCCAATAGATCCAGACTCGGTGCTGAGCTCAAGAAGCTGACAAAAGTTACCATTCCAGGGAAGGTCCTAGGGAATTTGGTAATACTCCTGGCATCCCTGCCTCAACTTCCTTAGGAAAACAGTCTAAAGGCCCAGGAAGGGGCAAGGGAAACCTTACCAGTTTCTGAGACAAGAGACACACGCACACTTAGACTCCATCTGGCAACTTGTATATTGTTATTAAAGGATGCATGTATTAGGGTGCAAGACAGCAGAAGACCATCACCTGTAGCATATGGAAAGATATCTGAAGGAAAATCATGACTGTCAACCTCCTGATAAACACCTTCTTCCTTATGAGTGTGGATAGGATCCTCTTGTCTCAGAAAAAGATGAACAGGGAAGTGAGAGTCCTGCTTCTTGATTCAGACAAGCACAGTTTGTACGTATTTTCTTTATGAGAAAGGAAAACCAAAAATACGCCTGCCTGTATAAATGCATGATATGCTTTATTGTCAGGGGTGGCCTACAAGCTGCATCTGGTCTGCAAAGCTGTCAATCCAGCCCACAGGGCCAGAAATTTTCCCAGCACCATGGCAATTAACTCTGCCACTTTGCCTCCACCTCCAGAATTCCAGTCCTGCAGGTAAGCTCTGCAAACCTCCAGGGCTGGCTCCACGTTCTGGATGCAACCTATAGGGCCAGCTCTTTGTTCCAGATGCAACCCAGAGGGCCAACAGAATTGGGTACCCTCATTTTATGTCATGTCCAGTTTATGTAGTATGTGGAAATGGTAGTGTTTGCTGTAGGACTGGAGGACATGCTGATCTATTTCAGACTCAGCCTGTCAAGCGTTGGTAAGCTGGATTTATCAACAGAAAACCCGAAACAGTCTCAGCTGAAAGAAAATCCCAGTGCTGAAACGCACCACCCAGGCAGCCCAGAAAAGTCAAAAAACAAAACAATTAAAAATCTATGCACATAAAAATGGAAGTGAGACAGTGGAGTACTGTGGCCAGTCAGTTAGCTAAAGCAGCAGTACATAAATAAATGCAAGTGTACGTTGCACTAGCAGGAATACTGTATCTACTGCTGTAGAGAGGTGACAGAACCACTTTACTTAGCACTGGTTAATAGTCCTGTGGGCAGTTCTGGGCTTGGCAATTTAAATAATATGTGGAGAAACTGGAGTAGAGCCAGAGGCAAGGAACAAAGATGATAAAAGGCTTGGAATACTAGCTTTATGAGAAAGAGTTAATGAATTAGGTATGTTTAAATCTGGAGAAAAGGAGATTAAGGAGGGACACAACAGCAGTGTTTAAAAACTTGAAAGGCTGCCATAAAGAGGAGGCGGAACAACTGTTCTTCCCTGCAGCAAAGAACAGGATAAAAAACAATGGACTTAAACTGCAGCAAAACAAACTTAGATTCAATTGCAGAAAAAAAAATGTCCCTACTGCCAAAACAGTAGGACAGCAGGAACAAGCTGCCCAGACAACTTGTGACATCTCCTTCATTGGAAGTTTTTGAAGAGCCTAGATAAGCATTTCTCTGAGGCAGTATAGGAAAAAGCATTCTACATCCATGCATGGAGTTGGAATAGATACCCCTTGATGTCCCCATGAGCCCTATGATTCTATTTGGGACCTTCTTCTGGAAGAAGACCAAATGGAGGCAGTATCCATACGAAGGAAGTTGCTACTGAGTACGGACTAGTACCACTGCAATTAACATAGAAACAAGAAGTCTGAAGGAATAAAATAGAAAGAAGGGTTACTAAAGAACTCCTTGAATTGGTAAAACCTAAAAAAACACTGGGAATGAGTAATATCAAATTATACAGGACCAGAGAAAACTAAGATTACCTTCTATTCAGACTCAGCCTCTCTCAAGCCTTGGTAACTTGGTTTCATCGCTGGGAAATCTTAAATGAGTGTCTGGCTCTAGATCACAATGAACAAGGACACAGAGGAAAAGAAGTAAAGAAAAAAGGGTAATGGCAAAACAGAGAAAAGAATACAGACACTTCTTGACATAATTGTCTACCTTTACAGTAACAGCTACAGACAGACAGGCATTTGAAGGCCTTTAGGTCAGAGGCTGACAATATTTTTCAAGCCACAAACTAGAACAACCTAGCTCTAGTCCAGCACTGACCAGGTGGCTTTGGCAATGCAGCAGCAGTGAGAAGGGTTTGCCAGGTTGCTAAACCAAGCAACTGGGAGCTGTGAGGGCGACAGCACCACTTCTCCCAGCCCTGCCACTCCACAGCTGGGACACAAGCGGACCTTCCAGCTGAAGAAAAGCTGTGCTGGGGCCCAACAGCTAGAAGCTGCTTCTGTATTGCTGAAGCTTCTTCCCCCCACCCACCCCTGCTCTAACTGATCCCTTCTGGCTC
Source organism: Crocodylus porosus (assembly GCF_001723895.1). Classification (NCBI taxonomy): domain Eukaryota; kingdom Metazoa; phylum Chordata; order Crocodylia; family Crocodylidae; genus Crocodylus; species Crocodylus porosus. The sequence goes on from NW_017728886.1 coordinate 32,645,348, forward strand.
CACAGGCCAGAACCAGTGGTTATGCAGGCGGGATTTGACCCGTGGACCATATGTTGCCATCCCCTGCTTTAGATCAGCAGTATATTGTGGGTCAAAAATCTAGAACATAATTTTGTCACTACTGACACTCAAGACTTTACTGAAAACATTCTTGAAAGGATGGATTCAGGCTAGAAGTGTAATGAAAAATATTATCAAAATCTAAGGAAATGAAAAAGAATTCTACATCCTGTATCACCTGCAAGCAAGTGGAAATATAGAAAGAATTAAGAGAACTATTGGAAGAGACTCTAAGAAAAATAATTACGTGCTCATCTAAACGCCAATATAGAATTCTCCCAATCATTTTAATGGCTTTCAGGGCCACTGCCAGGAATTCACATGAACTATCATCCCACAAAGTAATGACATGATGAGTGATGCAACTGCCAAAAATGTGGTTCAGCCCGCTAACAGGTGACTTTCAAACTGCGATCCTAAGAGACAAGTAGGTCAAAAGTTTAGTGAAAATTAACACATTAGTTCAAACTGTGGCAGTCAATCTGAAAGGAAACCAGAAGAGAGTGGGAAATATTTTAACATTCTTTTGTTTGTAAAGTTTTGTTAAGTAGAAGACCAAGTCTTAATTGAAGGATTGGACAGAAAGGAAATCGTTCTTATGGTTTATTAGGAAGGACCTACCTTATCGCTCCAGTATAAAGTCCAAGGTGGACCGGTTGAAAACCTCTAGTTAAAGGTCAGAAAGGAGAGCAGTAGGGGGGATGTCATGGTGGGCATCTGCTATAGACCTCCAAACCAAGAGGAAAAGGTGGACAAGGCCTTCTTTAAAAAAAGTGAAGGAAGCTTCCAAATCACAGGATTTGGTTCTCATGGGAGACTTTAACTACCACAACACCTGCTGGGAGGGAAACACAGCAATATACAAGCAATACAACAAGTTTCTGGAGCATGCTGGGGATAACTTTTAATTCTGATCATACAGAGGCAAATGAGGAGGGAGCCTCTCTCCACCTACTGCAAACAAGGAGGAATTGGTTGAAAATGTGAAAGCGGAAGGTAACTTGGGTGACAGTCACCAGGAAAAGGTAAGAATTCATGGGGCTTCAGAAATGAAAATTTTAACAAACTCAGGGACCTGGTAAGCAGGACCACTTTGGAGACAAGTCTGAGGGGGTAAGGAGTCCAAGAGAGTTGGCTGCACTTTAAGAAGGCTCTCTTAAGGGTGCAGGAGCAAGCTAACCCAATGAGATGGAAGAATGAGAAGTGCAACAGGAAACCAACCTCGCAAAACAACGATCTCTTCAAGGAGCTGAAACTCAAAAAGGAATCCTATAAAAATGGAAACATGGTTATAGTTTCTCATACTTCCCATCTCTTCTCATATTAGGGAAGATTATAAGAATATCACATGGGCATGAAGGGAGAAAATTAGGAAGGCACAATTTGAGATGCAGCTGGCAAGGACCATAAAAGGCAATATAAAGAGATCCTATAAGTATGTCAATAGCAAAAGTAAGATCAGAAATTCCATAGGTCCCTTATGAAATGAGGAAAGCAGTCTAGTCATAGATGATGCAGAGAAGACCCAAGTATTTAATGCTGTTTTCAACTTCAATTTTCACAAACAGGGTCAGCTACCAGATGACAGAGATAGGGAAGGAGACAAACAGCCTACAGTAATGGCAGAGCAGGTTAGGGATTACTTAGAGAAGCTACATGCCTTTAAGTCAGCAGGTTTGGAGGGGATGCATTCAAGGGTACTGAAGGAATTTGCTGAGGTAATTTCAGAGCCATTGGCAATACTTTCTGAGAATTCATGGAGGCAGAGTGAAGTCCCAGATGACTGAAAAAGGGCAAATATAGTACACATCTTTAAAAAAGGAAAGAAGAAGGATCCAGAGAATTACAGACCAGTCAGCCTGACCTTCATTCTTGGAAAGATCATGGACTAAGTCCTCAGGGAATACACTGTGAAGCATCTACGGGAGAACAAGGTGATCAGGCACAGTCAGCATGGATTCACGCAGAGTAAGTCATGCCCAACTTATCTGATTTCTTTCTATAATGAAGTGACAGGCTCCAGGGATGAGGGGAGAGCACAGGACATAGTATACCTTGACTGAAGCAAAGCTTTTGACATGGTCTCCTACAACATTCTCATTAACAAGCTAAGGAAATAGATGAAAATACTGTAAGGTAAATACATAACTGGTTGATTCATAATACTCAATGCATAGCCCTCAATGTCTAGCTGAAAGGCGGTATCAAGTGGGGTTCCCCAGGGATCTGTCCTGGGTCTTGTTCAACATCTTCATCAATGACTTGGGCAATGGGATCAAGTGCCTACTTAGCAAATTTGCAGGTGACAGTTGGGTGAAAATGCAGATACTCCAGAGGGCATGGCTAGGATCCAGAGTGAACTAGACAGACTGGACAAATGGTCCACAACCTTGGGACAAAATAACCATGTGGACAAATACAGACTGGGGAATGACTGGCTAGGCTGCAGTACCCCAAAAAGGAACCTGGGGATTACAGTGGACCACAAGCTGAATATAAGAAAACAGTACACTCTTGTTGCAAAAAAAAATCCAACAATATACTGGGTTGTATTAACAGGAATGTCACCTGCAAATGAAGAGAAGGGATTCTTCTACTCTATTCAACACTGGTGAGACCTCACCTTTGGAGTACTGTGCTCACTTTTGGGCTCCACACTTCAAGAGGGACTTTGGAAAGTGTCCAGTGAAAGGCAACAAAGACAATCAGTGACCTGGTAGGCAAGATTTATGAGGAAAGGCTGAAAGAACCAGAACTAGGATTATTTAGCCTGGAGAAGAGCAGACTGAGGGGGAATTTGATAACAGTTTTCAAATACCTGAAAGGTGAATACAGAGAGGATGGTGATGAGCTTTTCTCCGTGGCTGTAGGGTACAGAACTAGGAGCAACAGCTTCAAACTGCAGCAGGGGAAACTTAGGCTGGAGGTTAGGAGGAATTTTCTACCTGTGAGGGTAGCCTGAGATTGGAACAGGCTACCTAGAGAAGTTGTAGAATCTCCATCCATGGAAACTTTCAAAAGCAGATTAGACAGACACTTACCTCGGCAGGTTTAGTCAGCGATGATCCTGCCTTGAGCAGAGGGTGGGACTACATGAATCTATTAGGTTCCTTCCAGCCCTACTTTCCTACGATCTTAAATCATAGATAAAGTGAACCTCATCCAGTGATTTACCCTATCCACAGAGAAAAAGGTAGAAGTCCCCAACAGGTAATACCACAGTAGTGAATTAAAGGCCTCTGCAGGGAAATATCTTTCTTGAAGAATATTTTGGTTATTTTTTAATATGTTCAGTTATTCAGGCAGGTCACCTACAAGTTGTGACCAGTACTACAGACTACTGAATCCACTGTGGTTGGTCTGTACAGGAAATCCAGACCAAAAAAAACAATACCAATAAGCATAAACATAAAAGCATCTGATACCTTTTTCTCCTTGTGTTACTATTGTAGTTGCATAGAAACAGGTTTTAGATAGTCCATATTGGAAATATGGATAAGCTATAGAACTTGAGTACAAGAGGACTGTCGAGTGGTAAAATGGTCAACACTGTTTTTAGAATTTTAATTAAAAATGTCCAGTTTAATACAAAGCTTGTAAATATACATGTAACTTACTTCCATGTATGCAAATCTCTATACCATTATAAAGAACACGTTACTTTAAAATATGCATCTTATAGACACGATGGCATGTACTAGGAAAACATCATCTTGACAACGGATATGGACATAAATCTAGGAGTACTGACATTCTGATGAGCATTCATTGAGAGCAGAGTTTCAGATTTCATGCAAGGGAGAATAAAGTCTTATTTTTTAAACAGACTTAAGACTTTGTTTAACCTTCGATTCAAACGGAATTTCTGAAGTTTACTGTACCATACAAGATGCTTGAAACCATTTGCCATACCTTTTCAACACTCCCTGCCCATCCCCACTCAAAGATTAGGCCTTCCTGGGAAACAACCACCCTGGCTGTGCTCTTTGGAACTCAGTAAGGGACTCTGCTGCCACATGTAGTAGGACTGGATGAGAATCTAATCCTAACAATTTCCCCAAACTCCAAACTCATCCAAACAAAGAAAAAAAATTGTGGTTAAAGTACTCAATTGCACTGCTTTTGTTCTGTATACAAAAAATAAGAAGAATAATACTTCCTTACGTTGCAGCTAAATTTATTAATGTATGTAAGGTACCGGGTTCCTATGGTAAATGCCTGAGGAATGCCTACAATACAGTAAAAAAAAAAATCACCCAGTTACTTGAGCCAAATAAGCCTGTGCCGAGCTGCATGCTGCCACAGTTAGACCACAACTAGTACCTGAGCTAGTCATCTCTGGTAGGTCTTCACTATGCTGCAGTGAAAGAACTGACTATTTTTATAGACACACCCTTAATAAATCCTACAGGAAACAAAAACAAAACAAAAACATGTCCAGAAGCGATCACAGAACAGACCTCCTTTGTACACAATGGATGGAGATTATCTGAATGAAAACCAGACAATTTCATACACCAGCTTTTCACACTGGAATCATACTAGTCCCACTGCACCTCTGCCCTTTACATTCATAAATGGATAGATGAGAAGGCAGAATTTAGTCTTTAGTAGAAGTATGTGGAGAAAAAGTTATTTCTTAAAAATCCTTGGAATGCTTCATTTCACAGTAACAATTTCACCAAGACATAAATTTATCAATGAAAATTTTCTTTAATACTCAGAAAGAGCTCCAAATTGGTGATGCACTAAATGATGCAAAGGATAGGCATTAAGGGTTGAAAACTCCCATTTCATCTTTTCCGCATGCAACTTTGTCATAGAACTTGCTTGTGAAACATGGATTAAAAAAAGTTATTCCTTGAAGATGTGCTAGTGAATTTAGGTTGCCCTATAGTTTTGATGGTTCCTGGTTTTCCTCACCTAACAGGTGATGTATTCTAAGCAGCAGCTTCCTATGAATGCTCAAATTTGTGTATATCATATTTACCCAAATCCAAGACATCTTAAATTCAGATCCCACAGTAATTACAATAAAATCTCTGTCATCCGGCATCCCCGGGGTAAGGTGATTGCCAGTTATGTAAAAATTCCAGTTACCTGAAAATCCCTGTTATAGGTTTTCAGATAACATGGAGCAGAGGAGGGGGAAAGGGCAGCCACAAGCAGGAGTGGGGGAGGAGGGGTGGCGGCAGCCGCACATGGAGCAGTGGCAGCAGCCACCACTATGTGAAAGCTTTCCCCTGCTCGCCCTCCGTGGCCGGCCAGCTGGAATTTCCAGTTAATAGAATTTCCTGTTAGTTAAATGCCAGATAGTAGAGATTTTACTGTAGATTCTATACATAGAAAATTTATAAATTTGTTATAATTTTCACTGTCTAGAACCTAATTAGTTGAGAACTTATCTTAAATTTGT
>NW_017728886.1:32650923-32673893 GCF_001723895.1 Crocodylus porosus
AAATTGGATGCTTATCTTGCTGGGATCCTATGACCCCAGCTGACTTCCTGCCTTTTGGGCAGGGGGCTGGACTTGATGATCTCCCGAGGTCCCTTCCAGCCCAAATGTCTATGAAATCTATGAAATCTAAGAAGCTATCCTGGAGCCAAAGCAAAAAGATAAGGGAGGGTGGGGAGAGGGCAGGCAGAAGCTGTGGCTCCAACCTCAAACCTGGATTGGGGCTGGAGCTGCCACCTCCCCCTGCATACTTTGTAATCAAATCCAAGACAAGGGGTTTCCCCTCCCCTGCACCCTGCTCTGGAGAAAAAAATGTCTGTCTTGGTTTTGCGTAAATACGGTAATTTGAATTTGCTCTCCTTCCCGAAGGAAAAAAAAAAAAAAACAAATCTCATTTTCAGAAGTTTTTGTGTAAAAATTCTATTTCTTCTTTTACTCAAAATTTAACTTAAAATTAACAACATATGAAGAACTAATTCTGCTGTCAAATTACAGTTCAACTTAAGTTGGACAAATACAGTTTATACTTTACTGTAAACTAAATATTTACTTACATATGTTGCAGACCAAGTAAACTACTACAGTAACACTTGATTTTATTTATAGAATACTATGATCCTTATGTTTCAATTTAACATGTTTTACTTTCATTAAAAGGAAAAGATTAAAAGAAAATTTAAAAAAACTTACCCCCATTATCTGTTCTTTTTAAAGCACCATCTTTATGAGGGCATAACTCACATCTCTGGAAAAAGTGGGGAAAAAAAAAAGAACTGGAATGATTGTAAGAATATTAACACAGATCATACAGTTAGAAGATAGATTGACATTTCTCACAGAAAACAACTGATTAGAAGCAAGGCAGGACACATTTCCCTTAATCTAATAAATTCTAAGAGTTCTGAGCAAGCAAAGTTTTCTAATAAGTTTTGATAAAACTACAATAATGTTATTTATTTAAGCTGAAATAAAATAACTTAATTCTACTTCAGAATTCTCTTTGCTGAAAAAAACCAAGCAGACTCAAATATTTTGAAAGAGAGGCCAAAAGAAGTATGGCCTTCACATATTCCCAATCCTAACATTTTTTTAATCAAGAGAATCAGATCTTCACTTGAAAACTTTTTCTAGTATCACTTTTCAAGGAGATCGATCTACTTGGCATCAACTCAGTCTCCTTTTGCCCCCAGACAGTATTAATCTTCCTGATCGTAACTTACTGGTAAGTGAGGACATGGAGTTCATAAAACCCTGACAGTGCCTGTGAAGCAGCATGCCAAATGTGTTTAATAGTAACAAATTCCATTCTAGCAATGGATTGTGGATTGCAAAATACATTAAGGACTACATATGCCTTCTAGTCCATAAAAAACTTGTGACAGTGAGAGACATAGACATATAAAAAGCAGAACTTGCTCTGTGTGTAGTAAGTAAACTTTTAAGTTGTTTATTTATTATGTCTTCAGTCCACTGATATATGCAACAGCATGCAAGGAATGGGATAGTGGAAGGCTTTTTGAACCATTTCTGGTTTTGCCCCTTGTTTCTCCTCCGACTCATGTCTTCTTTTTTCCTTTAGCATTTGCTTCCCTGCAGCATCTTTTAATTCCCCATCTGCTTCCCTCTTACCCTCCCCCCACTCCATCTGCTAAAATGATCAGCAGTTAATTAATACTTACATGAATGGGTCATCATTTGGCTTTTAACCCTAGGGGGAATTTGTTGAGGGAATATTGGTTCCACATATCCCTGAGCCATTTTTTCAGACTGTCTGCAGACTCAGATAGATGGCACCACATTAATTATTCAGCTGAAATTTTGAAAGGTTGGTTTGCAACCAAATTTTTTTTTTAAATAAAAACTTTAATTCTTCAGAACTTACAAGTCTGCAAGCCACAAATGCAGGCTGCAGGTGTCGAAAATCACCACTCCAGGCAAACGCTAACTGCACTGCACTTGGTGTCAGAAAGTACACTCAGACCGAAGCCAATTCTCCGTACATGGAAAAAGCTAATTTCAGAGGGCATAAGCAATACTGTGTAGAGCATGGATGCCAAACTTATACCTATGGGCTAGATCTGGCCCATGTAGCCACATGAACTGACCCATGGGCCACTGGACCAGCCCTGGCCCTGTATGCTGCATGTAACACATGGCCTGGACCCAGTGCCACACACTCTACAGACAGCCAAGGGTGTCACATGCAGCCCGCACCCCAGACCTCCCTTATGCTACGTGCAGCATTGGGTCTGACCTGCACATCATAGGCAGCGAGCAGCCCATGCCAGCCCCAAAAGCTGTTTGCACAGTGATCCCAAGGGCTAATGTGGGCACCTTGCAGGGGGTCAGTCCTGGTCCAGCTCAGGGATGCTAATCCAGATGAGTTTGACACACCTAGCATTCTTGACACATGCCAAAGGTTAGAACTGAAGAGAGTATTGAAGGCTTTCAGACTGCCTTAAAAAGTAATAGGTGTGGCCTGGCAACCTCCCAACTGAAAACATGTATGGGGTTCTGAAACGCACAAAATCAAAGGAAGGAAGTAGCTAGCTCTCTCTCAATGACTCTTGGCATTGCTTCATGCAATCCCAGTAACTTTGACTTGAAACACTGAAGTGTCAACATATGGCAAAATCCTTGGCAAAGTTATACAGGATATTTCATCAGAGTTTCTGAAGCTCTCTCACACAATACAGGTGAAAAGCTGATGTTGATACTACTTGTGTCAGTAGAAATTCCTGTCTCTCTGGAACTGAGACTGACTCAGGCTCATATTTTCAAGATTTTATCTAAAGCATTTTTGGTACGGTTTCATGCTAAACTTAAGGGGATCTGCAGAGTGAAGTGGAGGTGAATTCCCCAAGTCACACCAGTGTTTGGGACAGTATCAGCCTAAATATCATCACAGTGCACAGAGAATACAATATGTGCCATTTCACAGAAAATGTTCCTCTGTCGTTGTGGCAGCACATCTTCCTGGCAGGACACAAGCACCCCACGCACACACTCAAAACAAGTAACTGAAGTTCACAGATGTGAGCAGAAAAGAAAAGAAAAGAAAGAACAACCCTTGCTGCCCAAAGGAAAGACCCACACTACAAAACCAACATCTCTCACAGACCTCTGGAATCAGAAATAGGCGAGATATGCCCCAAAGACCACAGCATAATCCAAATAAATTAAAACAAACAAAAAAGTCTGGACTGACAAAATAGCAGGGAAGAATGAAAAAGCACACACTCAGATAGAGCAGGTTAGGATCAGTGATTCTCAACCAGGGTGCCTTGAAATCCTTTCAAGGCTGTTACAAGGGACCACGCAATGTTAGCTGTTGGGCATTCAAACATGATTTACAAGATAGACCTAGAGGTTTCAACTAGGAATCTATAGCACTGAAAACATTCTGACCTGTTGGAGTCTGTTCTGAGTTCTTTGCAACAGATGAATTGCTCTACTATTTTTCAGTAATAAAAAATGAGTGAAAAATAAGAGCTGGCATTTTCTGAGGGGTCCCTCGAACAAAACGAGGGGTGCCTCAAACCTAATCAGGGGTGCCCTCAGTCTAAAAAGGTTGAGAACCACAGGGTGTAACAGAGTCCTTTGAAGGGCAGCTACTTCAGTGACATTCCAAAAGGAATTGACTGGAAGATTTCAAGGGTGGCATACTGAGGCAAAGCCTTACTGTTAATTGGAGGGAAGAGAAGGATCTTGCGCTCCTACCTGTTGTGACTGCCTAAGGATAAAGAGGCTTTACAGTAGCAAATTAAATATAAGAAGCTCAGAATCCAGTATTGATGGCAGACTACACCCTGAGTTGATAAACTGGCACAGCATGACAAATTCAGTGAAGCTATTCCAAGGAACACCAATTGAGCAAGAAAGAGGTAAGTAAACCTCTGATTTTCCTGAATATTTCTACAAGTTTCAGACTTATTTTCACCACACTTCAGACATACTATTTCCTGCATCTACTAAAAATTCAAGTAAAAAAATGGCTAGAAGTCTCTGCAGAAACAACACTAACTATAGAGAGAGATGGTGTAGCTCAAAGTAGCATAATTGAGAAAAATGCAGTATGGCTCTTGATTGCACAGGGATAGTAATCTTGGAACCTCTTTCTTATCTAGGTGACTAGCTTCTAAAAACATGTCTAGAGAAATAATGAACAGGTGATATGGAACCCACCAGTTCAAATGCATGACATGTTACAAACTGAATTCTGGATGGAACCACAGTTTATATTACCAATTTGCAAAGGTAAGTTGATCCTCAAAGTCAGGATATAAACAGATTGTCCACTAAGTATCTAGATAAACCTGCCCCAATTATGCTTTTCAGGGCTAAGATGTGCAACGGGATAATGCAGGACCAAAAAGCTAGGTTATGTTGCAGAAAGTTTAATGGTTACAGGCTACCAAAAGTCTCACACACACACACACACACTTTCAACCATATTCAGAAAACAACCTTTTGCACCACCTCAACTATGCTAAGTAACAGAGAGTCTGCACAGAAAGTCTGCTTGAAGACATGCATGGTGATGCCAGATATTCCACAACTCCAAAGCAAGGAAGTTAACTCTCTGTTGCTGAACTGTGCACCAGATTCTCAGGTTTTAAAAAAAAAAGAAAAAAAACCAAGCTGCTGGCTGGCTGTGATGGCTACAGAGATCCACCTTAAAATGTGATCTGATTCTTTATTCTACAACTTTCTTTGAAAGGGAGAGTTCCATTGGAGTATTGCACATGGAGCCACAACTCGAGACAAGTTTGCAGTCAGGGAGCTGGGGAACCTGGAGAACATAAGCACAGGCTGGAAAATAAAGATATCGTCCATCTGAAACCTGGAGAGCCCCGAAAATAGGTTTCTTAAACCAGCTAAAAGCTTGCCACTCCCTTATGTGTGTAGAAACTTCTGAGAGAGCTTAGACAACATAATGAAAATACAGCACTCCCAGATACAATCCATTAACTTAATCTGAAAATGGGTTTAAAAAAAAAAAAAAAAAAAAAAAAAAAATCAGTAATTATCAACTAAGGTACAGTTATGCAAATTTTATTGAAAGGACAAAGGAATAAAAAGTATTCATAACAGTAGAATAAATTAGCTTTGCAGGGGTATTTTGGTCCCATTGTGCCACACAGTCTGATAGGCTCTTCTCTATCTTGAATGAATATTTCATTTGTTTAAGTTGTCAAGTTTAACAATCATGCTGTGAAATACAGATGGGCTAGTTTGTATGCAACAGACAACCCTAACAAAGATGATCAAGTCTACCAGGAAAGATTAACTCCAAACTACCATAGTGTAATTTGCTCTTCTTAGCTTTCTAAGCAAGGGGAAAGGCCATATAAAAATGTAATCAGAGATGAGCTATGGTGTCTATTCCCAAAATTTCAGAGATTGCTTTCCTTGGAACAGAGTTCCCAGTACATAGAAATTGACAGCAATCTCTTTTTCTGCACTGAAAACTCCCCTGGCTAGTGACCTTCCCAAATGACTATTTCTTGGCTTGTCCAAATGGTTTAAAGTAGTACAAAATCAGTCTGCTGTCAGCCATTCAGAAAGAATTTTTGGTATGTTTCAGTAAATATACTGTTGGCATGCAGAACACAAATCAAAACACCATTTCTAGAAAGAACATAGTAAACTAAGATGAATAGGAAAGCCCATGACAGAAAGAGGGAGATTCTTACATAAGTATGGGATGAGAGAGGTAGTCTGAAATCAGGCAGAAGGTTACAAGTCTGAGTAACTCAGCAGTTCTCAGCCTTTTCAGACTCAAGGCACCGCTTGGAAAAAAAAACAGCTGTTTCAATGGGTGTGTCTACACATGCACGTTTAATGCACATTAGCCCGATTTCAAGCACATTATGGGTACGGGTCTACATATGCACACCCTTAATATGCCTTAAAAACGGCAATGTAAGGCTATTTGAATGTATGTGTAAATAGCTAAACTGCATTAGCCAACATGTAGATGTGCTAATGTGCATTAACACAGGTGTTTGTCCATTGACTTGGGACTAACTTTAGTCCCAAGTCAGTCCACACACCTGCATTAATGCGCATTAGCGCATACACGTGTATGCATATGCCTAAATCGCCTTAATGCATATTAGGCTAATGCACATTAAGTTTAGGCACATGTAAAAAAGCCTGTGTAGACAAGCCCACTGATTTCTCGACTAAGGAAGGATAATAAGAGCAATTTTTCTGTTAAAAAGGACTCTGAAGAATCAGACCAGATCAGAATGATTTTAATATTATGGATTCCCATTTGAAATCTCTGGGTCTGTCCTGTGAATCCTGTTTGCACACCTACTGATGCTAACATCGTATGGCACCCTGGACCACCTTTGAAAGAGATTGCAAGGCACCCCAGAGTACTCTGTCATCCTAGTTGTGTGTCACATGACTAACTAGTTCAGAGGACCAACTGCCTTCACAGGAGACCGCCTACTTCATCACATGCTATGAGCAGACTTGCACAGAACAGTGGTACTAAACAGAAAGGAATAAAGTAATTTAATGGATGAGGAAAAGGGAAGGGAAGGATGGAGGAGGGGACACTGCTGAGAAAAGCTAAGGTGGACTGAAGAGATCAAAGGGTATGGGATAAGACAATAGATGTTTAGGGGAAGGGAAGTTATAAATAGTGAGAATACAAGCGAATAAAGAGCACAATGCCTCTTCAGTGCTTGATGAACTTAGAATGGGTTGGATGAAGCATCACCTCTCCAATTCAAAAGACATACGTTATACATAATACCCTATTAAAAAGAAAAAAATTTATACACTTTCACTTCTATAATGAGTCCATCTCATGACTAGCCCTATAATACAAGCCTATACAACGACTCACTGAAATCAAAGTTTGCAAGCAAGCATTTTAGCACCGAAGAATTGTGCAATTACATGTTTAACTCCAAGAACAAGAAAAAAGAAATCTTCAGGAGATTTCTGCAATTTTTTTAAATGTCACATAAATGCTTTGTTTTCCCTACTATAAACTAACTAATCGCTATACCTGGTTGAAATAAATAAATTAAAAAAAAAAAAAAAATCAGAGGGTTTAATACTGGTCTTTTTTTGGTTTTGTTTGTTTTTTTGAGGGAATTTGTTGTGTACTCATTGAAATTTCTTGCTAGCAACTAAGCTTACATTAGAAATCAGGCATATTTCAAAATGAGTAGTTCTTTGTTGATTGAAAAGCATTTTACAAACAAAAAATTAAAATATTCAATTAACTACAACTTTTACCTGACTTCTTTCCTATCAAAGACTGATTGATAGTAACTGGAAACTGTTGATGCCTTATGAAAGAAAAAGAAATATTGCATTATACCATTTGTTGCAGGTACAATCTGATGGAAGGGTCAGATATTTAGTAATGCTAATAATCCAAAAACCTATGTAAAACACTTTCTTTATTAACTTATGTTTATGGAGAAAAAAAATAACAGATATTACATTTCTAAGATCACTTCACAAATACATATAGAAACTTAATTTGTTCTTATATCTGAAATCTTGTGAAGAGATGTAAGTAATAAATGCAGATTCCTTAGCTTTCATGTATATTTTCCATTCCAGTTATATTCTGCAGGGCAAAAACACTGTTACATTATAAAACTATTCTTAAATGCCAAACACTTCTTTTAACTATATTAAGTACTGATTCATATTTTCAAATAATGCCTTGCTTAAAAGCTATTATTTTCATGAAGATTTCAGCACACAATACTTAGGGGTACAATTAACAAAATATTAAATATGTGGATTGCTAAACAAAAGTTATGTAACAATAGTTTAGTTCTTAAAGCCTGATACTACCTCACCTATCCTTTCCTCACACTGTCCTGAAGAAAAATTGCAACATAGAACATAGTGCTCTATAATTCTTAATACTTGGGTAAATAAGAGACTGGATTAGTTGTTCAACACCAAATACGTTGGTTTTAGGGAGGGAGTAATCCTACTACTTTCTTAAACTTAATCTAAGATAGTAAAACATGCTCCCAAAAAAACTGGATACTATATTACAGCAAAAGCTGTGTTATCTGGCACTTAATCAACCAGAAAGCTCCACTAACCAGCACCCAAGGGATGCAGCAAAAGCAAAACCAGAAGACCCACTTCTGGTTCTGCCGCCACAGGCCGAGTTCTTCTTCACTTCTTTGGCCCACAGCAAAGGGCAAAGCAGCCTGCATGGGACAAAGCAGCCTGCACAGGGCCCCCCTCCACATTTGATTAACCAGCATCCCCTGGACAACAGAGTGTACTGTACTTTGCTGTACTTTACTTCTCAATTAGTTACCAAACAATGGTATTCTAAATGCACAATAATTCAAAGGTACTTCCAAAATCTGTTTTAACACATTCTCAAAACTGGATTCTCAAGACTGAATTTAAAAAGGCGAAGAGAGAGACCATTGATCAGAAAGTTAATATTCTGATCTACTGAAGAACTTGCCAATTCCTCTCATATATTGGGTTGGGAAGGTTAGTAAAATTTAGGATCTCTTAAATTTCTCAACTATCTAAATAAGAACAATATTACAGCCCCCTTCTTCACACATTTTTCTCTAAGCCTGCCTTTCCTTCTTCTCTTTAAATCTTAGTTCCATCCCTTGTTCAGCATACCACTCTATTTTACTGTTTTTTTTTTTTAAAATCGGTTTCATCTCTTTGGGTAACCCTTTGCACAGCAGAAGCTACTGCCACAACATTCCACTCCTTTTAGCCTTACCACCTACTTCCCACACTTTTTAACAGAAGAAAAGAGTATTTACAGACCAGATGCAGCTACTTCTGCTAACATATAAACTCTTTGAGGACACATAACTTCTTTGTAGCAACTGGGGCTGCTTGGTTGCTAGTTTCAATGCCATCCATTGGTTATACAGAGAAGACTCTTGTAAGCACATACATGAGAAGTCAGATTTCCAAAACCGACTCATCAGAAACCAGTGGTTTGCAGAGTGCAAGGAAGCAAGCAATAAATAAGTTTATTTTAATAATGCCAACAAGTAAACAGAGGGGTGCTCAAGCCCCAGCCCGGAGGCCAGATCCAGCCCATGACACCAGGTCACCTGACCCACGGGACTCCCCAGAGGTCCAGAAATTTGGCAGCAGGAGAGATATGGCACTGCTCCTCTACTGCCAAATTTATGAACCCACAGGGAACCTGTAACTGCTCACTAGGGCACCCTTGGACAAAATCAGGAGTGAAGACCACAAACTCCTGGAAGATCATCTCAGACTCAACATTAGGAAAAACTTCTTCACAATTAGAATGTCCAGACTGTGGAATAAGCTCCCTCCAGAAGCAGTGCAGTCATCTACCCTGAAAATCTTCAAGAGGAGACTGGATGGTCATCTTGCTTAGGTCACCTGACCCCAGTTGTCTTTCCTCCCTGGTGCAGAGGGCTGAACCCAATGATCCCCCAAGGTCCCTTTCCAGACCCTTACAATCTATGACTCTATGGTACTGGAGAGTGGTGCAGCCCCTTTAAGGATGGAGTCTTTACAGCATGGGCAGCCACCAGAACAGGGGCTGAAGGACAGCCTTGTAGTCAGGTCAGCTCACTGGGGCCTCACATGACCAGAAGAGGACTCAGGCCAGAGCTAGATAAGCCCGGGAATCTGGCCAGTCAAGAAGGCCAGCCCCCAGTGTCACAGAGTGCAGAGCTCCTGACAGCATGGCAGGGCCCCCGAATCTGAAAAGAAAGCTGAAAGAAAGCAGCTCTGCAGGCCTGGGAACAAAAAAGAGCTACCTAGAGAGAAAGAGACACTTGTTAAGCAGGCAAGTGGTCTTCATTTTTGTGTTAAGACTAGTGGCTTAGGTTTGGGACTAGAGGGGTGGTTCAGAAATCCCATTAGTGCCCATGGGCACATGACTGTCTTGGGCTCTGCTGAGGGCAAGTTCAAGGGAAAGTGGGGGCTGGGACCCAGAAGACAGGCTTAGAACAGTGGGCCTGGGCTGCAGGACTAGCCAGAGTAGAGAGGCAGAAGCCAGGAAGGCTAAAACCCCAACAAAGGAAGGAAGGTCTGGAGTGGCCTGGAAACAAAGGGACAAGTGTCCCACCCAATAGGTAACTCAGAATCTGTGAAGCATAGGGCATGGTGGAGAGGAGGTATGGAGCCATGCAATGAAGCCCTTAAGGCAAAGGACCACAACCACCAGGTGTTCCTTAGAGCAAGACCAGATCTGGGAAGTCCTGGGGCAGCCTTCCTTTTATAACCATAAACAGCATCAAGACATAGCAGGCAAGTGACGGAAAGACTGTTTCCAGAGTGAGCAGGGCAAAAAGGGAATTTTGTGAGCCTCCAGAGGCTTACGGCCACACCTGGGGATGGCACCCTATTAACAGAACCCTACGCCCTGAGGGCTGGATCAATCACCTGACCCTAGCACACAGGGCTAGGCAGACCAGGTACACCAGATCCCTGGCATTCAGGGGCTTGAACGGGGACCCAGCACCCAACCCCAGCACACTGGGGGCTAGGAGGTGGTAGCTCCAGACCCCCAAGACCCAATCCTGGCAGGCTGGGGGAAGGAGGAGGAGGAGTTCCAGGCCACCAGGGATCAATCCCAGCATGGGCAGCCAGCAGAACAGAGGTTAAAGGACAGCTTTGTAGTCAGGCTGGGCTAGAAAGGGGTGGCAACAACCCCCAGGACCCCATCCTGACATGCTAAACCAAGAACCCAATCCTGGCACTCAGGGTAAAGAGGAGCTAGTTTTATGCCCCAGTGCTCAATCTGGCCCATCGACCAGTCCTGCCCCACTCATTTGGACTGCAGGGCCAAAAGGTTTAGCACCAATGGTTAAAAAGACTGAGCCCAAGAGTCCATAGGCAGGTAGCATAACAGGTCTAACAACAGTGCTATATATGCACATTCAAATATTTTGGGAGAAATTTCCCGAGTTTGTGCTCTTGGTAGAGAAACTTACCCAGAGATGCCTAACAGACACTGGAATGATTTTACCCTGAACAGCAGACAGCGTGCAGTGGTGACATTACACAGCTAGAAGGCCCCTAATGCACACACCTCAGCATGCTCTGCAGACTCCCTCAGTCTTCCTAGCAGCAGATGGCAGCAGCCAATCAGAGCTGCCCTGTGCACTGACCCAGACTACTCGGAGTCAGTCTATGTCTCCTTGCAGCACAGTGTGGGATTGTGAAAGGGGTGTGTTCTGCTCCCTGCTCAACTGGAGTACTATAGTCCAGCCTGAGACGCATGCTATTAGGGGCCTGCATTGGAAAACCCACTCATTCTGCCTATTTTGGATCATCCAAGAGATCCAGCAATTCTAGAAGACATTCACAAGACTGCTACTGTTACTATGCTTCTTTCTATATACCACTTGAGTTTTGAAACTATTCTATTGTGCTTTCACCTTAACCTTCCACCCAAACCCCAGATATCTGCACCTTTAAATCTCCTTTTCCCTCCTTTCATACTGGTGTGTTCCATCCTTATTCCTGAACTCCTGCCTCCTGATAGATACTGCAACCACAGATCCTCAAAATATTGCTCCTTATTTGCTCACTAGGATGAATGGGATTTATTCAATTCAAACTGCTGCCTATTAAGTAGGCCCCAGTGAAAAAGATTACTATCTAATCTGCTTAACCCTACACTTCATTGGTTATACCACTTGTAGGAAATATGGCAGCCTCTCACACAGAATAACTCCCAACTCTTCCTGCTATAGCACTCAAATTTTAAGGTAACTTTCAAAAATCCTCACAATGACCATATTCCACTTTTGCCAAACAGCCTCATAAATAGCAGTGCTTGTCTATACAAACTTTTAAAATGAGGACGGGTGTGCAAAGGGTTAGATAACCATATAGTGCTCCAGTTATGATGCCTGCAAGCAGTGAGCTGGAAACACCACAAGATTCCAGTCCTCTATGAGTCATGAGTCAGAAAGGATATGCCAGGACTTAAAGAACAGCAGTGAAAAATCATTGGGAGCCACAAAGGTCTTTAGTCACTAAGGAAACCCTCCCTGGGATCTCACTGGGTAACATTACTAATAAATAGAGTACAGCTACCAAGGGGATTGCTGGAATCTTGACTAGGGCAAAAAAAATGCTGACAACTCTCATGAATCTACTTTCAGCATCAAGTTCAAATAATCCTCTTGACACTGACAAACTTGTGAACAACCGTTCCATCTGTACTCCCCTTTTCCTGGTTAAAAGTGATTGAGATGTCTTTAGCTGGCAACTAACTTTTAAAAGAAAACTACAATATGTCAGGTAATCAACCTGCTTTTCATACTTGGAGTATGTCAGTATCTGGTTTCCTTTCCCAAGAATCTTTGTCTGACAGCAGACAAAGATCAAACAAAAATGCAGATTCTATTAAATCTATCATTCATTTGTTTGTAATGACATATTTATAGACCCTGGCAAGAACAGGCTTATCTGTGTGCGAGTACTCCTTTCTTTTTCTTCTCTAAGTATCCAAAATATATGATATTGGAGGATGATATTTTGTCACATCCCTTAATCGGTATGTATATAAGGTAATTAGAGAAAAAAGGTTCTACAGAACACCCATGTCTCATTCACAGAATCAGAGCAACACTGTTATTGTTGCAAGTTCATTGGGGAAATACATTGCTAAACTTAGCCTTACATGGAAGTAAGACTGGGCTTTGGAAGTCATGCTAGATGTTTCAGGAATCTGAATGATAAATACTTTATTGAAATTTGAGGGGAAAATGCTGAATGAGATCTACCTCCTATATGCAATCGTAGATTAAGAGAAAAGACCAAAAAAATTAAAGAGCATCAGCTACTTGAAAAACACCTCTCTCTCTCTCTTTTAAACACAAAAAAGAAGCAACTGTGCAGTTTGGGTATGCAAATGGATTCTTCAGCTTCTTCTAGATATTCAAACAGACAGAAGCTTTTGTCTCTTTGCAACTGGATTATTGCTGGGACTTTCAATTTGGGACTACACTTTCAGGCAGGGGTGGGCAAAATGGCAGATCCAGCCAGGACCCAGGACCCACTTCCCAGAAGCCTCTGCTCACATGGCTAGAGCCAGTCTTCATGGAGATCCCAGCTGTAGTGCAAAGCTGGGGTTGCCATAGAGACCGGCCCCAGTCACGATGCCAGGGCACACATTAGGGGCAACTTGATCGGGGCCAGGGCAGAGCTGCAAATTTGCAGCCTGCACGCTCCAAGCAGAGATGTGCAGGCTGCAGATAATGGCTCTGCCCCTGCTCCAGACCAGGGTGGCACTGCTGCAAGGAGCTGGGGCAAAGCCGTGACATGCAGCCTGCTCAGACCAAGCTGCAGATCATGGCTCTGCCCTAGCCCCAAAACAAGCTGCCCCTGTTGCAAGATCCCACCAGCTCCAGAGAAGCCCACTGCCCTGCTGTGTACCCTGCCAGTATAGTTGGGGCCAGTCTCCATAGTAACCCCAGTCTTGGGCTATCACAGTGCAGCTGCTGCTGGGGTCTCCATGGAGACTCAGCCTCTGGCCTACAGGCCAGATTTTGCTCACCCCTGCTTTAAGATTATTTGAAACATCCTATCCAGTAAGTTTACTTAAACGTAAGCATCTCAAGTAACATATTCCACTTGTGCTCCATAACTAGGTGAGCTTTCAAAAAGTTTCCATGTCCAATGCAAAAATGTTGGTTTATGTTTATTAAGCTCCTACAGGTGTGAATCCTATCCATCTTATAACCAAAGACTTCTGCCCCACTCCCTCCCTCACCATGGGGGCCTCAATCTGCCCCCCCCGCCCCTTCCCCACAACAGACTTACCTGCTGGGGGAATGTGCATGCATGCATGCACACATGCTCAGCTCCCACCCCTGGATATTTTCTCCCTACACCTATGCATGGGGTGGGAGGAAGCCCTCCTGCCTCTTCCTGAAGATGGACAGATGGACATTCGCCCATCTCCAGGGAGGGCAGGACAGTCTGCTGCAAAAAATCTCTCCCCTCTCCCTATGCTTTAGGATACCTAGGCTTCCCACCTCTGTTTGCAGCTCCATTTTTATCCTTCCTCCCTCCCCACCTATTTTCCAGCTGTTTTGCAGGGACAAGACTTTTTCAAGCGGAATCAATCAAATTCACAGTTTTGGCAAAAAGTGTGAATTTGGTAGATCCCTATTCATACAAGTATCTTTCATTCTTGGCAATGCTAGCCAACACTGGCCTAATGCCTTTCATGGACAATCAATCAGTCTCACCCTAAGTGTTTATCTATGCCATTCAATAAGGGTGACAATTGTTTCCTTCCAAACCAGAAGTAGCATAACTACTTTAATTCAGCACTAGAGAGGTTACCAGTGTCCATGAAGCACTGCACATATAATGAGTATGCTACTTCCAGATCAGGAGACAGTGTGTGTGGAGCATGTGCGAAGTGTCTTAGTATACTACTGTTCGGCACTGTGATAGGGTATACCTCTATACCACTCAAAGTGATCTGCCTTCTGGATAGTTTCTATCCTTTTCAGTCAAATGGCAAGAAGGTTAAGGAGCCATAACTACTAGTTAGAAACAGGTTCTTTATTCTGCTTTATCCCCTTTCTGCTACTTGGGTTATGCAAAGAGAACAGCTGCCACTCAAATGTATCCTGCAGGGTATTTTGCAGGAAAAGTGGACACCTGGTGGGCAAGGAACTTGGCAATGCTCAATCCAAAGGACCTTAAAAGGCAAAGCAGATATTTCAGACACCAAGCCTAGGTATAGTTTTATAAACACATCCCTCCACTGGTAACTAGCTGCATATACATAAAGCTTTCATTAATCTATGTAGCCCTAAAGTTTAAGAAGGACAGCATCAATTCAAGATAATTATTTTTTTTAAGTTAGCAGTTTCAGATATAAATGCTGAAACCCTTTGGCAACTTGTGGTTTCACAGTTATATATTTTCTCTCTCATTTGTTAAAAAGATGGCTTTTACTGTTGCTTGAAAGCTTTTTCCACTTCAAGAGAACAATTTCAGTCAATTTTCTCTAAAAAGAAAAGTTACTTCTGTATAATTTGTTATAGTAGCTTAGTATTACTAACCATCAGTGGAGACGCATAGGGGGTGCACAGGGATGCACATACACCTGAGAATGCTGGTGCACCCCATGACAGGTCATGCTCCCCATTTAGGCGACAGCCAGGGGCAGGCGGGAGTGCTGGTGCCCCCCCTGCAAGTACCAGCTGGGGAGTGGAGCTTCTGGGAGAGCCGCAGCCACTTTCTGATCAGCGCAATTGGTCACAGAGGGACTCTCCCCAGTTGGTGAGATTGGTCGTGGGGGGACCCACCCCGCCACTGCTTACTGGTCACTGGGGGGGGGCACGTGTCCCCCCCCCCCCCCGACTCAGGTGGCATCAGTGGCCCATGCTAACAATACTGTAAGTATTATAGGTCCTGCCTCTGTGGCCATAGGGGACAGTGGCCTCAAGCTTCAGCAGGGGAAATTTAGGTTGGATATTAGGAGGAACTTTGTAAGTATGAGGGTAGTCAAGCATTGGAACAGGCTACCTAGAGAAACTGTGGAATTTTCATCCTTGGAAGTTTTCAAGAACAGACTGGACAGACATTTAGCTGCAATAGTTTAGTCAGAAATGCTCCTGCCCTAAGCAGCAGGTTGGAGTAGATGACCTTGTGAAGTCCCTTCCAGCTCTACTTTCCTATGATCCTATAACAACAGTAGGTAAGTTCTAAGATACCAGTGTCCAATTTTTAATACAAATTGTCCCTTCAAAACTTAAAAAAAATTACTGAAGTGTTTGGAAACTTACATATTACAATAACTGAAAGGTTATTGCACTGAAAATTTTCAAGCTAAAAAAATGAATTATTTGAATTTCTATAAGCAATTTAAAAAACCAAAGAAAGGAAGCCAATGATGGAAGAGAGAGGAAACAAGGCCTAGAGCCCTGGCCAAGTTCTAAAAGGTTTTAAATACCAAAAATGTATTGTTGCATTAGTTTCATCTTTGATATATATATAATGAAAATAAAGTAATAAAATCTATTCTTGGACTAGTATCATCCAGTAAAAGGCTGACATGTAACAGTAATAAGAGAAAACACCATTTTTGAACTAACAAGTAGTAGTATAAGTTAAACTCCTGAAGACACAAAAGCAGATAATACCAACTTCACCCACTTTCTTGCTTCTTCCTCAAGCTATCTGTTTTAAAGATTGGTAATAAGGAGAGCTTAAGCAAGATGTCTCATACTTCAGATAATGTTGAGCAAGTGTATTAAACTAGTTGCATCCATACCCAGATGCCTAGTCAAGACTAGGGTGCAATGCTGCATGTACAAGGACATGGTACCCGTTTCAAGAATATGCAGCTAATGCAAAGAGAGTAAGAGAAAAGAACTATGTTCATTTGCTTTAAAAATATACGTATATTAAAATTATGAACAAAGTGCAAGAAATATTTACCTCCACACACCAAGCAATTACCTAATTTCTCACAAGTGCTATAGCAAGAAAAAAAACTTTAGTACACAACAATGAAATCCAGTCTCACATCAAACCAAATTTTATTTGCCTCGTTAGTATTATGGCAGTTAACTATGTAAATCAACCATGCATCAATGGGAAAACATATGCCTAGACTTTAATACTATTAAACGTATCTGTCCTTTTCAAAAGAAAAGTAGCAAGGAACAAATAATTGGAGGTTTCCTCAATATAATGTAACCAGTTTAACTCATATTTTATTTCTGGATAAATATACAGCCAGAGGAACTAAATTTGACCCTCACGTGTGCATAGACTCAAGCATTTGCACCCGGTACTGTGTTTAAAGACCAAGTTATAATGCAGTTCCAGTTTCCAAAATGGGCCTATAAGTCAGTTAACCTCTAGTTAAGAAATATAGGACAGTTTCCTCTTTCAGTCAGTCAGATGGAATCACTGAAACTTGGGTGCACCACTCTCTCGCAGAGCTTAGTACCCTGTAACATCCTTGTCTTTGCTGGCCTAGGAAATAAAACTCCAAATCCTACTGACACATTCCCCCCTCACACTCAAAAACATCACTCTTTCCACTTCTTTTTTTTCCATGTAGGTTTTCATGTGTGCTATTGCACACAACACTGAAATCTGCAGGTGTATCACAATCAGCATGAGATTTTTGGAAGTTTTATAGTGCTGATGCTTTTGCTAGGCCAAATGCCCTCTGTTCAAGGGAAAGACACAGGAAGAAAAAGGATTTTTTGCTATTTGCCACATCCTTCACTACCAAGAACAACAAAGAAAAACTGCATAGCAACAGTCATGCTCCAAACATGGCACCAATATGAAAATAAGATAACACTTTCATTCTGCTGTTCCTCTTGCCACCCGACTGACAGGTAACTGCTTTAGAAAGGAAAAGCAAAGACAACCTACTAAAGAACTCTGAAATGTATTACAAGCAAGTTAGTAAGAAGCAGAAAGGAAAGCAGGGAGGAGACAAGGTTCCTACAGTCCTCTGCCAAATTCACTCCCCTGAGAATTCATAGTACCATATTTTATGGTATTTGGCTTCTACACAAAAACAGGATAGTAGTAAATACTTTAAGTGAACATTGTGTCCATGTGATGACAGATGAGAAATTTGGTCTCAGAGACTATCAACTTATCTAAAACAGGGATGTCAAACTCATTTGGTGCCCTGGTGCAGATCTGGACCCACCTCCAGCAGTAGGGCAGGTAGCAATATCAGTTCAGTGGGCAGTGGAGATTAATCACAGCCATCACTACTACACTATTCTATCCTGGCCCACACAGTCAAAACTTGTCTCCAATAGAGCTCCATGCCTCAAATGTAATCAGATTCCCAACTTCACTCACCCACCCCTAAATTCCCAGCCATTCCAAGAGCCCTTTGGGTTGCATCTTTGACATCCCAATTTAATGATACAAGAAAACCAGCAAAGATGTAGACACCCCAAAACTACCCTATCATATATCCTTTTGTTTTTTGACCTGAACGATTCCAGTAAGTGAAAAGAAGATTCAGTCTCCCTGATACTTCAGCCCATGTCCTCTTCTGAGATTATCAATAAAATATGACAATGAGTGCCAAGTGTGACATTTCCATTGAAAACAATCACCTAGACACATGCAGTGTGACTTCAACTACAGAGAACTTTTCTTCAGAAAATATTTGTAAAGAGTTGCATGTGACTGAGCAGTATGCTTAAGTAAGAAGCATTTTTGTTCTGTTAACAGGAAGATTATCTGCACAGTTCAGTTTTACCTTGTAAATTTGGAAAGGAAGAGGAGATAAAATACTCTTTAAATCAGTTTCATATGTTAAAGGATCAACACCAGCAAAGTTTTAATTCCAAAGTTAAAGGAGACCTAGCAACTAAATGCTCTCTCACTTTCTTAGCTGACATTTTTTGTTAACTTGTTCTTACAATCCCAAATATTCCTATACAAAGATTAAAGATAATACTATTTGTTCCAATGTGTTCATTTAACAAAGCTGATAGCAATTGGTATCCTCTACTTGTGGGGGTCCTTTTACATAATAAAAAAGAGAAACCAGGGAAATTCAATTACAAAAACCAAAAACATGCCAGGGATGAAGCCAACATATCTTTAAGAGAACCATATTTCCATTTGGCATCCAATTAACTAAAGAGCTATATTATAAAGTTCAATGAACAAGGCTCAGCCATTTTGTATTACTACTATGGTGCTTGGGTAGAGAGTTATCCATACAAACACTGAAACTAACATATTTAATAAGCAAAGCACTTACCACTCTGGCTGCTCTTTCCTGAGACTCACACTTCCTGCAAAACCAAGGTCCAGTGGGTACTTGCACAATTCCATAGCAAGCTGTTTTGAAAAAGATAAAAATATCTCAACAACTGTAAGGATACCACAGTACAATGATGATATCTAGCTCTGATACAGTATTTGTTCAATAATCAATCCCAAAGTATCTTACAAAAAAGTAAGTTTACTTCTACGTGCAATTCATGTTACTTCTGAAATAGTACCAAAACTATTCTCAGGCTAGAGATCAAATAAAACCTACTCATCCCTTAAATTTATGCAAAATATTTAAGCAAAACAAACTACAGTTTACATTACATTCTGAGAAAAAACAGTAATTGTTCAAATACAGCAGATGTTTTATGTGCAATCTGTTTTGTTATTTAATTTACTAGGATAACCAAATAAAAGACAGCTTTACAATAACAAACATCTGTCATAAGTTAAGTATTTTAAAGATTAAAAAAAAAAAAAAATCACACTGAAAATAAAACATCACTGGAAATTTTAGTTTTGTCACAAAAATTCCAGTCAGTTAAATTTTCTTACACTTGATGAATAATGCAATAAGCATGAGCTACTCATATTAAACTAAATACAAAAAAAGTTGATCTAAAAATGCAAACAGAATTGCAAATGCATCCTGAAACTAAATTGATAAAAGTTGTTTATTGCTATACAGTCCAAGTTACTGGTCGGCTTACAGATAACTTTTGTATATGTGTGCACACGTACAAACAAATGCTTGATAGAAGGATATGATCCTGGCTCTTCACAGAGATCAAGCTCATGTGACCCCCTATATATCTATGCAGGGTTTGACTTCAGTGTGGTTCCATGTGAATATATAGGTCTTGCTGCCTGTATTACCCTGTGGAATTGTGGCCTGACTCTATACAGCTTACAATAAGGCAGGGGCATAATAAGAACTTTTAAGCACAATAGTAATATAAAGTAATTCAATACTATGGTTTGTGTTTTAAATGTACAGATCAGAAAAGGCTGAGTAATGAATCTCATAGCACCATTAGCTGTGCCCTTTTGAACTTCGAGTATATACACATTTCAGTATTTGTACAGGTTTCATGTCTTCATACAGGCAAGGTAGCCTAATAGTTCCTGTGGAAACCACAATATTTGTAACTTGTAGAAAGTCAATTTCAAATCTCAAATGCAGTTTTACATTCCTCCTAGCTCTGCACTTTGTTCAAAGAAAAAGTGACAGTTTGTTTCTATTTCTAAGTGTGTAGTCAAATAAAATTAAGTGATGAAAAAACTCCACATACCCCCCCCCCACCACATACACCTCCTCCCCCCTATAAAGTTAACAGAAAAGAGGATATGGAAGAAAGGAGTACTACAAACTCATAAACACTATCTAGTTTTAGCACTATATTTGAATGCAAAAGAAAACATTGTAGGGATAGTTCTATAAAACATGAAAGTTGTATGATGATATAGATAGCATCAAGTTCCCACTCCATAAAAAATTCCAACAAATTATTTTCCATAATTATTCATATTCAAACAAAGAATCAGTCTTCCAAATGTCACTTGCGCTTTTCAAGCATTCACAAATGGAACCATCTCTTGTCACTTTTTTTGTTTGCATATGCAAAAAAGGTATGATTACCATAAAAAATACATCACACTTAATTATCCTAAATTCAACCAAAGCAGGCAAAGAAAAACACACAGTGTCATCCAAAGGTATACTCAATAAAGTTTACAATCTTGCTGCTGAAGTTACCTTGCTGTGCTTACAATTTGAAACTGGCAACAGATTCTATAAAAATAGATCTTACGGTATGAAGCAATTCAGGGAGAAGTCTGGCAACTCAGGTAGAGATCTAGCAGTTAGACAAAACCTTAAAAACGGCACACCTTACATTATATTTCTGAGAGAGAACATTTACAAATTAAAAAATACAGGTGAATTTTTAACACCACACTTCTTACTTCCACAGATTACCAGGTTGTTTTTATGCATTGTGCAAGACTTCCTTATGCTTACACCTTTGTTATTTCTATAAAGTTTCTTTAAAAATGTTAGTTCTTACATTCCGTGCATTAAATCAGAAGCAAATGGTATAGCTTTTTTTGAACTAGTAAAAGAAAAAAGTATGCATCCAAGAGACAGAAGCTGTTGTTAGATTTCAAAGGCAGCCAAACAATTTTAACCAAACTCTCAGAATAAGGATATTTTCCTTAGACTAATAAGTATGAATAATTTCAGCCCAAAAGTAATGGGAAATATACAAGCACCTACCAAAACAAAAACAGTCTGTGGCAACAAAACGTCTGCCTATGCTAATGTACCACCAGTTCCCCTACCAGTTTTATAATGCCAGCTTCCAAGCTGTCTCAGTAACATCCACTCAAAGTGTCATAGCTTTAATACAGTACATCCAAATCAATAATTCTTCCTTTTGTGTAACCACAACAATACTATTTAACCTCAGAAAAATATAGGATCATGAGTTTATATTCCTGAACTGGCATATCTGTAGGTTTGGGTAAAATAGTTGCATCTAACTTCGAGTCACTTTCTATATTAGGAGGATTTTTGATAAACACAAGCTTTCTTGTGTTTGATAATACCAACAGCTCTACTGGAATTAGAAGCATTGAGACTCCAAGCACTGAAGTTGGTTGCTACCATCATTCTGAATGCTTTACTGCATAACCCTGCTCACGGTGTCATCCCCAAAACACTAGTATTCCCAAAGGTGTCAACGCTAATGAAGCTTAAAGGATGTTGACACAGGTATGATTTTTAAGCTTAGATATAAATAACTGAATCCTCCTCCTGAAAGTGAACACTTATGTTCTTATCCTGCTTTCACTAAGCCTGATTTACTAAAACGGAAAACAAATCCCTGCCATCAGCCCAGCCACCTTCAACTATGTCCAGCTTGGACTGTCTCTTTCAATATGAACTCTGCTCAAGACAAGGCATCACCAATTTGAAAGCAGAGTCATTATGTAGATGCTAGTCCACCCCTTTCAGCTCTGCCACTAAGAATTCTTTGCTAAGAATAACTTTGTTTTTCACTCTCTCTGGATTGTCCCCTGCTTTCATGTTATGAAGATTTCTCCCCACCTCACAAAACCAGGTGCATCTCTTGCAACTAACCGCCAATGATCAATAGGTTACAGCTTTGAACTGCTTCTCAGGTAGCATAGCACAGGAATGGACAGCTTCCTTTGGCATGGCAAAAATACTGTCATCCCTCATGTGTGTTAGTTGTATACACTAATGAGCTCCAAACAGAACTAACTTCTCTCCAATGAGTTAACCGCATTAAAACAAGTTGAACAGCAGCCACAGGGCTCACTCTGGAGCTGCACAGGATAAACTACCAACTGCCACTGCTGTTCCTTGTTTCTGCAACCAAAATAAAGCCCACGGGGGTTTTTTGCTAGCCTGGGTGGAAATACCACAAACAGCATGTACTTTCCTCCTCAAAAAAACAAACAAACAAACAACAGCTTGCTGGCAACAAACAGGCAGTCCCAGGCATACCCACTATGCCCATCAGTTTTGAGCTGGACACCACCCAACCTTCTCCAGGGCTAGAAACAAATGTGGGCCGGGTGATTAATACCAACAACCCTCCCCTCCCCCGCCCAAACCACCCAACAGGAAGTCTCGGCATGTCCCGGGCACCCGCAGCCAAACGACATGACAGGGAAAGCGGGAGCAATCACATGACAGCCGGCCTGCCTTCCCGTCTCTTGGCTTCCCTCCACCAGTTCCCACACGCAGGGAGGCAGAGGAGCCCGGGACGGAGGGGAGGGGAAGGGTGCGCTGGGCAGTCACAAGTTGCGGTGGAGGAAGCAGGGCGGGGGGCGGCCCTGCAGACGCCCGCTGGGGAAGCAGTGGGGGAGCAACGGGAACGGGCGGGTCACGGCGAGGTAAGCGGGGCAGGAGGTAGCCCGCGCTCGCTCACCTTGATGCACTGCGACATTGCAGCCGTGGCCGTCGCAGTAGACGAGCGGGTTCTCGGCCCAACCCCTCTCGTCGGAGCACACGCAGCAGCCGCCGATCATCTCCTTCATGCTATTGGAAAACTCGCCCTCCAGTGACACCGGCAGCAGCGGCGGCTCGCTAGAGACCATCTAGGGGTTAAAAACACCGTCAGCAACGCGCACCCGGGCCCTGCTGCCGCCCTCCCCCCGCCGGCCGGCCGGGC
>NW_017728886.1:32674048-32683898 GCF_001723895.1 Crocodylus porosus
GCAGCCAGGGCCGCGCGACACCCATGTGACTGGGCCATGGCCGCGGGGGAGCGGGGATGCCTCGCACATCATTCCCCCCCTTCCCCGCCCGGGCAGGCTCCGGGCCTCGCCCCGCACTGTCCCAAAAGGAAAGCCCAGCGCGAGCGGCCCCGCCCGGGGCCCAGGCTGGCAGCACGCGGCCTCCCGAGCAGGGGGCGGGAGCCGATCGCACTACAAGCCCGGCGCTGCTCTGCTGGGCGTGCAAAAATAAAGCCAGGGGAAGTCCCCGGCGCTCAGCCCTCCATTGTGAGCAGGTAACGCCGCCGCGCCCAAGGTTGCTCCCTCGCCCGCCCGGTTTCTTTTCCTTTGGTCTGACTTGGAGGCCGGACGGGCAGGGATGCGCTAGAAGGGGCGGCGAGCGGGACTGTGCTCGCCAGGCCGCCTCGTGGCAGCGCGGGCTGCGCTACCTGCCTGGACGCGGTGGGCTCGGCCGCGTTTTGTCCCCGGCTCAGTGACAAACGAACAGCTCTCGGCACATGTGTGCGGACGTGTGAGGAGCTGTGACGTGGGTGGGAGAGAGAGGGGGGAGGGGGTGCCCCATTGCAGCCCCCTAGAGACCTCGGAGTCTGCAGGATGTGTGAGGTCAAGGTTGCTCTCTCTCTCCTTGAAAGTTTTAAGTGAAATGATTTAGCTAGAGGAAGAGAAAATTGGAGGGAGAGAGAGGGAAGGGAGTGAGGAGAGTTGCTTCCCACATAGACAGGGCCTAGTCAAACGTTTTGATTAACATAACAGACTGAATTAACATTTGAGTCCCTGACATTCTGAAATTCCTTCATAAGAGCATATGGTGTTGGCCCTGGGAGCTCCGGGTTTTGTTCTTAAGATGATGAACCCACACAAGATTTGGAAGGTAATATGTATCAGTTTGTGTAAAATCACCCAGTGAGTCCCATCCCAAAAAAACAAAACAGCAACAACAACAAAACATCTCAAGCTAGAATGAGAATTAAAAGGTAGAACGCTTCACAGTGCACAACCTACTTGTAAGACTACTTTTATTGCATTTTGGAATTGTAAAATCCTTTGGAAATTGCAGGTGCATGGCAATTATTTTGTATGGGAATGAAGCAATTAATATCCTTATGTTCTAAAACCCACAAATTATTTGAAGCTGATAGAAACAATGTTCTAGCTCCTCTTCATTCCTGTCAGGAAGATGACATCTAATTTAAAAGGCATTCTCAATGATTTTGTTAGCCCTGACAAGAATAAAATCACAGTATAAGAACAAATCTCTCCTAGGTTTCCCTGGCAGGTAACATTGGAAAATAGATCCCCTATAAAAACACAAATATCTATAGCAAATTTCACTATGGTTTGGGGGATAAAATAGTCATGCCTGTTAAACACACTGCAACTAAAAATTAGAAGCAGTTTATCAACAATTTCAAAAGACTTTCTTGATAAGGCTATCAACATATTTATTTTGTAATTTCTTCTCTGAAAATATCTGTTGCAATTCTTAGATCTTTCTCCATGTAATATTAGTTAGTCCAGGATTTGTCCCTTCATACAACTGAAAGCTATCACAAAAGATAATCAGATTGTAACAACTGTCATAATTTCATCAAAGTATCCAGACAATCTTTTTAACTATTTCACATATTTCAAATAAAAATATATTTATGCCTAACAGATGCCAACTCAGCACTGATCAATCTGAAACTTTGCTTCCCTAGAAAAGCAGACAAGTCTTAATGCACTGAATTATTTAATAAAACATTTGCTTTATTTCTAATGGACTGTAGGTTAGTTCTTTTGATGGAATGAATATACTGAAGGAGACTCCATGATGACTACCTTATGCTAGCCTCTAATATTTGATGGCAAAATTTAGATAACCTCTTGATAGTTCTGTAAAAAAAATCATTTGGAGGAGACCTTTGAAATGCAAAGTAGGAAAAGAAATGCATTACCACAAAATAAATATGGCAAGTGCTATGCTTGTAGCAGCTATGGAATCAGAAAGTCAAATCTTGTACCATATATGTTTTATGATTGTAGTATTTAATAAGCACTGACATGATCCAGAAGGCCAATATTATTTTAGAAAAAGGAGCCAGTCCTTCTTATAGTGATATATATAGGATTAAAACAATTAGAAGGAAATATAATTCAATGAGTATGAATGCTCATGAGTATGAATAATGTGGGCAAGGAGTAGATATCATTGTTTTCTTTTAAAATATCTATAAAATAATGGAATTTAACAAAGTAAAATTATGAGAAAGGGGTACAATACAAGATTATACATATTTTGTATTCCTTACATTTTAGATGATAACTCAAATTGTTTAGGCAATGTTTTAATGTGAATTGTACTTCAAATTGGCCATTGTTTAAAAAATATTTAAAATATTCCTAAAGAAAACGTTAAATAAATTAATGTATTAAATGTAGTATTGTGCTGCACCCCAGATTCTTTGACAAAATATAAGAAGTATTCAACTTGCACTTTTATCACCAGTTAACAGTTTCTTGTAAACATTTAAATATTAATGGTGAGAGTATGTGCTTTACATCTTACAAAACATCTTGAAGAAAAACACAAAAATGCATCTTGTGCTTAAGGAGTAAAAGCAGAGCCCCTGATGTTTCATTGACAGAGAAATATGAACAATTAAATCAGGTGCAATATTCAAAAGATTTCTCAGAGATTAATATTTGAAGACTAGTAGAAAAAAGTGAAGAAATACATTTATCATTGATGCTATACTGAAAACTATTAATTGAAGCTGGGAGCTAAGGTTTTGGGATGGGGAAGTTGACATTTTTATAGAAGGCAAGTCTTTCCTAGCGTGTTTTGCTTTATTTTCTAATTGAGCCCATGTTTAAAGGGATTTCATCTTTACCTATGTGCAAAAGGATATGAGGTACAGTTAAACATATGTAATTGAAAATATGGAGAATTACAATACGCTACTGACATTCAATATGTAGGTTAATATTGCTCATGTTTATCTATTTAAAATACATTAGATTTGTTTGCCTTCTGGTTATGTGTTAACATCATGAATAGCTGTAATCAAAATAAATTTTAATCATGGTTATTTGCTTAATCCTAGAGAGAAAAAAAGCAAAATGGTCACTCTACACAATGTAAAGTGTGTGTGACTTGTGTTTTGACCTTTGCACATAGTGTGTTTTAAATGGCAGATTGGCTTGGATCCAACAAATTATTTCTAGCCATGTTCAATTATAAGGGACATAGCATATCTAAGGAACCCATATTTCAAATATTAATGTAGTCTTTGTATGTTTACTCTTTTAAGTTTATAGCACTACAAAGTATAATTTTATATTGCCTTCTGTCTGAGTACACATCAAATCAGTATATAATTCCAACAATATACAAACAGTTAAATAATTTAAATGTTTTATATTTAAGATTAACTCACCTTTTATCTAGAGGTTTATATGCTATGCATTTATTTACACACAGTGCAAGTGTAGGTAACAGCATGTAAAACTGGGTGAATGTATGTCATGAACATTATGCCCATACACTTATTGTGCTGTTTTCTTAAGTATAGTTTTTAATCATTTCAAATGGTGGTATTCTTTCTTTGTTCCTTTAAAACAACTGCTTTTAAAACATGCATTTTATTGGTTTTAATTGCACTATCACCTTTGGGGACTTTTGGTAAATTCCACTTAGCCAGCAGCAAAGGATGAAATAGGTGGTTTTCAAGTACTGCTTCTGTTACTGATGTTGGCATTTAGATGGTAATTTCAGTCTGAGGTTTACTGTAAACATAAAGCAAGGGGGTTTTCCTTGAATGAGCAATCTTAAACCAAATTTTAAGTAAAGGAATTGTAGCACAGGATATTATTTAAGCACAGTGATTAGTTCCTTTTAAAAGATTTAACATTCCCCAAGTGATATAGGTTAAAGATTTAAATTTAGCAGTTAATTTATAATTCTCTACACTAAAAAAGCATCTAAATGTTAACCACATTTTTATGCATGTCAAGTCAAAATAATGATAATTATAGTATGTTACAAAAGAACCTGAAATAAATTTCCAGCAAACCATACTGAATATTAATGCTCTGCTAATCCTTGAAAAGCTGGGTTAGTAAACTCTGGAATTTATATATGTGATTTAATTGTAATGCACAGCTTTTCTTTAGAGAAAACTCCCATACACTGTAAAGTTTGACATTTATTGTGAGGTATATATTAATTGTTTTGTATTTTTTAAATAAATGCCTAAACGGAGTTACCCTAGAACCCATTCTTAAATTCCCTTTGTAGATGCATACCCCTGTGTACCAGTTACTTAATTACCATTGTTACACTAAAATAATACCTTGCATTTACGTTTATTGTATTGCGGTCAGTATTGTAATATTGTAATGTTAAGGATGAGATTTCTTTTATTTCTGTGTAATAATTCAATCTATATCTAGGATACATAAGAAATTGCACATTGAATTTATCACCAAGCATCTGAAATATAAACTATTTTAAGATGGATTTATATTAATTAAATCCAAATATGCAGTTTCAAGGTTATGGGCGTGGGAAAGAGAAAAGTCAGTTTGTTATATGCTAAAGCAGCTTGGAGTAAATGAACCACATTCGTGGGCTGTATACATGATATTAGCCTGGTTTTCCCAGTACCATTTGGACAAAACAATGTTACTTTTTTATTTAAAGTGTTTTCTTCTCAACAAGGGGGCCACCACTTCCCAATCTCAAAAACACGCCCAAGAATATGTTAATTAATTGTATTGTGTCTCTGAAAGAGGTTGCCAAATGCAATAACAAAGTCCTTCCATCAATGAGCTATGTTCCCACTGCTAGTTGCTATCTAATTTTGGTTTTATACATGTAAATATACACACATTTGTTCTATGTATGTTTTTTTAACCATTAAAAAACAGTGAAAGTCTAACTTGACCACATAGGGTGCATCTTGGGAAGCTTAACATTCCTAGCAAATTAAGTGCGCAAGTCTTGGATCACTTTTTGTCAGTCTTACTCTGGTACTTCAGAGCTGGAATGTAGCTAATTTTTATATTGTGGTATTTCCTCCATTAAATACAAAGATCCTTTGTGGGAAAAGAAATATATGAAATATGTCAATATATACTGCATACAAATACGATGTAAGGAATATTGAATAGTGGCCAGAAATGATGTTCCCTTAACTATTTATAAATCCTGTCCTTTCAACAAGACAATTTTCATTCCACAATGTGCATTGTTTACTAAAGCAATATGATCACATTAAATTTAATTTCAGATGACACTCTCTCAATCTGTATTCAAAAGAAAAGTTATCAAGCAGCAACTGAGAAAAAAACTCTAAAATATTCCATGAGAAAAATGATCAGAAATCTTAATTTTTTTTCTTATTTTAAAGCTAATATATGCCATGATTAGCAGTTAGTTTCATGTGAAGTGCTGTTTATTTGCATTTTAAGTCTTCCAATCATTCTACCATCTACCCTGAATTGCACATTTAGTAAAACCCTACAAAAGGTTACAAATGTATAAGGAGGAAAAGAACAGGGATAGCAAAAAGAAAGCGCTTTATTTTTATTTGAAGCAATGATGATGGCAAGTGGCTCCAAATTGAGGGGTGTCAGTTGTGAGGAATTATTTTCAACTAGATGCTTTTCATAAACAATAATCTGCTAACTTCTTTGTCTTGTCCTTAGAACTGTTGTCAAAAGTTCAAATTTCAGTGGTGATGTGGAAAAACAAGATTTAATTACACATACATGCTAATCTGTTAAAATAAATCGTCAAACCTTGTTAAATAATACACAAAAACCAGATGTTGCTTTTATAGAAGGCATATTTTCAAAACTTACTAGAAGTTTATCTATAAATTATTTTTGCTCTTAATAAATGTATCAGCCCCCAGACCTTTTCTTTTTCCTCTCTAAAGAGCAATGTGGAAAAGCGATTTTTGCTTCAAAGAACAGCAGCACTTGTTGGAGATTTTTTTTGTATCAAGTTAGTTAACTCTTGTCCGTGCAAGCGAGTGGAAAGTTCAGGTTTGGATGGCCTGCTAAGATCATTTAATTTGAAATTGGGTTCAAGGAAAACATATTCAACCAGAGCATATTTTTCCCGAAAAGGACGACTTTTTAAATGTTTTTTAATCAAGTAAGCAGGATTTGCAAGAAGCCCCGGGCTTCTGTGTTGTTGTTTTTTTGGGGGGGGGGGGGGGTTGGGGTTTTTTTGCTTATGTGAAAACGAAGACAAGATTTATCTTCATTTTTAAAAATAAAGTTTTAAAACGTTTTATTTTCCGAACTAATTTCCCTCGATTTATTATTCCAAATCCCGTAATCCTGAAAGTTGTTTCTCCCCAGTTCTCCAAGGGGGGTCCTGCCCTAAAATCCACCCGCAAACAGAGGGTCTGTTATGTAGGAATCCGGTGTTATGGGGGATATTTACCTTTTAAGGAACATGTGAGGTACAGCCTCACTGCAGCTCCCCTTGGTGAATGGCCCTTTTAAGTAGTCCTCGCTACTTATTTAGCGTTCTTATTGGAAACCCCTGAATCGCTGAGCCAGAGACTACTAGCGTGCGGCGTAACCCGCTGCCTCTGGAGCTAAAAGAAAAGGCTGCTCGGCAGAAGCTCTCCTTCCCTCACATGGCAGGACGGCGCCGGCAGCTGAAAACAGCGCGAAGAAGGCGGCCTGCGAACAATGGGGAGCGACCGGAGGAAAAAGAGCCCGAGCTGCACTTCCTCCTGCCCGACCCGCTCCTTCACGGCACCTTTCCCGGGGCAGCCTGCCCTCTCTGCAGCTCCGCTTGCTGCCTGACAGCCGGGCCATGTTCACCGGCCCTTTGCTCACCTACGGCAGCTTTCCCAAGCTCATCCCATTCCCTGGAGCGCTCCGCTAGCCCTCTAGCCCCACACGTAAGTCTAGCAGCTCGCCCCTCCTTCTGTGGAGGGCATCCACAGAGGCACTGCTCCAGCTACTCACCCTCAAACTCTACCACCCTCAATGCAAAGGGGTTTAGAGGATGAGTGGGATTACTTAGCTGGCCTAGGGCCAGCTGCTCTCCAGAGCCTATCCCGGGTTCAGGATTCCAATTAGGCTGACCTATAAGAATCCTGACATCTCCACTTGCTGCCACTGACCCTCTGCCAGCTGGCCGCGGTCCTGCTCATTTCCTCGCATGCCATGAGCACTGCCAGCAGGAGAGGAGGAAGCACTGCATTCAGCCCCGCCGCTGCAGTGCTCGCCTCTTCCCTTCAGGGGACAGTGCTGCGCACAGCCGCCCGCTCAGCATTGTTCTCCTCCCTGACCCCCAGCTCCCCTCTCGCACCCTGCAGAAATTGGCAGGAGAAAGAGGGAAAGGGGGGGGGGAAGCGCGAGAAAGGACACAAAGGGGAGGGGAGACGGAGGGGCCAGCCCTCCCCGGCACCGGCCATTCCAGCGCTCTGTCACCTTAATTCCCTTTTTCCGCGCTTGGCGGGCGCGAGCTGCCGCCCGCCTGAATCTTGCTGTTCCGCTCGTTCATTGATGCCTTCCGGCTCCCCCCGCCTGCCTGCACCCTCCTGCCCGCTCTCCCCGCGCCGCAGCCGCCCAGACCCAGGGGATCCCGGCGCCGGGCCCGCTCCGCCGCCCCTCCTCACTGCAGGCCGGGGCCCTCCCCGGGCCTCTCCCGCAGCTCGGGCCACTAGGTGCTGCATCCGCAGCCTGGCCTGCAACGAAGTGTTATTTCTGTGAAACCTGCAACGACTGTTTTTCCTGGGATTTCTGCTTATTGATCAACACCCTTCACTCCAGCTCGGCTTTTTTTCCTGCCTGGTGGATTTTTTTGTGTGGGGGGAGGGGCTCACTGACTTGTAATTACATTTTTAATCAGCCTCTTCCTCGCTTCAAATTTGTATGTAGCTCAAGCATTTACCACAAAACCCGAAAAACGGGACCCAAAGCAGCACTTACTACTCGAGCAGCTGATTATTGAAATGTAGCAAAACAGACGGGCTTTTAATTTTTTTTTAATCAAAGGCTAGGGTTAGAATTCATTGTATTTTGAATCCTTTTCACCTTGCTGCATATTTTTGTCCCTGAAAACTTGTTTCTATCACCAAAGCCCTGTTCATAGCTGGCAGGTCAAAAATTTAAAACGATTGAAAAGTAAGACATGAGGATGGAGGGGGGGGGAGAGGGGTCTCAAAGCTACTCGCAGAGGGGTGAGGGGTCGCAGTCAGAGGAAAACCGTGACTTGATTTAAATAATTGCATAATGTTAGGGTTTAACTCATACATGTTTACATTTGGGTGTTTTGATTAATGCCACATTTGATTTTTTTCACCGATTTCCTTAAAAGCCCCTGACACGGTACTTTTAAAACACACGAGAGATTAACGTTTGCCAAGAATATTCAACAGGCAAATCCTCTCCTGCCTTGCCCAAACACATATCTCTCAGTCTATAATGCCTCTCAATTGATTTGAGCAACGCCCCTCTCTCTGGCCTCAACTCCTCTTCTGCTATAGTCTGGAAGGGTCAAAAAGTCTCTCCCTCCACTTGTTATTTAAATCTAGTACTTAGCAACTTGGGCTCTCCAGGTGCGGCGACCGGCTCCGTCCTGTTTTAAAAGTCATCTGGACCCCCTTTTTGCCGCTGAAACTTGCGTTTTCTCCCGCACTGTTTCCTGCAGCACAAGTGCCTGGGGGTCTGGCTGCGCTCCCCGCCCCCTCGGCCGGACCCTGCTGCCCCGTCGTGCCCGAGTCCGAGGCGCTCCGGGGAAGGCTTTGTGCCGCCCGCGAGGGGTGCCCCGAGCCCCCCCGGATGCCATCACACGCGCTCCAGCACGTCTGCTCAGCTCCGCAGCGGCTCGGGGCCACGATGCTTCACAAGCTGCCAAGCCCACGTGCGCACGCCCAGCTCCCCCGCGGCGGCTCGGGCCCCCAGCCCTGCGGGGCCAGGAGGAGATCCCACCCCCGGCGCACCGCCCTCCCGGGAGCCTGCCCGGTGTCGGGACCGGCTGCCACTTCCTGGGTGCCCGCTGGCCCGGGCGCTGCAAGGGGCCCTGAGCTGGGGTGGGGGGGATCGAGCTCGGCACTAGCGCGGCCGGCGCGGGGAATTGTGGGTAAGAAAGTGCCCGGGCGGCAAAAGGAAGCGGCGGGAGGAGGGGAGGAGAGGGGAGGGGGTGAAAGGTCAGCAGCCGGGAGCCAGGCGCTGGGCGCCCACGTGAGGGGAAGCGGCGGCCGCACATTGTTCTGTGGGCGCCCATGCGGGGGGCTCCCGGCCCGGCCGTGCGGGGCAGCACCCGCCGACAAAGCCTTGCATTTGCCTGGCAACTAGCGGCGCCTTCCCGCATCCCCGGGAGGAAGATAAACACCAAGCATGTGTCTCCCTCCCCACGAGAGGGACTGCAGGGTGCGGGGCTGCCTCGCGGTGTGGGGAACGGGGCTCGTCTCCAGTGCTGCCCCACCCAACGTGGCAGCTCTTTGTGCTGCTGCCCGGCCCCGGGGCTTGCAGCCCCCGGACCGGGGAAACGTGCGTTTTGCAGCGAGGGCTGTTTGTTTGCCACCCCCACACAAGCACACACACTCACACACTTCCCCCTCCCCTCGCTGCAATTTATTTGATTTGCAAATAATTGCGCGAATGTTTATTTTTGCGCCCCTGCTTCCTTTTTTCCCACCTCGCCAGTGAACGCCGGAGCTCATTACTGGGGACGCGTTTTCATTCAGTCTTTAGTCATTTTTTTTGAGCGCCGGAAACAATAGTCCTGGCTTGGGGATCCCTGAAATTCTAGGGAAAGGTCCGATCCAGACTGCCACGAGCTCCGC
This sequence comes from Crocodylus porosus, assembly GCF_001723895.1. Taxonomy (NCBI): domain Eukaryota; kingdom Metazoa; phylum Chordata; order Crocodylia; family Crocodylidae; genus Crocodylus; species Crocodylus porosus. The sequence goes on from NW_017728886.1 coordinate 32,683,870, forward strand.
TCCGCTCCGTTTCTCTCGGGGAGGGGGAG
>NW_017728886.1:32683998-32691794 GCF_001723895.1 Crocodylus porosus
GATGTGGGGAGTTTTGGCTCCCCCTGAAATGATGAACAACTTCTGGAGCAGCGCGGCTGCTGGGACGCTCCTTCCCAGTAAACATGTTTTTATTTAAATTGCTCAGTAACTTTCTCATTATTTCTTAAACCCGAGCCCTGCCACCCAGCTCCTAGAGGCAAAGTTAAGCGAGTCCAGCCCCAGCCCGGCACAATCAGCTGCAAATGGAGGAAGAAAATGTAAAATGTCCAAATGGAGAAGTGGTTCCCTTTGTTCTTTCATTGTTTCTCCACGAACTGGCGGATACAAGCACAAACACTTACCTTCTCTCCTTTTTGCTCCAAAAACCAGACGTTCCCATCAGCTTTAAAATACACAATCCACCTTGGAAGCGACTACAAATGTCGGGAGAGTTTGTATTCCATTCTTTTTCGCTCTCTGCCCTTTTTAGTGTAAGATTAAGTTGCCGAGCACGTTGTTGCAAGCTGTAGCCCCCCGCCTTAGTGAATGGTCACGTTTAGGACCCTCCAAGTCCATCCTAATTCTGCCAGTAGAATCGAGGGTATTGGAGGTCTAAACTTTCAAAAGGAAAAGGGCCTACAACTCTGCAGCAACTCTGCAAATACAGTCGCCTTTGCCATTACATTCTGGTTCGAGTAAACAGAAATCAGCATTTCTCCTGGGATATTTAATTTTTTTTTTAAGTTTAAATTTAGCGGTGGTGTTCCTTTAGGCAAAAAGAGCTAAGAGAATTTGGTGTAAAGGTACAATCTACATCACGATATACCACAGCCTGTAATACCTTGGGCTTTAAAAAATAAAAAAGGCATAGTGTAGAAATATTGGCTATAAAGTTGAAATTGCCACGGTAGCTGGGGGGGGTGGTCTCTGCAGTATCAGACGGAATGATGGGTTTACAAAGTGTCTCTTTCATGGCAGAAATATTGTTTTGCATTTTTCGATGTGCTTCTAAGCCACTCAAAAGCGCCCCTTTTTCTGATTTCTTTGTAATCCTCTCTGGGTTTAGCACCCAGCCATACAGGCAGTACTCCCCCAAACCTTGCTTTAATTTGATTATGACCAGATTTGCTGATACGATGAATATTTGAAATGATCCTTGTGTCTTAGTAACTGGGATGAATTTTCAGCCTCCGGTTTCCAAGGACCCAAGATGCAAAGGAAACAGGAGCTAATTGGAGACGAAGTTCCTCTGGGCCCTTTCAGAGGCTTGGCTGGGTTCTGGTCGGGAAGTCGGAACCATAAGATCAGAGCCCCCTTCTCGCCCCCTTCCTCTAAAGCCCAAGGGCGCTGCATTAATTCAGCCCAACTCCTTCGGGCTGTGGTTGGAGTTGGGTACTTTCGCGCCTTTTGCCATTGCATCTCCAGGCATGTAGCCATTAAAAAATAAACAAATACAACATGTAGGTGATCCAAGTAATTGGGGAACTGGGAGTATGTGTTATCTAATCGCCCCCGCTTCCCCACAACTTAACCTTAATAGCATTCCGGAAGGCTCTTCTATTTCATAAGAAAATATGACAATAAACAAGGTAAATAGGGACGGGGGAGTGGCTTTTCTTTGATAGCGTTTAATTGGGATTGAAACATTCTGGAGCTGTAAACATTCTTTATTTATTCAGCACACATAAGCGGGCATTGTTTTATAACCATCATAATTATGGTGTCCTTTAGACAGACTGATAGCAGAAGAGATAAGGGAATGTGCCTGTGGCTTCAGATCAAATCCCTGGCTCGCTCTCTCCTCTCCCCGGGTCACCAGGATCCACACAGTCCTTGGAGATGAGGAACGCCGGAAGATTGTGGCCTGGCCATCCCTTACGTCATGAAAGTGATTTGTACCACATTGCTAATTTGGTGCGATCCATAACCTTCTGATCTCCTATGTTTGCAATTGCTTTTCAGCTTGCAGAATCTGTTTTTCCAGGATACAGTCCTTGAATATAGAAATGAATACGGAGCACCTGCGTGTAAGAAATAATCTTATTCCCCACTGTTTGTTGCCTTACCTTTGTCTAATTAAAAAATGCAAACTTTTAGGATCCTTCCAGAACAAAGCCTCACCAAATCCCCTTTACGTCCAAGGATTTGCAAATTTATAAAGGCTGCATTGAATTCAGGATGGGTCAAGGGGCAAAAAAAGGGTAGAAGGTCACTGCATTTTGATTATGGGTCAGTAGACAACATGGCATGCAGTATGTGTCCAAAAACTCCTGTTAAAAAACCTGTATTTTAAAACAACCAAGACTATCAACATCAAGTAAGGCTGCTGTTCTGTGCTTTTTATGCACCGTACAACATTCTGGTGCGTAAGTAGCACAGCCATGTAGAAATAAAACTTAAAAACGTGCAACAATACCTCCTTGCTTTGTTTACAAAGAAAAAACTCACAGGCGTGATGATGCTAGATAAATTATGCTATGATTTTTTTACTGTCAGCTGGGATTTATCTCCCACATATTTGACTAATTTAGTTATGGCTTCTTATTTTTGCCAGCTTAGAATTTACAACAAGTTTTAAGCACTACAGTCACACTGGGCCGACTTTAAAATAGCAGAAGGACCCTATTATAGTGTTCTTTGACCCTATTATATTTACGTTACTGGACTCTTTGTGATAGCCTCGCACTGTTTTCTGTCTGTAGCCTCTTTGAAGAAAATATGCATAGTGATATCTAAAACAGTGCTAAGGTTAGAAAATATACTTCTCATTTAAATTATATATTTCTACATCAGGGCTCATGAAAGGAAAAGGTTTATTTAATGCTTGTCAATACCTGAAGATACAGTCTGGCACTTAACAAATAATAATAAATAATAATACTCTAATAATGTGGCAATCCTAGTGTGAAAATGCACATGACCCCGTAGGTTTTCCTGAAGGTTTTCAAAAGAAGTCTTTCCATTAGTCCAACTGCTGCTGGATATTGCTGTTGCATTTCCCAACTAAACGTTTAAAAGACTGTAAATGGTGTGTGCATTACTTAGCTCCAGAAGGAAGAGGTCAGACTGAATCGCAGTGGTATTTAAACATCACCAAAAATGAAAATAAATCAGAACACATCAAAAAGGATTTTAAACGTTATATACGTCGTCTTTTCCTGAAGCGATATAGTTACACATTTACTGCAAACCTGGATCTTTTAACACGAGTTTACAAACATCAAAGTATGGAATCTGTGGTAAGCAGGAATAGGTCCACAGCAGCATATTATTCATATTATTTTCTACAGAGGTTTACTCTTCCGCCAGCCAGCTTGCAAACTGAAATACTACCTACGAGAGGGTGTAGATTGCAGATTGCACGCTACTCATCGTGAAAAGGAGCACATCTGATTGATAGCCTCCGTGTGTGTGCGTGTGTATACACACGCAACTATATATAGTTGCGTGTGTATATGTGTTTGGCAAAACGGGCACTACAGACGTTCTGTACTGAAGAAATGTGAGACAAACATCCATCTTTTTAATCGTGTTCATCGTTGATTTTAAGTGAGGCTGACACGGTCAACAAAATTGCCAGACACTACCTTGCTTTTGAGAGATAGCAATATATACAGCTGGATCTACACACACACACACGCGTGCACACACACACACCAAGTAAGTAAATTATTGCATAACTTTTACTGTAATTGATAACAGACACCTTTAATTTTTCATTTTCATTCTTTTGCCCAGCTTTCACATTAATAATCTAAGCCATAAATGTTGGTAGCTATTGATCGCAATCCCCTGTGTGCGTGGAAATCCATTTTAGAGTCCCCTGCCTTTAATGGGTGTGTGCGTGCGTGCGTGTGCCAGGGGCCTCCGTCACATCTCGCTAGCAGGATCTACCCCCAATGTGCCTGAAGAAGACCCCGGATATACAACGTGTGCTGATGGCCCCATGAAAGCTGCCTGGTTCATTTTGCACAACAAAATGATGGAGAAGTTAAAGAAACAAAAGCCTCTGTGTGTGATGTGGAGAAAGCCTTGCAACTGAAACTGTGTGTGTGTGTGAGTGTGTGAGTATATTGTGTACATTTTGTGTGTGTGTGTAACGATATTGTGTACATGTGTGTATATATGTATAACATTTCCTAAAGACTTCTAGCTTTTTTTCCTCTATCAACATTTGGCTCTGGCTGACCCCAGAAGCTCATGGCTGTACCTTTCTGAAAAGATAGGCTTGGCAAAAAGCCGCTACTAAGTTTAAAGCATTTGATAGCGCCTGTATTAAACAAACAAAAAGCATGCATTTTTTAAATAGTTCCTGGATCCCATTGCCAGACTGTCATCTGGAGTAAAAGAGAGGGTGTTTGGATTTAAACAGGAGTCGAGGACAACCAAACTACCTGGCAAAGCAATGACTTGTGAGCCCACCTTTTTTTCTGTAATGTCTTCTTAAAAGCTTTCTTGGAGTTTACGGTTTCTTTACTGTTTGGCTCCATAGCCTTAACCTTAAAGCAGGGGGAGGAGAGCCGCGGGGAGGGGGTGGGGGTGCCAGCAGCATATAAGTGCATCAGGAGGAATTTTTAAACGACCTTATTGTCTCTAGCTCTAGGAGGACTACGATGATTTCTTTTTAACACCAGCAGCTGTTTTCCCTCGAAACTTTGCTTTCAGCTATAGAATATAACATGATGTCTCTTGTGCGAGCGAGAAAGAAAAATGTACGCTGATAGATCCAGATGCAGAGCAAAAGAAGGCTAACTCTGTGGATGGTATTAGCTGTGACGAGGCATTGTTCACTGCTGCCTCTCGGTTACGTTTAAAGGCTGAAATATCACGAGATCCATTCAATGATCCTTTTCTAATTCAAGGGACAAAATGTAATTTGCTGTAGCTCTGATTTCTTGGATGGGAATACTATCCTTAGATTTCAAAGGGAAGAACTAGACATCGTGGTTTGTACACACATGGATTAAGTTGAAGAGCGGCGATTACATCTGTGCTGAGAGCAACAGTAGTCTAGGGCTGACTTTTCAAATCTCAACCTTCCGAGTTAGAGGCTCTCCTAAATAGACTTCCTTAATTTCCGGCTGCACTTCTTGAGATTCCCGGTTCTCTCCCGAATTCCTGCGGACCTAGGGGCTGGGGCATCTCGCCTGCTCATGCCAAACTGCTGAAAATATTTGAAAAAAGGGGGATGCTGTTTTTATTTATTTGAGCTCTACCTGATGGCGTAACAGGAACTCCATTCACCACGTTGGCAGTAGAGAGAGTGGGAAATCGCACTTTGGACTTCGAAGAAAATACATATTTTTTTAGACCTAGAAATATGAGCTGTTTTCTTAATCACACGGATGTGTCTAATTTTGGACAAGCGAGGAACTCCTGCTAGACACAAAAGTGCTTGTGCTATATCTAGTTTTCAGTTGAAAACTGATTAACGGCGGATAGTTAGTTCTATTTGCAACGTTTGACATGCAAACCGCAAACATCATTTTAATTTAACAAGGAAGAGGTTTGCTGCTGTTGCAACATTTTCGAAATCATTGCGCCTGACACTAAAATAATTGAACGTCACTAAGAAGAGGTTAAACCTTCATGCTGCTTCTTCAAATTGATTTTTAAAAGGCTTGGTATAAATGGAACATCAAAAGGCTGCAGAGGGGCTGCTCCACACCGACCGTGCACACTGCGGAGCAGGCGCATCCTAGCCCATTGCATATTGTGCGTGGTATGGCAGCACTTTTTTGTTATTACGTAAAGCCTCTGGAAGCACCTTGGACATTTTACATTCTCCTTTCTCTGCTGGAAGTAATCAGCACACAGGAATCCTGACGTGGACTCCGGGACCATAGGACATTCCAGTTTGTGCTCCAGCACGGTTAATTGTGAAAAGTGTATCCATTTCTGGCTTATCTATGCTTTGTTATAGGTCTGACGTGAGCCCACGTCCTCCTCCCCCTCCCCCAGTATTACAGGCAGATTTTCAGTTAAAAGTGTTACAGTATGACGGGGCTGGAACCCTCCATATGCAGGCAGCACCAAAATAAATACAAAAAAAATTAGCCATTGGCTGTAAAAAGACAATTAAGCAGAAGAGGAAAATCGAGAGAAACTCGAAAAACGTAAGTATTCCCTCTGGTTGTTAACAATCGAGCCTTTAAGTTTGGAGCCTCGGAAAGGGAAATACCAGGCTATTCTGCACATTTTCGCTAAGCTTCATTTTCCACGTAATGCGGAATAAAATTCCAGTTTCGAATGGTCACGTTACCAAAGAATTTTCCATCGCTACGATCATGCTGCTGTCTCTTAAATCCATGCCATGCACCAGAGAGCCACATTTGTCCAAAATATTCTAAATATAGACAAAATGATATCAAAAAGCATACAAATCCTTCACATGGAGCTAGCGATGAAGAAGCCTGAGAGGTCTGAGTGGATTTGAGCTCAGATTGTTTAATAGAAAGATTTATATACTAACTGTATTATTTACTTTGGGAGGGGAGGTGGCAGTATAAGGGTATGCTAATTAGTGGGAGATTTTTTTGGGGGAAGGGGTGGAATATCAATTTTTATTGCATCACCTGTCAGGAGTGTCCAATCAGCGTTGGCTTTAGGGGAATTAATTGATGAAGGTGTCTCCGGACGAGCTCACTTCACTCTGTCATTTTATTTGTAGCTAAAGCAGCGGCGGGAATAGCAGCTGCATTTCTTTTCTCTTCCTCCCTTCACATTCCATTATCATAGTTTCCAATGGAAAAGCAGGGAATGAAAGGGAACAGGTACTGATCTTCAGCAGCAACTTAGAGAAACACTTTGGCAAACCCGATTAAAAAAAATCAGAACTATCGATTGTAGTTTCACATGGGTTTTTTGTTTGATTTGCTTTGATTTTTTTTTTATTTAGTCTAAAGTTTGGTACGCCATTGACCAGGAATAACAGTCTTTGTTATTTTATTAGCAGGATGCCTTGAGACAAATACAGCATCTGGCTGAGGATTGTGTGTGTGTGGGTTTTTTTTTTTCCTCCCTCCCTCTCTCTCTCTCTCTCTGCAAATGCCGGGAATAATTTAATTCGCGAAATGGGAGACTTGAAGTCGGGTTTTGAAGAGGTGGATGGCGTGAGGCTCGGCTACCTCATCATTAAAGGAAAGCAAATGTTTGCACTCTCTCAGGTCTTCACAGACCTGCTCAAAAACATCCCGAGAACCACCGTGCACAAGCGAATGGATCATTTAAAAGTCAAAAAGCATCACTGCGACCTGGAGGAGTTGAGGAAACTCAAAGCCATCAACTCCATCGCTTTCCACGCTGCCAAATGCACGCTGATTTCCAGGGAGGACGTCGAAGCCTTGTACACTTCCTGCAAGACCGAGCGGGTCCTCAAGACAAAACGGAGGAAAATCAGCCGGGCCCTGGCAGGCGGCGAGCTCCGCGCGGAGCGCCCGGCCGCCGGCCCCTACTGCAGCCTCTGGGAGGACAACAAACTTTGGCTGGGCTTGAAGGACCCGGCTCGGCCGCTGCCAATCAGGACGAGAGCGCTGCGGGCCGGGGACCCGGGCTTGCCGACGGCCTCCGATCTACCTCACCTTTTTAGTAAATACACTGGCCGCGGCTTCGCGGCGGCGCCCGCCAAAGCCCCTCGGAACTATGAGCCGGCGCCGCTCGGGGGCAGCTACGGGCCCTTCCGCGCCGAGCCGCCCTGCTTTCGGAGCGCGCTGTGCGGCAAGCACCCGGCCGCCGCCTACTACCAGCCCGCGGCCGCCATTGCTCAGCCCCGGCTGGCGGTCACCGGCAGCCCCGTGGCCTTCGCGTACAGATGCAAGAGGAAGCGGGCGGGCGAGGCGGCGCGGAAGGACTGCGTG
>NW_017728886.1:32692174-32698524 GCF_001723895.1 Crocodylus porosus
CGAGGCGCCGGAGGACTGGGGCCAGCAGAGCTGGGCGCCGTCGGCCGCTCCCCCGTGCTGCGCCGGCGGCCTGGGGCCTCGCTTCGCGGAGCTCCGGGATGCCCGGGCCTCCGCCATCGCCTTCCCGGCCAGCGCGGCCCGCGGCCCGGAGCCCGACGGCTGCTGCGGCTGCGGCTGCGGCTGCAGCACGAGGGGGGCCCCCTCACCTAGCCCAAAGACAAACAATGCATTTCCACAACAAAGAGCCCTCCGAGAGGCGCGGAGGTGCCTGCCCGCCGCTGCCCCGCACTGCGCAGACAACAATGGCCTGGCCGCGCGGCTCGGCACTCCCGAGGCTTCGTCCCCCGCAGCACACGCCGGCGCGGAGCCGCACGTCCCGCCTTGCCTCGCGTCGGCCCCAGCTTTGCCCCCTCCGCACACTGAGCCCGGGGCCGCTGCGGCTGCGGCTGCTGCTGCCGCGGGGGCAGCGGCGGCAGCAGCAGCCGCGGAGCTCGAGTGCCCTGAGCCGGGCAATAAGGCACTGCCGCTGCTGCACAACATCCGCATCAAGACCGAGGACAGCAGTGCCAGCGAAGAGTACGAACCTGACCTTACAGAGCATAAGCTAAAGTGTGAGTGCAATGATCCCAAGGATGAGTTTTACGGGGTGACTGAGAGTAATAACCAGGACGCTTTATTGCCAGCCAAGGACGAGCCTGCATGCACTGAGAAGGAAACCACTTCCTTAAGCCCGCTGCTGACTCAGAGTCAGGCCCTCTCATGCACTTTAGGGACTCCGAAACCTGAGGACGGGGAGTATAAATTTGGAGCCAGGGTGAGAAAGAATTACAGGACTTTGGTTTTGGGAAAGCGACCTGTGCTGCAGACTCCTCCAGTCAAACCAAATCTGAAATCCGCTAGAAGCCCACGTCCTACAGGTAAAATTGAGACACATGAAGGAACACTGGATGATTTTACAGTTACCAATAGACGCAAAAGGGTAGCCAGCAATGTAGCATCAGCAGTGAAAAGGCCGTTTAATTTCATGGCAAATTTTCCCTGTCCACCGTCACTAATTATTGGCACTGATGGGGATTTGTTGCCAGCTTATTCCTTAAACACCACTAAGGATTCCCAACCACCTCACAAGGCCCATCCTGTATGGAAATGGCAGTTGGGCGGTTCTGCAATACCTCTTCCACCCAGCCACAAATTCAGGAAATTTAATTAATAAAATGGTTTGAAAAATATTTTCTTGAACCACCTTTACCTTCTTATGTTTTAAACTCTGCAGGATGGTTTGTACAAGCCCATTAATGCTTTACACACGTTTGGAGTCCTGTTTTATCACATTGTGACGACAGAAATCGGATTACTATTTTTGTTGCCATTACGACAGGCTTTTTTTTTCTTTCGTGTTTTTTGGAGGGGGGGGCGGTTACATTCCACAGAGTACTTCAGGCAAAAGACTCAAGTTAAACTCAGTTATTATGGTAGAGCTGGAACACTTTACTGTTTAAATGCTGATAATGCACCAGTACCTCAATTCAACTGCTACAAATAAATGTCAAAAGGTTGAATAATAAATATCAGAAAGAGCCATTAAATTTATGCACTAGATTTCGAAAATGGAAGTCTAACTGTTAATTCAGTTAAAGTTTGTTAAGTTACATGGTTGCACAGTAAGGGTTCACTATAATTCAATGTGGCAGGAGTCTCTACTTTTCGGGAGCTTTGTTTTCGGGTGTAGGGGTGTCTTTGATAAGAGCAGTTGCACTTACTAAATTTTCTCTGGTTTGGAGAGGTTCGGGTTCGAATACCACTCGAGCACTGGAAAAAGCTGCCTCATCTAAAACTAGTCAATAAATATGGAATTATATTTTGGTAAAGGGTGTCTTTTGCTTGAACAGCCACTCTTTGCAATTGGAAAGCCTTTTTGTTTCACCCAAAGGTCTTAAATAAGGTTACTGTTACCCACTAATGTCATATTTAAGTTGTAGTCTGAACATGCCCTTAGAAACTTGCAAAGCAACTCAAAGATTTGCCTGCATAGCAGTACAATTTATGGTCCAGCCCTTCACACTCGACGGAGGAAATAGCAAAGCAGTAAATACAGCACAGAAAGTGAAACGAGAGGCCGTGAGCTGGAAGAAATACACAAAACGAGAATGCCACGGTATTCATAGCTTTTTGGCACCAAAACTCAGGCATTTGAAACATAGTCCACTTATCTGCATCGTTGGAAACTTGAGTTTTCCTCATATCATCCTATCTATGTAGCAGGAGCATTTCTACTGCACGTGACAATCAGAGGCAATGATCTATATTTGCACTTAATATCGAAATAGTTGAAGAGGCAGACTTCTAGAGTCTTGGCCTCAGTAAGACATGTTGGTATAATATGTTGTGATGATGGAAGCAGTAAATCAAAATTATGGACATTTGCACTGTTGAAAAGCATGCTTTAGCTTTATTTTTCAATTAAAAACACTGTTTAAAAATTCTGATTCCACACACTTTGACTTATTGTAGAGTTATCCCTGTTTTCCTCTTCACTTGTAAGTTCAGTGTTTCTCTTTGGAGGAAAGGCTTTCTGAAGTGAACTATCCCTCCCCCCACCTTCCCATCCTCCCCCAAACTGTTCTGAACCAAGGTGAGGCAGAACTGAATGCAGTAGAGGGGGGACAAAAAGAAAAAAAAAGGGAAATGGTACAAAGTTATAATAAAACAATCTGGAAAGTTTAGGGCTGGAAAAGCCCTTATTACTGGGTTGCTGAATCAGCAGAGCTGGGAATTCAAAACTGCTGGTGTATTCTCCTTGATGAAGGCTTTCTTTATACCAGATCATTCAAAAATTAAATTCTATCGATGAATCCCGAGAGAATTATTTAGCTTAAATAAAAAATAAAGAAAACCAAACGGCAATTAAATGTTTACGGTCTGACCTTCAGTCAACATTTCTCATGGAAATCTGAGGCCTGGTTTTCAATATTTTAATTCCTGCCCTTTGTGATGCCCTCTCCCAGCCCCTGGTGTCCCTCCATATTCTAAGCAGGCACTAGCTGATTTCGGCTCTGTTTACAAATCTACACACCGTGGTTTTCCTTTCATTGTAAAAGACCTTTTCTAAGAATACCTGCAGCCAAATTTATTTAGAAAGAGTAAACAATTGCCTTTCAGTGGAGTTACCCTCCCCCCCACACCCTAAACTGCCAATTGCAAAAGGTGCATTGCATACTTAACCGCTCTACTGACATGGTGATGGTCGTGACAGATCTGCTGGCTGGGGAAGTTGTTCTGAAATGAATGTTTACATACGTATGTTGGGAGCTGCACAGATTACAGCCTTGCTTCCAGAAAACTGTAAATACATAAGAACCGGACTGCTCAGGGACCCCCCTCCCCCCGCTCTTTTAGAAACCAGTTTGCTCTAAAAAGGTCTTCCCTTGGCAAAAAAAAAAAAAAAAAAAGCTACAAAGGTGCAATATGCAAGCTCGAAACTTGAAATTTCGCCTTGTGTAGTACGTAATATATGAATTTCAAAGTCACATCCTTCCCTGACCCTGAGTATTCACAATTAGAGCTGTGTTGATTTGACCCCAAATTGTAAATGACAGAGGGGGCTTGTGTAAGCTCTCTAAATAATATTTAGGGAAGAAATAAGCACAAATTCATAACAAATAGACTCCGTGGAGTTTAAGAGGTAAAATATGGCGCCCAGCTCTGACATAAGCTCTGCAGCCCTGAGCGAATCAATAGTTTCAGTTTATAGGAGCTGGGGAATGAACAGCACCGAGCCAAATACATTCCATAGTGTATCATTCCTGCAGACTTTTCTGCTGAGGTTTTCTGAAGAAAGGCACCATCAAAAGGCACGAAGTTCAATAGCCAAATAATTTTCACACGTGTACACCACAGTTTAGTGCAAGCCACTAAGGAGATCATTCCAGTTTTTACCACTGTCAGAGAAATTAGCTAGGTTCAATAACTTGCTGAAAAGGGTGTTCTCTCCAGTTCTGGCACTGTGGAAGCCGTTTCTCCTTGTATGGTAGCAATGATTGCGAAAAAAGCTTATTATCATTTCAGGCTTAATAATAAAAAATCATAAAACTCAGCTGCTAATAAATAGCCATTCCCCCCTAATAACGGCAAGTCCTGATACTGAGGAAGACAAAGGTTACTAGACAGAGAGGGAGGGATTGTAATTTTGCTGTCATGTTTTCAGAAATAGAACTAAAGTGTATGAAAAGCTTCATCATTTTCCATTTATTTGGTATAGACAACAATTAAATTAATTTTACCCCCCGCCCAAAAAAAACACAGCAACAACCAATAACCCTATGACTCCTTTGGAACACGGTCCAGAGATTTTCTGCCACAAGTAGTGTTCATTGATACATTTATTGGGAAGATTTCTGCTACCCTAGTGAAGACAAAAGGAAGTTTTGGACATTGTCTAATTCTCTAGAGCACTGAGAAAAGCCAGCACTGTAATGCCTTCAGCAACCAGGTGTATTGCCTTAAAAGATGTGACTTTCAGTTTACAACAATTTACTTTTAAAAGTGATTGTTCTTTAGCATACACTTACTTGACTACAGTGGGATAATCTCTTTACTGGTTGTTTATTTAAAACACCACTATGTAGCAATAATGCAAAATAGTGGTGACTGGTGTATGAAATTTGCTGTTCAGTCATTCACTTGGTGATTTTTAAATGGTCTCTGATCCTTTTCCTATAACAGATCTAGTTGCCAATAAATTAAAGTTTCTGCAGAAATAAGAACAAAGCTATCTTGTTTTTGTCTGTTACCTTTCAGTGGTGTGAGTGGTGAAAATAGAGAGAAAGAGATAAAAAGTGGCATTTGTCCTTTGTACGTGGGACTGCATCAGTGTTTGACCTGTAGAAAATATTTTAATATATGCAATCCCCTAGAAAATATGAAACGTAGGAGAGATTGTTAGCTGGGGTTTATGCAGCAAAATGAATATTACTGAAAGTAACATTTAGAGCTTCAGCTTTAAAATCTATTTGGAAGCAACTTCAAGGTAAAAAAGGTACAGTCACGTCAAAATGAAAGAATCCAGTCTGAAGTAAGAACAAAGCCGCTGGAATCCACCTTGCTAAATCATACTTACTGCCACTATCCATTCACAAGGTTTCCCCCTGGCATTTACCCCTACAATCATGCTTAAGGCAAGTACAACTGAACAGTCCCATGCTTGAATGTGGGCTTCCTTACGCCGTGGTAGTCAAAGAGTTGTCTGCTAAAAGGAGGGCCCTCTCCATCCATGTGGGGAAAGGACACATGGATATGCAGTTAACTGATTTTAAGGCCTTGGGTGTTGCATTTTTTTACTCTTCTGATATAATTATTTGCCATGCCCTAGGCCCCTCTCTCTCCCTCTCTCCTTTTCAATCTGAGGCGGCCTCACAAGCCCCAGCTTTAAAAGGCCCTGGATGTTTTGCATGAAGCTCTCACAATAGGGGTTGAGAGAACTGACAGTTTCAAAAACAAGGCGTCCTGTCCTTTCCAGATGCCGAGAAGCCCTTTCCTGCACCATCTCTCGTTTGCTCTTCGCGGCTGGTGGCTTTATCCTTAGCATTGCAAATATCCTGCAACAGCTGTGTTTGTAAACAGGGGGGAGTTTGGAGGGAACCAGCAACTCCTGGGTTTAGACTTCCTAACCGAAAGCGATGAGCCTGACTGACCAGTGCCTCTGTTTCCTGACAAGAAAGAAGAAGGAAGTTAGCCTTAGAGGCAGTGCAGTTGTGTGCTACCGCCTTGCACATCACCAGCTGCCTGGGGTAGGGCCATGGGAGCCCAAGTTCTCCCCCGAGCTGGAGCAGAGGGGGGCCGGGTCGTCCCCTCAACCCCGAGCAGACACTTGGGGAAATCACTTAAAATGCCGCCATCTTGCTTGACTGACAACAAATTCGTGGTGATGTTTCGCTCCGAGCTCCCCTGCTCTCCCCTGACTGCGTTACCAACTCATTAGTTGGGGCGGAACAGCAGCCCCGCGCTCCCGCGCTCCGAGGAGCCCTCGCAGAGGCTGACATCAAAGCGGCCTTGCCGAGGGGCTGGGGGCTGAGGGGCCGCGGAAACCGAGCCCGGCTCGCGGATTTCCCCCATTTTGGTCGTTCTCTGCTTGAGCATCCATTTTCACGTTGCTCTCCCTCCCCGTGATCTCCTGCTTCTCACAGCAGCTCCGCCGTTCAGCTCACAACCTCCCCCCCTTTGATGTGGACGCCGCATTAGGGAAATGTCTCCAAAATGCACCCGTGCAAGGCCCGGATTTCAAAGCAATCACTCGTGAAAGGAGCGGCCCGGGCGCGAGCCCCGGGGCGAAAAGCAAGCCCCAATCGCGCCCC
>NW_017728886.1:32699346-32703368 GCF_001723895.1 Crocodylus porosus
GGGGCTCGCGGCTTTCCGGACAAACTGAAAGTGATCGCGAGCGAGAGGCCAGCCGCCCTGCACGTGCCGGGCCGGGGTACAATCAGCGTCGTGCTGAAATGTAAAGTCCACTCCCGCGAGTGTCTGGGGCCAGCCGGTTCCCGAGAGCCCCGCTCCGAGGAGAGCCCCCCCGGGCCTGTAGCACTCGTGTCGTGATTTCTGTTCAGCCCACATCTGTCGAGTCGCTGCGCCGGGCTCTGCTCCTCTTCGACCCGCCGGGCGTGCGGAGCCCGGGCCCAGCCCAAGGCTTCGCTAGGCCGAGCGGCCCGGGCCGGGGGGAGAGCCCCGCCGGGCTGCCCGTCCTTTCCCTCAAAACAGGATGTTTTCATCCAAGCTGCGGCCGCTTTTCCCCAAAGATCTCCGCGCAGTGGAGTTGGGAAGCACGTGGAGATCAAGCCGCGTCAGTAGTTGCCCCTCGGGTCACCGCAGCGTGCTTTGGCCCGCCAGCCCCTTCCTTTATGTGCCTGGGGCGTGTACACGTGCGTGTACCTGGCTGTGATGCCCTCCCTCCCTCCCTCCCCGCCCTCAGCAGCGGGACCGACTCCCCCTCCGCGTCCCACGGGGCTCGCCGCGCTCGGCCCACTCCGCTCGTGCTGCTCCGGGTTTCTCGCTGCCAGCTTCTGGTAAACTGGAACCTACTGGGGGCTTTTGCCAAGATGCAGTTTAACGACTGGAGCCAGGGCACCGTGGCGAGCTGACTTCCTCCCCCCAGTCGGAAGAAACCTGGCTTCGGGAAAGCAGATCCCAGTGCGTCCCCCAGTGTGTTCGCTGGGGCCCCGGGCTCTGGGGGAGATTGCGGATGAGCTTCAAGGCTGAGAGCAGCCCATAACCTGCGCGAGCATGTGTTTCGTATTTACCGACGCTGCCTTTGCTTTGCGAAGATTTAGTAGGAAACTGTCCGAGACAATGGCCAAACCAAAAACGTTATCTAGTAAACTCTGCCGAAAGGGGTTGCCCCGCTTGCGAAATGCCCATTTCCATTTCCATTTCCACGTACACGGCAGGGCAAGGACAAGCGGTGATAACGTGTCAGTCAACATGCAGTTTTCCGGATCACTGGGGGGGAGGGGAGGGGGATCGTGTCTGAATATACTGTGGACGTTTGAAGTGGGATATTATAACCAGGAGAAGGATTTTCAGATTGTTTCCAACTGTAATATATTTGTCCTCATCAAAATCTGCTAGGTTCACTTGAGGAAATATGATGTTCATGGTAACTGATGTGGAAGAAAAAACAGAGCGGTATTTAACACACACTATAAAATCGTGTCTGATCTTCCAGGCTATGATCTCATCGGCTCTTGTGTATTTTAAGGGCTGTTTATTAGTGAGGGTCTGGGGTTTGCAGTTGATAGTAGCACAATATCATTAATTAGTTTATGATTCCGGGGTCCCTATTCCATAAAGGACCACATCACAGATATTTAATTCTAAACAGGCCATATCGTTAAACACACATTTCTCTATATACCTCTGCAGATGTAGATGAATTTAAATACTATCTCAGTAATGTGAGGCATCTGACATCCCGAAATCCTCGCAGAGGACATAATCAAGTAGTTCTTCTGTGCTGGCAATGTTTGCTGGAGGTGGGTATGGGTTTATGACACCTCTTAAACGGGGGAAGCTTGGTGGGTTCTCTTGATAAGGCGCTAAGAGCATTTGAAAATAATAAAAAAGCGAAAGTGTTGGCCAACAGGGTTCAAAGAGGCCCCCGTCTTTCCGAAGGCCAGCGTCTGCCTGTCCAGAGGCGCGCGCACACGCGCGGCCGTCCACCCGCGGAGCTGTGTTTCTGCCACGACTTGCGGTCCTGGATTTAATCGTGCTGGTGAACGCTCAGTTTAAGCAAGCGCTTAGCGGTATTTGCGACCCCCTGCAACTTCCAGCTGAACCCGCTCACGAGCTGCAACGTAATTCTCTTGTGACTGCTGGCTGCTGTGACTTCACACGACCTGCAAATCCAAGATGCCTTTCAGACCGAGTTTACGGCCTGTATTTGGTTATGAAATGCTGATTGCATCTGATTATCTAAAAAAAAAAAGACAAACTACATAAACATCTGATACTTCGTATTAGAATCAAGCACAGTGATAATTGCAAAGAGCTGTTTTTAATTTTACTCCAAGTGTTTACATATCAACATGTGGTAAATTTGTCTTCGCAGAGAAAGTTTTGATTTTCCCCATTAACAATCAATAATGTTAATGGCTTTGTATAGACCTGGTAGAGATTACAATTTCTTCATCTCCGCCGATCTCAAATTATTGAAGACAAAAGCGTATGTGGAGAAAGAAAAAACATTCCTCTTTAAATTGAAGAAGATTAACTGGCTCCATAGGCGCTTAAGGATTCCTAGTGGACACTGCTGAGTTCAGCAGGAGAGTTTCCCTCCACGGCAGAGTATAAAGAAAGACTGGCGCTTTAGCCTTGCTTTTATTTCTATTTTAAAATCTTTATTTTTTTTTCCACAGACACCGTCAAGGATCAAAACGAGCACATGCAACTGGCCGCGCTCATTCTGAAACTTTGCTCCAAGAAAAGCTCGACTATGGTGAAAACCGCAGACTTTTCCTTGCTCTTTCTGAATCATGTTCTCCAATACTCGGTATTTATATTGTAAAACAAACACAGCCTTAAGCGAGCTAAAGCAGAGGAAATCGGAGCTACTGAGAGCAGGGCTCTCCCCCTCTCTACAAAGGCGTTGCGGGGGTCCCAGGCACCGCCTGCTCTGCCACAGCACAAGATCTAGGCTTCCCGAGGTGGACGATTACCCCCAGCCGAGGATCTGCCACCCCAGCTATCACAATAGCATCAAACGGAGCACAAGGGCAGTAGCAACTTTTCAAACTTTTTAAACCACAAAACTGCTAACGTTACCGAAGCACCAACTTCCTGCAGCAGTTTCTTGTTTAAAGTTTCAGGTGTGGTTGCTTCAAGGCGGTGAATATACTCATCAGAAAGCTCCAGCCGTGGCCCGAGCTAGGTGTATGGAGATACATGTCTCCACGTCAAGAGGTGAAATATTTCTGAGCATACGTTTACCAAAAAAAAAAAAAAAGAAAGCATCTAGGCTAGAAACCTATGGGGTTATGACAAAAGGAAAAGAGACCCGAAAGAAATATCCCACAGTGGATTACGAGGTTATGGGACAGGTCACTGAAGGAAAGTTAAACAAAAAGCAAGGGTACATTATATAAACCTCACATAATTAAAAATATAGTTAGTCCTAATGTTGGCTCTAGATCCACAAGTATTCATTTCACGTGTTAATAACATGGCTTTTTATTTAATGGGACTATCTTCTGTTAATATACCTCATGTACTCAGTGTTTTATATTTTGCTTTATGGGAAAGCTGACCACAACTTCTAACGATCTTTAATTTAATGAGGACTAGCATAAAAATCGAAGTGAAATATGCACGTTCAGAGCTCGCCAGAGAGACAGGCAGGCAGCGAGGAAACCCGGCCGTACAAAGAGACGACTCGAAGACAGTCACATATTAAATATTGGAGCGATCGATTTCAATACCTTGAGCGGACACGGGAATAAAACCCCCAGTCCCCCCGCCCAGACGAAGGGATTAGGAATGCTTTGTTGGGGAGGAACGAAATGCGATTTTCGGCAGATCCTGTTTGTTCGGGTTAGCGGAGGGCCGGGCAATCCGCTTTCAAGCGCTAGGCTCCCGCTTTGGGACTTCACCCTAAAGGTTAGTCTCATCGCAGTGGGCGGAAGACGGGCCCCTGCCCGAGGCGGGCAGAAATCCCCGGGGCCCTGACAGGTTGATCGCGCTCGGAGCTCCCCTGCGAAGGGGCTGCAGAGGCTCCTGCGGCCCGTGCCGCCGTCTTTGTCCCCCTAGCCCGGACCGAGCCGGGGCTCCGGCCCGGCTCCTCTCCGCTCAGCCCCGGCCGAGGGCCGCAGCGCGGCTGCCCCGGGCAGCCCAGAGCCCGTTCCCGGGGGGGCCCGCTCCCCACGCCCCGGCCG
>NW_017728886.1:32703468-32708285 GCF_001723895.1 Crocodylus porosus
CCGCTCCCGCCGCAGCACAAAGGGCGCCCTCAAGCAGGCCGGCCTGGGGGAGCTCCCGGCTCCAGCGGTGCGCCCGCCCGCAGCGGCCTCCCACGGGCTGCCTCGGGCCGGGGCGGGAGAGGAGCCTGGAGCCGGGCTGCCCTGCCCCGCATGGCCCCGTGTTGCTGGCGGCCCCAGGCAGCCCCGGCCGCGCGGCGATTACTAATTGAAAAGAGCTGGGCAGCGCGGGCCCATCGATCCAGGTCTCCGCCCCCGCGAGCCTGGCACGGGCGTGTTGCCCCCACCCCTCCCGGCTTCTTTCCTGTCATGGCTCGGGGCCATTTCCCCTCCCATCCCGCGGGGAAGGGGACGCGGAGCGCGCAGGCAGCTGAGGGGAGCCCGGGCTGTCAAACCCCGGGAGCCTCGGCGGGTGCAGGGCGGCAGATGCGGATGAGGTGGCAGGCAGCCGCTACTCGCATCCCCAAACCTCTGGAGCTGCCATGGCACCCCTGGGCCGCTGGATTCACCTGTCACTGCGATCACCGCCTCAGACCACTGACAAATATTCACAATGCAAGAGTGAAAAGGGCGCTTAAGGTTCACTGATTTGTGTGTAAAACTTTGGAAAACTGCAAATAAGCGAGAAAAATTGTCCATTCTTGTGAAGGGAAATACAAGTTTGCACTTAACGTTCAGCGACAAAAACCAAGGGCCGGCCACAGAAAGCAGTGACATACACTGTAATCTCCATAACAATTTCATTTCCTCTCTTCCCCCCTCTCGCTCTTTACTGCTTTAGCAAAGTGAAAAGTCTAAGGGTTTAATCCCAGAGGAGACTCCCACTGCAGGGAAAAAGGACCTGGGGCAGAGCAAACATATTCTGGACAAAACGCAAGGGGAATCGCCCCGACTGCGCCTTGCGACAAGCTTTTGAAAAGACAGGTTACAAGTTTCAAGCCCGACGATATATAAGAGTCGGAGTGAAACAGAAACTGGCGCTATTAAATTTCCTTTTAAGTATGCCTCCGGATTAGCTGTACATGGGATCTAGTAATTAAGGCCCTTCTCTCGTTAGAGAAAACCTTTTCGGTTTCATATTCCAGCCACGGGTATGATCTGGGTGTGTTAACCTCCCCCCGTCCCCCCCCCCCAAAAACAACAAACCTCATTTCTCCTATCAAAGCCAAAAGTTGCTCCCATGTGAATGGTTTTCACTAACGAAAACATGAAATTGTAGGGTGTTAGCAATAATTGCTGAGGGATCTATTCTATTCTCTCCGAGGCCTCCGAGGCTGGTGTTCACTCCTTGCTTGGAAAAGGGAAAAGCATTTGGCGATTAAATTCTGCATTAATAGAACTTGGCAACCGGCAACAGAAACCTTGCTTAAGTGAAATGAGGAGACAAAAGGCATTTTAAACGCAAGGGTTGGAGGCTAGAAGGTCTAAGCCTGCAATCTGGAACTCAGGCTCGCAACCGGTGTAAAGCCTGCCCGAGAGCTTCTGCGGAAGGGCTGCCTCTGTTCCCAGCCCCGAGCCCCTGTGAACTTAAAGACGGTATAATGGGACTGTTTCAAGAGAAGAGCTGCTCTTCCGCCTAAGCTGCCCTGACTCCTTGTCCCTTACCTCTGGGTGTTGTCACTTTTGAATGCTTTGTCTCTGAAGGACGGACATTTATTCCAAGAACAAAACAAAAAAGCAAAACCTAACCAACCCAAACAACAAACAAAAAATCCGCAAAGAAACACCTCCCACCCCAAATCCCCTGCAACTTTAAATTCAAGAAAGAAACGCCATCACTTAGTCTGATCTAACAGCCGCAGCCCGCCCAAATTCTGTCTGAACGTGATGGATACTTAAACAACCCCTTGGTAGATTCTTCTAATTCTTTTGCGGGGGAAAAACATGTGAAGTTGAATTTCTGCTTATGCATAACCTATTAGGTAAAAGAGACCTCTGAAACTCAGCTGTCATTTTTCTGTCACTCCCAAACTGTTTTCTTATACGAGGCTGAGCATCCTGTCTATTGATCCCGTAACTGCTTGCTGAATTGTGAATGTTGTGCAGATACAAAGCTCCCTGCTTACATGACGAGCTTCTTGCCTTGTGCCAAGGTAAGGCTCCCCAGTACAGTTCGAAGTGGTCATTTTTAGGTTTGTCCAGGGTCCATACAGCGCCAGAGAAGAGAGAACTGAAGCTTGCCTTGCCTGAAATTGCTTAGGCTGTTCTGCACAGCCCTCTTCCAAATTCTGTGCTGGCAGCATCCTTTGTTGAACCGACTAACCACAATTTGGGTACAAATCCCAGGTTGCATCCCTCTGCTGAGAGGGGTAGCCCGGCAGTTCAGCGGAGGCACAGTCCTGTTAGCCCTCTGGTGACAAATCAGAAAGCAGGCTTTCTGGAAACTGCTTTCATCACGGAAATAGAAATGTAACATCTCTCTAGACAAATTAATTTTTGACGGATTTATGGCATGGTTTGCTTTCAAGATATTCATTGGCTCTTCCGAGCTGTAATAAAGTCCAGAGACAGAAGTATAAACATGCACTGTCTGCTTTGCGGAAACCCCTTAACAGTATCTGCCGGTGAAAGATCAAGACACTTTGTGCATTTTCCACAGATAATGCCCATATTCCGAATGAGTGATCAGAGAACTCCGGTATTGTTAAGTAAAATGAGAGGAAGGCGAGTGACGTGGGAGTCGAACAATGGCATTTCTGAATCAGTTTGTTTGATTGACACTTGGGGGCTTCATGACCCCAGGGAATAGGACTCATTACCGTGAATACACCAAAACATCAACCAAGATTAGAACTCTGGATCCTTTTAAAATCCCATTTCACTCTAAATTATAGTGGGAAAATACCAACTCTAAGAGAAAAGAGAAAGAATTACTCCCTCGTATAATAACAGGCTGGGTTAATTGCATAAAAAACCCCAAACTAGGAGATGAAACAGGACGAGGATTTGGGGTAACATTTTGTAGGGGAGAATTAACTTAACAGACTAAAAATTGACTTAACAGACTAACACCATGCACTATTTCATGCCTTAAAATGAGGAACGCAACATGCAAACGTTTTCCGGCTGAGATCTGCAGATTTTGTTTAGCATTTTGTTAGGAACAGAAGCATCGCGAAGATTTTAAAAATGGAGGGTTATTAAATAGAATGATAGGGGAAAAAATGAGATACTAATGCAATTTTCATTCGGAAAGTTTACTTCTCTAACATATAGGGAAAATCAGGGGTTTAATTCCTTCTGTGCGAGAAAAAAAAAGTGCTAACCTATGTGTTAAGAGAGTGGAAATCGAGAATGCTGCTATTGAATCCTTGTTGGAAGAGGCAATGTTTCTGAGCAAAAGTCTATTTTTTGTTATCAAGGGTGAGGGGAAGGAGATAAAATACGTTATGTGTAGAGAGCAAATACACTGTGACTAGCTCTCAGGCTTGCAACTGCGCGATTCTACCGCTGTGTCCAAGTCCTGAAACCTTTAACACAGCGTAAGAGCACCGTCTCCTAACCATGTCTGAGCAGCACTCTCCTGCATTTGTCTGTCCAGAGGCACACGCACGCACACACGACAGGAGGATGTGCTGCACCGAGGCTCCAGAGACAGCGGTTACCACTGCTAACGGTTCCTCTTTCAGTTACCAAACCCGGACACTGCTTCCAGTCGGTGTTCTTGCACCGCAGACGCACGGCGATTATTTATTCAGCAGCCGGGAATAAGAATCCTTCTGGGCTCAGGCATCAGACCGCATAGACTCGGTGCGCACAGGTTAAAAACCAGATGCCGATCTAAATGTTCCATTATCCTGTAACAATTAGGAACGCGACCGGCCCTTCAGCGCCTCGCCACATCCAGATCTCATCTTCACGTGGAGACATCTTGGTTTTAATTAACGACTGCATTATTCTCATTATTCACAAGGAAAAATAGGGGTCACGTCGCATTAAAATTAAGATTATTTTAATTTATCTGGGCTCTTAAACAAAAAAATCAGTCTAATTATACCTTGAATTAACCGGGAAAAGCAATTTAACTCGTTAGGAGAGATGGAACAAAGGCAGGGCAGCTCGCGGCGCGCAGCAGCGACTCCTGCGCGGGGGTAGGAGCAACGGGGCTTCCCCAAACGTGCTGTGCGGCGTGCCGGCTGGAGGCACGACAGGGGCCGGGGAGCCGGGAGCGCAGCCTCCGCGGTGTCGAGTCGGGATTTCTAGGATGCCAGGGTGCCCTTCCCCCCTTCCCACGTTTCAGCTGCTGCTTTGAAAGCGAAGCGAGATGGGGGCTGGAGCCCCGAGGACACGAGTGGAACCAGCTGAGTCCAGCCCGGCCCCGCGGGGCTCCCCGGCCCCCTCCCGGGCCCTTGCGGGGCTGGCGCCGGCGTCGCTCCCTCTGCAGGGGACAGTCCCACGGGCGGGCAGTCACAGGCCCGGGCAGCGCCGTGGGGCAACAGATCTTGCCCGCGTGTCTCCCCGCGCCCGGGGTCGCCTTCCACGGGGCGGCGGAGCTATTCCCGGAGCTAGCAGGGCCGAGCCCCACCCTCAACCCCCGAGCCGGGGCGGCGGGATCGGGCCCCCCTGCCCCGGGCCAGCCGATCCCCAGATCAAGTGCGGGGAGGGAGCCCCGCGGCGGCCTGTCCACGGGCACCGAGGGACAGCGGCCCCAGCCCAGCCCCACCTGCACCCCTGGGCCACGCGGGCGGCCCGCTCCGCGCCACGGGCAAGGGTCCCGCCCTGCGCCGACACGCGTGGGCGCGCCCGGGCCCGCTGGACAGAACAAAGGCGGAAGCACCCGCCTGGGCCGGGGCGGTGCAGGGCCGAGCAGGCCGCCGGCT
>NW_017728886.1:32708874-32737542 GCF_001723895.1 Crocodylus porosus
GGAGCCGCCACTCGCCGAGCCACGCCACGCGACGCCACGGGGGCAGCCGGCTCCACGGGCGGGGACGGCTGCGCCGGGGTTCGGGTCACGCCTGTCATTACAGCGGCCCCCCCGTGGGTGCTGGACAGTAAGGAGAGGGCGGGGCGGGGGGCTGCCCAGGGGCCCGGCCCGCTGCTGCCAGTCGTTGCAGGGACAGGCCATCTGCAGCGAGGCCGCCAGCCCCAGCCCGGGCTCCGGAGGCGGCGCCCCCCCCGTCGTCGGGGCCTTTCCCCGCATACGCCGACATCCCGAGCGGGGCGCGGGGCCCGGCAGCGCGCACGGGCTTCCCCGGACAGACCCGGCGCTTTCCAGCAAGCACCGGGCACAGCGGACACCAGAGCAGAGACGACGGACAGCTCAGAGGGGGCCCGGAGCCTGCCCGGGGGTCACGCCACGTGCAGGGGATGTCCGCAACCAAACTGCTCCCGCTGAGCCCCAGGCCGGAGCCCGCGCCCGGGACGCGTGTGCCGAGCGGCTCCGGGCCGGGCTGCCCGATGCTCCGGGCTGGCGCTGCACGGTCACCTCCGCACGGCGCGGCTCCGGGGAGCGCTGGGGAAGGGAGCGGGGCCTCCGGGTCCCGGCCCGCGCCCGGTTTCCATCCCGAGAATATCCCTGCAGCCCCAGCGGCTCGGCGAGGGGACGAGGCTCAGGCTGCGTCCCCCTCGGGGGTCTCGCGTCCGCCCGTCGAGAAAACCCCAGGAGCCGGAGGCGGCGGGAGAGGCTGGCGTGGCTCTGCCTGGAAGCAAATTGGTCTCATTAGCCCCGAGTCACAGCGCCCGTGCGCCGGGCGGGGGAGCCGCGGGGCGGAGGCTGCCAGCGGGCGGCGCAGACGGTGCCGCGCAGCCCGCCGAGGGGCTCTGAGCTTCCTGGTGGCACCGCCCTGCTCGCACCGCAGGCGGGTCTCAACGGGAGGCGATGGCTGCTTGCAGAGGTGAGCGAGGGGACAGGCTCCGGGGCCGACGAACGGCACCTTTCGTTGCCCCAGGTCGTTTGCTCGGAAGCTGCGGGGAGGAGACAGACGGCGGGAGCGAGGCGCGGCGCCGCCCGAGCTGAGCTGCAGCTGCCCCACGCGTTGCTCTTTAGCGGTGATCTGTCTGGAGCGCCGGGCACAGCCGGCCACAGCCGGGCGCTGAGAGAGCCGCACCCAACGATGGCCCCGCCGAGTGGGAAGGGATCCGCACCCCGCTCGCCTCCGCCGGGACCACAGGCTTCCGGGCTGAGTGCTCCGGTGTAACAGGCACCAGCCCGCTGATACCGCTTTAACGCAGCGTGTCCCTAAGCGCCGACCCGCACCGCGTTTCTGCGTCAACCAGTATTTCACCCTGAACCGACAAACTGTGCCATGACAGGGCAGCACCCCGACAGACTCGAGTGGGCACTGTCACAACATCAGCCACGCTAGGTAATCAGGGATGAAAACAGCCGCAGCTAGCCAGGCAGTCGCTCTCCAGTTCATCTAAATCATCAGATGAATCGGTTTTCTGGCGAAAGGGCTGAGGTTCAAAATGTTTCTTTGTTTTTTGCATTATCAAAATGCACCGTATTTGACTCTGAAGTAGGTGTGGCTCACGTGAATGAAGTACCCTGCCCGTGTCAACAGGAGGGAATTTAACTTTTAAAGGGACTGACCTCTACCAGTGATTGATGCTGTGTCGCTCTGGCAACCAGCTGCGTGTAGCTAATTGCCTGTATAAAATAAAGATTTTTGTCCCCACTTTATTAACCACTTCCTTTGTCCTGAGCCAAAACAAGTGGCACAAGAACGAACGAGTTTGTATGTTGTGTTGAAGACCAATAGTTTCCCAGCAGTAACCCCTCCAGAAGATCCCAGAATCTGGATAGCAAGCAGAAAGGAGACTCAGATTTATCTTCTAATAGTAATTTCTTATTCCATGAAGCCTTTCCTAGAACAGGGGTTCTCAAGGCATCCCTTGTCTGACGGGGGCCATCACCACTGAGGACCAAGTCAGGGTGGAGGCATGTGGTTTCTGTGTATCCTGGGCTTTTTCTCATACCAGCGCATGCAGGGAGGTTGAGGGCAGATCCTATGTGAATGGGAAAGATTTTCTTCTTCCCCCCCCATGGAATGACATGCAAGAGCCTGCAGGCTCTTAAAGAACCTCTCTCATGTTTTACTGAAGCAGGTTATGGTCTAGACCAGATCATTTGGGGTGTATGGATTGTTTTCTCTTCGATTTTTATTCCACTTACCAATGAATGTTAATACCCAGGATCACTATGAGTGGTAAAAGGAAAGTATCTCAGCAATATTTATTAACTTATTAAACTGAGCAGCGGCCAGCAGTAACATGTGAATTTGCAGTGTGATAAGGCATAAGAAAGATCACTGCTATGGCTATATACATGTCATGAAATAGCCATAGTCTAGGCTGTGAACATCATCACCTTAAAACAAAAATCCTTGTACTACCTAGAGTAAAAGCTCCCCCAGACTCCTTCCCATTCGTGTTTATTAACTAAACTATTAACAGTAAAATAATAAAGGCTATCTATAGTCTTTTGAGTAGTCTTACTTCCTAAAGCCTGATCCTTTTTCTGATCCCCACTCCCAACTTTGTATACCTAAACTGGGTAACAACCCACTCTCATCCATGTGTCAGCAGAATTTAACTTTTTCCTTCCAGGATGAAAACAGGTAACAGGCTAAGTAAAAAAAAAAAAATGCTGCATGCTTTTCCAGATATAACTATTATTATCCGGAACAGCTTAGAGTATTATTCAATAATGTTTACTGTAGCTTGCTCATCGCTTAATTTTTATACTTTTTTGTGGTAAGGAATATCATTTGCCGTTTGCTAAGACTATGAATGTCTTCAGAAGCCCATGTGGCTAAAACAGTTGAGTTTGACCTTTCCTTTAGATTCTTTCCCCTAAGGATCTACATTACTTTGAGGGAGGCAAATGATAGGGGGGAACTTGTCGGTGTCAACTGGATGACTGTTGTAGAAGGTTGCTGTCTGTTCTGTGTGTTCATTTTTCATGACAAACAAAAGTTACTGTTTGACTGACAGCAGTGCCCTGGCACTATATTAGCCAGTGTCAACCTTAAGTCAGTCCTTTGAGCAGGGTTCCCAATTACAGGGGTGTTTCTGGATGCTCACCAACTCTCATGATTTTCCAGTCCATAAGTATCACCAGACAGGATGTTAAATGACATCTCCTAAAGATAATTATTTTAAAATGAGTATAGCTAGATAACTCACCAGAATTTTAACACAGTCAGCGGAGGGACTATCTAGCCTGATGATGGTCTTTTTGGATAAATCTTGAAATGTTGGGGAAATTCCAGAAGATTGGGTAACTATGATTTGATTAGGTTGACATCACTATTGGGTAAAATAACTGAAAAGCAGATATGGTATACAACTGGTGAAGAATTAAAAGATAGGCATATCATTAACAGTCAGCATGGTGTTAAAGGTCTTATCAATCTTCAGTAAGATTTTAAGTTAGGTTGAAGAAAGTAATTGCTATAACATAAGTAGATTTTTGTAGGATATTTCATCTTACAATGGGGGTGGGGGCAAGGGGGTATACACTGTGCTGTAACAGCTACAAAATTGTTAATGGGCAGAACAGTTACTTTCCCTGCTGCAGCTAAGAAATACCTAGGAAGAAGTGGAATAAAAGGCTGCAGGTTAGATAAAGGGTGCAGACAGAAGTGCAGCTCTCAGTTGTAACTCAGAATGATTTGTGCAAAGCATGCTGAGTTACAACATTACCCCAGACCCAACAGAAGGTCTCTGCTGGTCCCAGGGGGGAGGAGAACCTTGTGGCTGGGTTCCCATAGCAATGGCCAGGGCTTTTTGCCAGTGCACCCTGTTTTCAGAATGGGAGGGGGGAAGGCAGCAGAGGGAGCTTGTTCTTGGTGCTCCCCAGTTGGTGCTGAAGTGTAGGGTGGCTGAATTGGAGCCCTCCATCTTGGGGAGGGGTGGGGGCTCTAATACACCCACTCCACCCTCCATGGGAGGCTGAAAAGCCCTCAGACTGAATTCCCTCCACTCCCTTTCCCACCTCCCATTCTGAAACCAGCAACAGGCTGGGAGCTCCACAGACATAAGTTACAAAAGATGCTACATTTCTTAATGTCTTTATCTCATACCTCATGCAATGAGCAGTCAGATTTTCACCCAGTTGGCCATTTTTGAAGCTGCCTGCAGCTGTGCACTTGTGTTTGGTCACAGCTATATGCTGCTTTCTGTGGCCAGATGGGGTGAAAATTGTTACTTCCATCTGCATAGGTGATCTAACTATTAGAGAGGCTGTTGCTATCTGCTAAGATACCACCTAGACAACAGACTCAGAAACCCCACAAACAGTGGGGTAGGCCATATAAGAAACAACTCTGTACTTTAAAAGGTGGAGGAAGACCAGACTTCTTAAGGTCTACATTGTCAAGTCTTTGACAAGAATGTAAACTAAGGATTAAAGAGTAGCCAGCAGGGGCTTGATGACCAGGAGACTGAAGTCTTAAAATGGTTCTTTAGAGGACAAGGTAGTGATTTCCGTCCCTTCCACTGCCTTATGGGTGGTACCAGAACTAGACTATTGATAATGGTACAGACCTGCTTGTGGTGCTAGATGCTTGGGTGGCAGCACTCACATGGAAGTGGTTCTGTGACTACTAATTCAACAGTAAATCATGGCCTTGGAGCAGTGAGAAGTAGCAACAGCAAACCTTTATCCTCCAGTTGCTCCAAGCTCAATGCCAAAGTGAGATGCAGGCTATAATGCAGTTCAGTAAGAGGCACGGCGAGGGCTAGACCAGTTGAGGGTTGGAACCCAGATGGTAGCAATGAGACTAAACCAAGAAGATGTAGTCTGCTTCCACCCTCAAGCTGTGTGCTCTCCTCCGTCCCCCTATGGGCAGAGGAGCAGCAATGCAGGTTAGGGCATTGTCTATAAAGACCTGTGCTGCTCCTCTTTTGTCTTTGGTTTTGGCTCATTTCAGTAAGGACTGGTTCAAATGAGATGTCTGTTTAAAGCCTAAGACTCCTGATGTAATCAAACACTGGTAGGTGACATGCTGAAAGTTGGACAAAAATGCTGGGGGAAGGGATAATATTGCTAGCCTACTCAGGTGACAAAAGAAAAAATTCCTGAGTCTTGGTCCATTTTTGACTGGATGTACAAACCAAACTTGTCACTGTAGGATTGTTTAAGAAGTAGGAAATACTGCCTATGGTTAGGAAACTGAACCTGGTAGGAAGTAGAAATAGAATACTGGTCGGAAATCTACCTTGGAATACCTCAAGGAGTGGGCTAAGACAAATGGGAAATAGCAGAAAGGATAATTCCTTTTCTCATGAAGCAATCAGGACTGTCTAAGGCCTTCTGTATTTTCTTGCATACCGTACCCCCCCAACGTGCACCTTGTTTTGGGACAGAAGAATGAAGAAAAAGAGTCATGGCTGAATTCTGACTACATGGAGTGGGGGGAGAGTCTGCTCTTCAGTGCCACTCTCTCTTTCCCCTGTCTGCTTAGCCAAAGGCTAGAGTTTTAACCATGTCATAGCTGCCGCCAAATTGCATGACACAACTACATGCTGAAATTCTGGCTGCGTGCTGGCTGGGAGAGAAGCACAGCTCCTGGCATCCATTCCAACATCTTCATGCTTTCCTTCTGGTGCAGAAATCAGCTTCCATGTTTATCCTCCATTTAAGATCTGCACCCCCAGTGGTGAAGGGGTAACTTTTGGAAAACGGTGCATGTGGTATATGAGTAACTGTGTTATATTATGAGACCTTTGGGAAGATTACAATATACAGAATAAGGAATGGTGAAGATAGGCTGGAGAACCTGTAGACTGCATCTAAATAGTCACTGGGGAACCTTAGACAGTCCCTCAGAGGGTGTGGGAGAAACCTCCTTACAATTTTCCATAAAATTCTTAGAACTTAGGGAATTGGCTGTATACAATATCAAAGTACTTCTGAAGGGGATTATGACTAGGCAAACTGAAAGATCTCAGAGTAGCTGTCAATAGGGAATTAGCATTGAATGGAGATGTTTGTAGCACAGCTCTGCAGGGGTCGACATGTTCATCAATATCTGGAAGTAAATAAAATCATATTTTTAAAACACATGGATAATAAAATGGTTGACCAGTTGCACAATTTGGATTACTCAGTAAGCTGGACACATTCAAACAAGATACATTTTAATACAATCAAGTGCAAAGTTGCACATCTGGGAATAAGGAAAGAAAGTTATACCTGCATAACGTGAGAGGATACCTTGGAACAGACTCTGAAAAGGACTAGGTATAGGCAACCCTTGCCATTTGTGGGGGATCTGTTCTGGAGATCCCTGTGAATGGTGAAATCCGTGAATGTGGCACTGTGTTCATGAATGTCATGAATGCAGTGCCCCTGGCGGCTGGGGTGGGGGGGAAGGTGGGGGAGCCACAGCTGCGCTGGCAATAGTGGGAACCTGGCAGCAGCAGGAACCTGGCGGTGGCAGCAGAAACCCAGCAGCAGCATGCACGGAGCTCCCAAGGAGCTCCTGGAAGTGTATTTGAGATGTGGGTTCGGCATTTGCAAATATTTGAAACCATGAATGTCGAACCCACGAATAGTGAGGGTTTCCTGTATAGTGAACATAACACCATGAACTCCCAGTGTATTGTGGTGGCTGAAAGGATTAACATGGTTCTTGGACACACACACAGAGGAGTAGTGAGCAGGAAACAGAAGGAATTTTACTTCTAGGGATGGCATTGGTGAGATCAGTACTAGATTAGTGCATATAGTTCTGGTGTAAATGCTTCTAAAAAGATGTGGAAAAAGACTGTACAGAAGAGAGCCATTGAAGTGGTTATGGGGCTTGAGAAAATGCCACACAGTGACAGACTTAAAGAGCTTAAACTGTTTAACTCATCAAAACAGATAAAAAGGTGACCTGATTACAGCATATAAATACTTCTACAGGATGAAATGCTAGGTACTGAAGGGTTTTTTAAATGAGAGGAGAAAGGCATAACAAAAATAAATGGATGGCAGCTTGAGCCAGACAAATCCAAATTAAAAATAAGACACTTCACAAACAGCAACAACCCCCCCCCCCAAAAAAAAAACCTGCAAGAAGAAGTACTGGATTTTTCTTTTTCAATCAAAAACTGGATGACAATCTGAAAACTATGCTTTTCAGTTTAACACAATTTATTTGGCCCAGTAGAGGTTTCATTGGGCAAAATGTAATGGTTTGTGACAAGTTTTAAGATGGCAGGCTATAAGACCTAATGATCTTTCTGGCCTTAACTAAGTGAATGCATTCATACAGCTACAATGATCTACACATTCTTTTCTATTTCCAACTTCTAGTGCTTTGATTCTATGAAATGTATCCAAAAATCTGGCAAAGCAGAAAAAGGAAAATCAGCCAAAATTCAACCTCAAACTGCAGCATTTTGTGGAATATTAAGTTAACAGCCCTAAACCTCTGCCAAGATGGATGGCCTAGGCATAGATAGATCTTGATTTCATTGAAGCCAACTGCCACATTCCTATTGCCTTCAGTAAGAGGAAGACATTTACTTCAAAGATGCTTTGGGATAAATACAGGGAAAAATATTATTGGAAAATATTTTGAATTTCTTTTGATTTGGCTTGAATATTTGCCTTGGTTGCGAGTTATTAAATCTTGATACCCACCTTAATAGGGAATGCTGTTGTAGCCTGTGCTGGGATAACTGAATGCGTCTATGGCTTTCTGTTGATAGTGAGCCTATTTTCAATTTTAACTCATATTCAGCCAGGTCAAAGCAAAAGTGTAAACAAAAAAGCTTTTTCAGAAACTATTAATCAATATACATTTAAATTAGCCTTTATGAAAACCTTAATAATGTTCCATCAGCTTTTGCAATACTAATCTCTTAATGTGACCTGAGATATTGATTGATAAACTTTGTACTGGAAATGGAAAATAACACTACAGTCACTTCATGAGCTCATGGACTTTGAGTGTCATTACTCTGCAAGTAGAAGGACCTAGGCAGGTTACATTACCTCCTTCCATCCTGAAAATAGTTATCTTTAAAGCCTGGAGATCTTACGAAGAGCCCACAGTTGCTATCACATTACCAATTTTAATAAACTGAAACATGCTATTCTCTACTCCTAGTTAAAGCAGCACTGTTTGAAATAAATTTAAATATGTTAGTTAGCTCTAGGAGTACCCTTTTATCCGAGATGGGAATAATTGGTTGCTGTAGTCATACTAAATCAGGAGTGGTCAGAGAGCTGGGCTTGACTCTCTTTTTCCCTTCAAGAGAAGCTGTCTGTTCTCAGAGGTCCTAGAGCAATGCATGCTCTATAGCAGTGGTTTGGACCCAGCTTTGTGTTAAAATATTCACAGTCAATGGTTATTTTGGCATACTGCCACAATTTGGCTGAAAATGTAAGTGACTGAAGAGAAATTATGATTTTCAAAGTGAGTATCTTAGGCAAATCTGAACAGAATGTCATGGGACAAGGAAAAGGCACTTTTTGGTTCCAGGCTCTCTCCTTAATGAATTTCAAAACACTGCTGAAAACAATAAGATATTAGAGTTCCTTTAAAATTGTTAAAGAAATCTTGTATTATATTGTTGGAAAGTTAAAATTAATTTGGCAAATTTAATATAGCAGTATTGCCAACTCTCATGATTTTTGGTGTTGTTCTTAAAGTCTACACTTTGGGAATGTGAAAAATGTAGCTCTTTCTTTTATCTATATATAGAAATACAAATATATATAAAAGAAAGAGCTAAGTTTTTTACATTCCCAAAGTGTAGACTTTAAGAACAACACCAAAAATCATGAGAGTTGGCAACACTGATATAGGGATAACTATCAGGTTCCCTTTCCCTAAAAGTCAATGCACTATAAAAGAAGAAACTAAGGGTAGAAGGGCTGATTCCCTTCATGTTGCCAAATGAAGGGAATCAGCTGTACCAGGATGTGTCCCAGCACAGCTGATTTGCTTTATTGGGCAAAACACACACTGTCCATTGTCTTGACCACTGATGATGCAGGACATAGGCAATGTGTCCTCCCTGGGCTTAAGGGTCCCTGGTTCTGTGCCCCCAGAGAATTCATAGCCCTTGCCTTAAACCATGGAAGCACCTGCCTGGCTTTCCCCACTTATTGAGACATATCTTAGGGTCATGCCTCAGTAAGAGGGGAACACTGGAGTTTCCCTGTTTTCTGAGAGACAGCCCCAGGATCTTTAGGGTGCATCTCAGGAAGCAGGGAAACCTAACTTTCCTTATTTAGGAAAGTATGCCCTGGAGATCCTGGGGGAGCATCTCAGTAAGAGGGAAAGCTGTGCAGGCATTTTCAGGACTTGAGGGGCTCCATCCTTCCTGGAAATTCTCAGGTGGTTCATGATCAGGCCCCTTTAGACCCCAGAACATCTGCCCAGGGAGGTAGGAGGGTGAGGGCAGCTCTGGGTTGCCTATGCTCTCCCACCATAAAGCAAACAGATGTCCATTGCTATCAAGTGGCATATACTATTACTACCTTTTGTTGCAACTACACTGTGGTGCAACAAAGCATGTAGACATCTATTTGCTTTTGCTTTGTGTTGCCATAAAAAAATTAATGGCAGCCTAAAGGTGACTGGGACAATTAGGGCCTTGGCACAAGTTACCTTAAAAACATCATGGAGGCATTTAAAAGGAGAGCAGTAATTTCTTAAGGGATGTTTAACTGCCATAAATACCCTGTAAATGTTTCAAAGATATGCCACTACAGATAAGGCTTATCTTTGATTCATCTTGACCAGGTTGATCCAGGGCGTTGTATGGATGCTCTTGGGAAATAAAGCTCCTCACTCTCATTTCTCTAGCATGCCAGGATACATAGGTCCCAGTCACTCTACCCTTTCCTGCCCTTCAAATCTGTAGTGGTCTTTCTGTATCACCCCCACCTCCACCCTTTCATGATGAGAGAAGCCCTCAGCATTTATTTGCAGAGCCAGCCAATCCCCACCCCCCACTGCTACTGCCATGCAGGGAACAAGTTGGTTCTCAGCCTTCTGCCCTGGCTATTCCTCCCCTGTCCTAGTTTCTGGGGTCAAGATAACTCTCCCACTGCAGGCAGCATGACCCCTGCTGTTCCTAACCCAGCTCACCCCCTTCAACCCAATCCCAGTTCATTGAGACAAATGCCAAGTTTAGTGAGTCCTTTATTATTACTTGTTTACAATATATATTTCAGTCTTTACCCCCTCCCACCTCACTGCAAACAGTTTTTCAAGATTTCTCCCTTCCCACTGTCTGCTCTGGCTGAGCTCCTGCTGGCTGTGGAGGGAGGGAATCCACAGACCCCTTGCTTGTTTCTCCTCCTCTGAGCTACATTCTCCTCCTCTTCTACCACAGGGGAGGAATAGTGTCTTGGCTCCTCTCCACACCCTTGCTCACCCACCCCTTAGTGGCAAGGCACAGTCATGCAGGTCTGAAGTGACAAGAAGCCTTCACCTGAAACAGCTCTAAAAATGACATAATGTCAGACCAATGACCAGAGTTTTGTGATGTTATACAGGTAACCTGTGCCAAAGCCCTTAGGTAGGCTATCTGCAAAAGAATAGTAGTAGTAAGATATAATCAGCTTTTAAGGCTTTATTTACTGGAGGGAGCTCTTTCAAAATAATTTAGGATGTGAATTTGGACTCAGATAATTCTACTGGTATAACCTCACCATGATGATGCTTCATTCCAGTTTAGGAGGGCCTTTTTTGGTTTAGTTTATGTCACTTGTGGAAGGGTTAAAGGAAAGCAAAGCAAAAGCCTCTCATTCTGGATTAATCAGGATCATAATGGAGTTTTACCAGAAAACTAGTAAAACTTTCCCCTGCAAAAGCTAATAGTCTCTAAGCAAAGTAATAGCAGCCCCATACGTTTGAACCTTTAAAACTAGACTATTTAGAACTTTATTTCACAGATGTTTAGGGTTGGAAGGGACCTTAGTACATCACTGAGTCCGATCCCCTGCCCTGGGCACAAAAGAGCATTGGGGTCAGATGACCCCAGCTAGGTGCTTGTTCATCTCCTCTTAAAGACCTCCAAGGTGGGGGAGAGCACCACCTCCCTTGGAAGCCCATTCCAGATTCTGGTAACCCTTACTGTAAAGAAGTTTTTTCTGATGTCTAATTTAAATCTGCATCTGTTATTTTGTAGCCATTGTTTCTAGTAACTCCAAGGCATGCCCTGGTAAACAGAGCATCTCCTATTTCTTGCTGTCCCCCCCTGACAAATTTGTATACGTCCACTAGATCCCCTCAGCCTTCTCTTGCGGAGGCTGAAGAGATCCAGGTCCCCCAATCTCTCCTTGTAGGACCTTACCTGCAGGCCCTAACCATCCGAATGGCCCTCTACTGGACCCTCTCAAGGTTTTCCACATCCCTCTTGAAGTGTGGCGCCCAAAACTGAAAACTGTACTCAAGCTGTGACCTTACCAATGCTGCACAGAGGGGAAGTATCATCTTCCTAGACCTGTTCATGATGCATCTGCTAACATGAACGCCATGTGCCCCCAGAAGGTGGGGAGGGCCAGGGGGTGTGGCATGGCAAGCTCCTGCAGGTGGTGGTGGAGCTGTCAGCAGCAGGGAGGGGGTGGCAAGCACCGACCCATGGTTGGTGACCACCCACAGACACTGCCAGCAGCTTCGGTGGTGGCCAGTGGCAATCGCAGACTGTCCACAGACACCGCTGGCAGTGTCGGTGGTGAGGAGGAGGGGGTGGCAAGCAGCAACCACCTGTAGGCACCACTGACAGTGTTGGTGGCACCTTTTTTCAGAGGGTGTACCGCCACGCTCAGGGGGTGCATGTGCACCTGTGTGCATGCCCTATGCATCACCAATGCCTGCTAATGCCTGATAGAGTGTGGTTAGCTTTACTGAGCACTTCATTGCATTGACGACTCATGTTCATCTTGGAGTTGACTTTGACTCTGAGATCCCTTTCTGCTGCTGTGCTGCTTAGGAAGTCATCTCCCAATCTGTAAGTGTGTTGGAGATTTCTTCTCCCAAGGTGCAGTGCCTTGCACTTATCTTTGTTGAACTGCATCCGATTCTGCTCTGCCCACTTTTCCAACCTGTCCAAATCTGCTTGAATTCATTCTCTGCCTACTAGTGTGTTCACTTTGCCCCATAACTTGGTGTTGTCCACGAATTTGGACAGAGTACTCTTCATGCCCTCATCCAAGTCACTGATGAAGATATTGAACAGCACTGGTCCAAGGACTGAACCCTGGGGGATCCCACTGCCCACATCTTTCCAGGTCAATACAGACCCAATTGCCACCACTCTCTTAAGCCAATTTGCCACCCACCTGACTGTGTAATCATCTACATCACAGTCACTTAGTTTATTTGTGAGAATGGGGTGAGATACCACATCAAAGGCCTTTTTAAAATCCAAGTCAATGACATCAACCTTGACTCCTGCATCTAAACATTTTGTGACCTAATTGTATAAAGAAACAAGATTAGTCAGGCAGGATCTACCTGCTATGAGCCTGTGCTGGTTGCCCTTTAGCATTGTTTTTACTGCTGGACTCCCACAAATGTAATGTTTAATAATTTTTCCAAAGGTTTTCCCAAGGATAGAGGTGAGACCTCTAGACCTTTAGAATGGGGGTAGGCAACATTTTTGGTCAGAGTGCCGAAACCCCCCTGCAATGTCTACCCTGTAAGGTGCCAGAGTGCCGGCATGCTAGAAAAACAAAATGGGGTCAGGGGGTACGTGGCAGGACACACTGCTTATTAATATAGTTACTAATCACAAATATTGCTTTTTTTTTTTTTTACAATAAATACCAAGTTTTCTAAAAATGTTATACCTGGCAACAATAAATAAAACTTCATATATTACCTTTGTTGCTGTATATTCCATTTTTTGTTAAGCATGTTGTGATGAGAGAGAAAAAAGAGAGAAAGAAGAAAGAGAAAGAAGGAGAGGAGAGAGATAGAAAAGAGAGAGGAAGATAGAAAGAAAGAAAAAATAAAAAAATAAAAACCTGAAAAATATGAATTGGTTTAAGAGAGAGTAAAAAACTGAATAAGAAATGACTTAACAGAGCAAAATAAACTCAATAATATGAACTGGTCTGCAGAGATGACCCAAGCAGTGTGCAGGTCCCAGGGCAAATCAGCCTGTGTGGCACCCTGCCCCCAGACACGAGGAGCCCAGTGGAGGATTCGGCAGTGCAGGGAGAGGGGTACTGAGTGGCTGGACATGCTGGATTTGGTGGCAGATTTGGCAGTGGGGTGGAGGTGCTGAGTGGCCAGACGTGAAGCTGGCAGCAGTGTGGAGTTGCCGCAGCTGCTCTGGGGGGCTCCGCAGAGCCCCCCAAAATGCAGGGCCTGGGGCTGTCGCCCCGATTTGTCCCCCCCCCAAGGGACAGTCTTGCTGGTCTGAGAGAAAGCAAAAACTGAGTATGAAATGATCTAACAGAGGAAAATAAACTGATTAATATGAACTGTTTTGAGAGCAAAGACTGAATATGAATCGATTTAACAGAGCAAAATAAACTGAACAGTAGAAACTGGCCTGAGAGAGAGCAAAAACTGACTGTGAAATAATTTAAAAGAGCAAAATAAACAGAATAATATGCAATGTTAAACTCTCAGTTTGCAAATCACAGAAATCAACACCAGTACCAACAGGCTACTGAGCTCTCTACTGCCCAGAGCCACGTGCTTCTGTCATGTATGCAGAGGGGGAAGGGGCACAGATGGCGGGGGCTGGTGCCTGCATCCCCCTGGCACTACCCCCTCCCCACTGCCCCCCCACTGTGTCCTCCTGCAGGCAGCATCACACCCACCCCCCATCTTCTGACCCCTCCTGACCCCACTCCTCATTCTCCTAGTGCCTGCAGGCACCAGGGTGGGGCAAGGAGAGCACAGGCAGGGATGCAGGGACACTGCTTATCTTCTGCTGACCCTGTCCCTGATGTCTGTAGCAGTGCTGAGCGCTTCCCAAATCTTCATAAAAGTTCCTAGCGCCATGGCAGGCACTGGGGGAGGGGTGAGGAGAGCACAATAGGGACACAATCTGCACTCTCTTGACTGTCCTTGGTGCCTCTGGCAGAGTTTGTGAAGCTTTGTGAAACTCTCACCACCACCACAGACAAGGGGGTGGGGGCAGCAGAACACAGGCAGCGTCCCTGAATCCCTGCCTGTGCTCTCCTTACCCAGTGATGTACTGTGGGTCTCTGGCACCCAGGGGCCCATGCTTGCATTTGCACCCCCCACCCCGTCCTTCTTGTAGCGATACTTAGTCACATTGCGTGATAAGAACTCTGAAGGGACTGGCCAGTGCCCGGGGTCATGGCCCCCTCCTGCCCCCGCCCGTTGGTCCACCACTGTCCTTACCCCATCTCCGGTGCCTGCTGTGGTGCTGGGAGCTTTTATGAAGCTTTGTGAAATGCTCAGCACTGCCACAGACATCAAGGGTGGGGCAACAGCACACAGGCAGCGTCCCTGCATCCCTGCCTGTGCTCTCCACACCCTGCTCCTGGTGCCTGCTGCGGTGCTGGGAGTTGTGGCTGCTCCAGAGAGCGGCAAGTTTAAAAACATTTTTTAAAAACATTTTCCTTGGCATACCTCTTGGCGAGCCGAGGAAAATGTCTCCATGTGCCACTAACTGGCACGCGTGCCAGGGGTTGCCTATCCCTGCTTTAAAACATGTAGTACAAGACTGGGGAAAGGCCTATATTTACAGGTAGATGGACTTGTTCTGATCTTCATCATCAGCAACTCTTAGGATTCCCTGTTTCTATGAACTATTTAAAAGTCTCATTTTATGGGAGACTGGTTATATGTAATTAAAAAAACCCACTGCTTTCACAACTACTTGCCAATTTTATTACTGTTGTCTGATCCTATATTTGACAATTTGCTAGTAGATTGCACAGTTTTATTG
Organism: Crocodylus porosus; assembly: GCF_001723895.1. Classification (NCBI taxonomy): domain Eukaryota; kingdom Metazoa; phylum Chordata; order Crocodylia; family Crocodylidae; genus Crocodylus; species Crocodylus porosus. The sequence continues at coordinate 32,723,841 of NW_017728886.1, forward strand.
AATAGAAATATGCTTGAGAGGATTTCCCTACATTCCATGTGTAAGATGCTCTTGCCTACTTGTCCCTGTCAGACTTCTGGAGACCACTGCTGGTTTCTGTAAACTGAAATGCTTATTCTTACCCCTCATGCATTATTTTAACAGCCAAAGATGGCATACAAACACCTTTTATCTGCTTCCCTCCCACAGGGAAAGCTACTTCAAAGATCAACCCATTCATCTTTGTTTCAAGACAGACCGTAAGTTTTGATCTGACAGGGATGTTGAGAATCAAACTATGACTGTACTTGATCACAGTGGGATCTGCATGAAAACCCATCAGCAAGTTGAGTCATAACGTTTACCTGTCTAGGTCAATTTGAGAACTACAAGAATGATAAGCAGATAAAACTGAAATAGTGTTATTTCACAGTGGGCCTGTGCCACTCTAAGTATTGTAGATAAGGCTGGTTTAAGTACATGTAGCGCCCTCTGCAAAGACCTAGTTTGATTGGGATCCCTGGGTTACAAGACTCAATTCTTTGCACTACTTTTGGCACTCTACCTGGCTCAAATTCACATATGTGGCCCTGAGGGAGTTGCAGGCAGCTCTAATGAAGAAGGTAAGCAGTGTACAAGTGCTTGTACATGTGACAGGGGCTTAATCTTCAGGGTTTTATTCTATTTCCCCTAAATTGAAAAGGTGGGTTTTTAACTGGAATCCACTATTTCGATTTGTCTGTCACACTATGGTGAGGGGCCCAATCCTTTTCTTTTTCACTAGAGTCGAAGCCTGTGGCCAGGGGGCAAGCTGGTGGTAGGCTGAACAGCCCCTTAGCTGTGTGGGGCCCCAGTTCTTCCCTCCAGAGTGGTAGTGCCCCCCAGGTCTGATCCAACTCTTCCCCAAGCCTGCCCGAGGAGCAGCACCTAGTGGACTTCCAGCAGGCGGGCTCAGGGAACAGTTGGATTGGACTGGGTGCTGCCTCACAGCTGAGGCATCACCTGCCCAGCTAGCAGGCTGCCCAGGCAGCCCCAGGGGGCACTGCCGCCATGGAGGAAAGGACCAGTGCCCTACAGCTCAGGGGCCTTTCCGCCCACTGCCAGCTCATCCCCTGGCTATAGGAGAGGCAGTCAGGCTCTGCCAAAAAAAAAAAAAGGATTGTGTCACTTCTGCTTTCAGCAGTCTCCTACAGCTGGCAGGATGGCTGGGGCTGCCTAGGAACAGGCTGGCTTTTGTCTTTGGGGGCAGTGTGGGAAGGTGCCAGAAGGACAGCTGGGTTTGCCAGAGGACAGAGAAGGCGGTGGGGATGATGCATGGGGCACTAGAAATCCAGGTGGGCTGGGGGAAGTGTTGGATCAGGTGCCTCCAAGCTGGGGCAGCACCCAGCCACCTAGCAGCCCACCCAGGCCTCCAGCGCCCCGTGAACCATCTCCACCACCTTCTCTGGCCACCCGCAAACTCAGTCACCCTCCTGCCACCTTCCTGCACTGCCCTAAGGGCATGCCAGCCCATTCCCAGGCAGCCCCGTTGTCCTACCAGCTGCAGGAGCCTGCTGAAGGCAGAGTAGTGAGGGGCACAATATTTTTTTTTTGCAGAGCCTGCCCACCTCTCTTGTAGGTGGGGGGTGAGCAGACAGCTGCATTGTTGCAATCTGTAACATTACAAACTAAACTACACTGGCATGTAGTTTAGTTTGCAATGATGCAAACTCATTTAAAACCCCCAAAACTCTAGCACATGTACAGTGTAATGCCATTAAGGCACACAAAGTGACATTTTCATCACATGTACGTGGTAATGGTGTCATGTGTGCAAGCACCCTATATGCCCAGATTTGCTACATTCGTGAAGGGAACTAGTGAGAATGAACAGAGGTTTTCTGTTAGATGAACAAAGCGGGGGGAACCCTAAATGTCACAGTCAGAAGGATCATGGAAAAAGGGGGAGAAATCTTGGTTCCCAGGAGGTTCAAGTTATTACTACAGAGCTTACTGAAGCAACAGTATAGGAGCATTGAATGTCGAGACAGTGTTTCATTCTGTTCTGGTGGGATGGAGCCCCCAGAAGTTGGAAGCGCACCGCGGCGGCTGTTTTGTCAGCCTTGTCTGAACCAGCTCTGATAGTGGAACATGTCATTGCACGCTTTGCTTATCCATTCACTCCAAAACACAACAGGTACCAAAGTTTAATGACAGAATTCTAAACACCTTGCTAAATCTCAAAATATAAAACAACTTCTTGGTACAATCTGCAATTCTTAACTACACTCACCCAAAAATGAACTAAATCCTTTTTTGATGCTTTAGTTTTGCTTTTTAACTACTACAGTATTGACATAGTTCAACAATGGCTCTGCAAACGTGTGAACAATACTAGAGGGATAAAACTACTCACCTGAGCAAGTGTTTACAGAATTTAGCCATTGTATATTTGTAAATTCAGTTAAGTTAGTTAGATTCTATGCATGTGTATTATAGGATGAGTCAGTAGTACTGCCTATCCTTAGATATGTCTGCTGCTTTCCATTACACAACCCTGTTTTAGAGCTAATTATAATTTAGTAAAACTTTATTCAGACTGGAACTTTCCCTGGTGAGTTTTGCCTCTGGCTGAATTAGCTTTAAAAGTTTTATCTGGAAAGGTTCAGCTGTTTCTGAGAATAAGATAATGGAACAGTGTTTTCTTTGGCTCATGTCAAAAGCGTTAAACAATTCTTATGATGTGTTTTTTGGGGAAGCTGTACCACTGTTATTTTTTGGTACAGGGATTTGAAATTTGGGAATGGGATGACCCTGATGGCAGAGATGCACCCTTGGCTATTCCCTTAGCCAAGTTATGACCTTACTTAAAAAAAAAAAATCAAAGTTTGTGTATACCTTCTCCACAGATTTAAGTTGTATGTTCCTGTACCTTTCCTGAAATTGCTCCTCCTAGCCATCAGAGATCATTATGCTGTCTGGCACAAGCAGTGAGACAGGCTCTCTGTGATCTCCCAGGCAGTTAGAAGGGGCATTCAGGCAGCTGGAGGAAGCAGAGATGCAGTCAGATGGGGATCACTGGTGAGACATGGGAAGAGAGAGGCTTAGTTGTGGAGAGAAGCAGAGGGGAAAGGTGCATGGGACAAGAGAAGAGTGGGTAAGATGGGAAAGGAACAGGCTTGTAAAGGATGTGGAATCAGGGTAAAAAGTAGCTATCCATCGGTGGTCATTATCCATCAAAGTGTAACTAGATCCAGGTGTTTCTGAGTTTCTACATTCCTTTACTGTCAGCTGATAGCCATTGATAAAAGGTGCATCTCATCTCTCTCTACCGGTTGATTGACATTCTCAGCCTGCTACTGGTCATTCCTTTCCCTTAAACCATAGAGACTTATACTCCAGGTACTATATTAGGGTCTCAAACATGCTGAGGAATGATGCTGGGGATCAATATGCTCTCCCACTATAGGATTTATATATTTTTAAAATATCTTTGGAAATCATATCAAAAGATATGTTAAAAGAAAGGTCAGGTTGCAAAATCAAGCACCCAGGAGTTAGAAACTACAGAATTAAAATTGGGAATACTAATGCAGCCTTTGCATATGTGTTATGATGGAGTCTTTAATAAAATCATCATAGTCTGTTTTTACAGACATTTTAATAGAAATAAAGAACTTTCTTTTGCCAGGTGTTTTTCCATAGCAATAAATATAATAGGAAGTCTCAGAGCAAAAGTGGACCTATTTTAAGCCACCCAGCCCACACAGGACTGGAGCCAAATCGTTCCAACCCACAACTTGTAAAGGTTGCTAGCTGCTGATTTAGATAGTTCATGAATCCACTTTTACAGGTATCTTCCTAGGTCTCACTTCATAAGGTGTCATTTCAGGGTACTGTGGTCTGTGTTCATTGTGAATTCCATATCCAGTAAGTGTGGGTGACAGGTCTTGAGAGCTTTAACAAGAGTAAGACACTTCTTCAGTTCTTAAGCCTTGGGGTATATCTGCACTGCAGTGACAGAGCAGTCAGTCACACCACAAAGGAAATAACACCCTCCCTCCCCTACACTCCCACCTCCTGCCTCATACAAGTCAACACCAGAAATGAGGTGTTGAGAACACTTACAAGCCATTGTGCCTCCTCCAGGTTTGTAGGATCCTTCCAATCCTTTATTATGTTTAGTTTGGGGGGCTGAGGCTCACAGACCACCCTCACAGACTCCATGTTCCAGGCAGGTGATCACATTCCTTGCAAACTGACATTTGTTTCCTTCAAGTTTTAAGCCTGACTCTTGTCTTCACTGCTGCGGTGCCCAACGTCATGTGACTAAGCCTGTGGCAGTCCATGAAATGCTTTACTCCCCTCCTCCCATTTCCTGCACAATACCTCTATATACTTTTTCAGTTTTAAAGTTCAGGTATGGATTAAATACACTTAAAAGTATAACAGTGTATTAGATACCTTGCTAGTCAGGGTCACTGACTTTGTGAAGGCATTACTACTTCTTATAACTTGTGATGTACAACATTGTCACTAAACATGCTTTCCTTTTGTTATAGTGGGTCTTAGGAATCATGCCAGGGCAAGAGGCTTATCAAAAACAAAACTTGCAGGGGTTCTGTAAACGGTGCTTCCAGGTTAGCAGTTATTTGACTTTGAAAGTGCAGATACAAATTGCATTCTTGGCATCTCCTTCAAACAATGTCTACCTTTGTCCAAAACAAAAATATTTTTTAAACCACTGTCACCTGCTAGCATGCTGCCTTTCACACTGGGGGGCTGTTGCCTTCTGCTCATTACAGTTAACATGAACTTTAAAAAAAATCTGTTCAACAGCTTGATACCAGCAAGTGGGGGAGGAGTCTTTTATTTGTTCAGTTTCCATGGCAGTTGTCAACCTTTCTAGATTCAGGGCATTGCTCCTCAACTTTTCTGAATTTGGTGGAACTCCAGTTGAGAACCACTTTTGTGCTGCCTCAGCTTACCTCAGTGGTTCTCAGCTGGGTTTTGTTGTCACTATGGCCAGGAAAAACTGCTGTGTGTACCTTTTGGGACAGACCTTTTTGCAGGGCTACAACATACATGCATTTTCCTGCCTCTTTAGGGTTGCCTGAAAGCATAAGGCAGAGTCAGGTCATACTGCAACCCTTCCTGGTCCAACCCTGCACAGCATTTCCTGGAAACAGGTGAACTGTGCTGCATCCCCCTGTTTCTGGGAGGTGTGTGTGGGGAGGGGAGCAGGGTGGCAGACCAGGTAGGGCTGCCACACAAGCTGGCTCTCCTGTCTGCCTTAGGATTACCAGAGAACACGAAGGAGGCAGGAGAGCAAGGGCGTGCCTCAGCCCTTCCCGGTCTGGCGGTGCAGAAGCCCAGGTGAGAATCACTGTTCCATGGCCACTAACTTGTGCCTGCATCACCTAGGATTCCCAAATTACTTCCTGTCCAAATACTAGGCAGGCCCACCCATGCCTGCTTAGTTTTCCAGATCCAATGAGAGACCGCACATTCAGCCTGGCAGGACTATAGACCAAGCTACAGTAATGTATAATTTATAGATACATAAGACTCCTTCACATTATATAATATATTCTCCATTCTGTGTGTGTATGTAACTCCCATTCAATTTAGTAGCAATTATGCCTGTTCATGGAGAGATGAATAACTCCTATGTTTAGCCTCTTACAAAGCATATGCTGTTACACTATGTATTGTAAATGATTAAGTGGTAGGAACAGTAACTGTGTATCTGATCCAGATTTTAGCAAAAGAGTCTTTATTGAATTGCAAACTGTAAAACGTTATAGTAGGCAAGATCCCACAGGTATTTTTCATTATGAGGCTAAATTAAAAGTATGTATGTTTTTAAGTATCTTGGAAGTATTTGTAACTTAAATTACTTGCAAATATTTTGCTTGTTGGGCAGAGGACCACAATTCGACAGTGTTAATTAAAACAATTTGACAATGTTAATTGATAAGATTGTTTTTTAAATAAAATTTGTTTCATTTCAATGCTTTATCTTACTTTGCCTTTTTTCACTTTGCTGCTGTGATTACTTTTAGTTTTATCAAGTGTGGGTTTTTCAGTATTCTCCCCATTGTGAGTGGCTGCTATTCCTCCTAGAAATGCATTTGTATTGATCTCAGGTATCCAGGTTGTAGCCCTATTGGTCTAAAGGAAAAAGCAATCAAGGCTTGTGGACAGAGTGATATCTTTTATTAGACCAACAAGATTTTTGCCAAAAAATTGTTTAAAGAATTTTCTTTGCAAAAATCTTGTTGGTCTTATAAAAGATATCACCTCTGTCCACAAGCCCTGTTTGCATTGATCTAAAATTAGAATTGTTACCATGTTTTTGCTTATTAAATACTGCTCAAATATTTTAATGTTGAGGACTTTTTGTGGTATACATTGCAGTAAATTCTTAAGTAACTTGATAGATTTGCATCCTTTGCTAACTCTTTCATAAAAATAATTTTATTCTCCTTAATTTTATAATAAATAAAGAATGACATTATGTTGCTATTTTTGAAGGTTCATATAGATTTGAAATATGAAGGTATGTTATGAAGTGTCTCAATGTTATGTAAAGATTAGAAAAATGTATAGGTAAAAAGTGGTTAAAGGATGTATGTTGATATGAAATTACAATGTGCTATAGAAAGGCTAAGTATTCTAGGCAGACCTGGTAGCATTGCCTGTAATTAAGATTGTTTGATGCATTTTGGTAAAAGATCTTATTCAGTTGCCTGACGCTTTCCATTAAAAGACCTTGTTTCAGTTGCCAAACTTTATCTGTTTAGACTGAAATTTGCCATTCTGAGTGTCTCTCAGGCTGAATTATTTTGAAAAAAAATCAGTCAGAATGATTCAGCTATTTCCAAAAACATAGAGGAAAACATTTTTCCATGCAAAAAAATTCTGTTGAGCTTTTTAAAAAGATTTACTACTCACACAGGTGCCAGTATATCTAAGGAATTTCTGGGTTTTTTTAAAAAGCTAGGAAGCTACACATAAAAATTTACTTGGAAAGAACATACTAAGTTAGTTAATCTACAGTTAGGGAATGTTGCAATTAAGGTTGCTTCTGCATATGTATTCTGATATAGACTTTAATTACATAATCATATACATTTTTTAAATGAAATGAATCTGCAATGGGGACAAATCAGAGTATATTGTCTGTACGACTGCTGCTTCCTTTGTTGAATACATTGGGAGGCATGTAACTAATATGGATTGGGAATGCAGGCTGAGAAAGAAGAGTCTCATGCTCAAGGCAGTTGAACAGTGCCCTGGGGAATTGGATTCCATCCTGTTTTTTACCCTAGAGTTCCTATGGGATACTGGGCAAGTCACTTAAACTAAACTTTTCGCATATGATCATTAATTGTGCATTACTCGTTTTCTAGGTGTCTGTATTAAAACTATGCTAGGACTTGCAGCTGCAGCTGCAGCTACAGTCAAAGGGAGCTGTGCTTTGAACATATTAAGTACTGTATAGTATTCAATACAGCGTTTGCTGTAGCGTGATTGGAATCATGTTGGGCAGAGCACTTTTAATTCTATGAATCAGTGATTCTAATATGTGTCAGCAAAATAAAATTAGCAAAGTGAAAAGCCTGTGCAGAGTCCTGTCAAAACTCTCTGGATGGTTTTGGTACTTCCTTGTATTTTTAAGGCAATGTCAGAATGATGCTGTAGCTGTGATGGTCTAGAAATTATGCAAGACAAGGTTCTTTCTACACAAGGAAGGTGAGAATGACCCTCTTCCGTTTTGATAGGCCTTGATCTCCCAGAAATCAGCTTCTTTTGTTCTGTTAATTGTGTGTCTGCTACCCCTGAGAATTTCTCTCAGCCCCTCCTCTCTTCTGTTTCACTATGCTGTGCCTGGCTTCCTGTGATCAGAGACCTGAGGAAGAATGCCTTGCATTCGTCTAACTTTATCCTAGCGACACAGTTGGTCCAATAAATAGACAATACCCTAAGAAATCCTTGCTTCTCTTGCATTTTTACTCATTAATTCTACTAACCAGCAGAAAAAATAAACCCTGTACATCTTTTGATTCTAATTAACAGCTGATTCTATAAAGCAAGATGCTAATAAGTGGCAAAAATACACACAGTACAATACTTTTGGCATTTGGTGACTGATTTTATTAAGCAAGATTCTAAAAACCAACAGACACCATATTCTGAAAAAACCCCCAAGTACCAGGTGTCTCAAACTAGGTTCTAAAAATTAGTGGAAATATTTGATCCTAACATTTGCTTTCTTTGGAGCTGCAGTTTTGTTCTCTGTTGCATTGGGTGTTGGGAATGTAATTTATTGTCTGTGAAACCCTCAGGTACTACAGTGGTAGGCGTCATAGAAAGGCCCATGAGGAAAGTGCTCATTTGTTGAATACCATCTATCCTGAGCACTGAATAAGGTTAGTGTCCTAGGCAAATATAGTATTTGGGCAGATGATTAAAATGTTTCATATTATATAGGCATAAAGGCCTAAATTACCATAGCAAAGGTAAATGTACATTTGACATTTCCTAACTCCCTGCCTTTTAATGTCAATAATGTTCTTTTAATATATTTGTGTCATAATAATTAGTATTATAGTAATTTGTATTGAATGTTACTCTCTTTTAAAATCTACTTTGTTCAAAATGGGCTGTTACTTTAAAGGGATCTCTTTATCACCATTGAACATGCTGTATAAAAATGGTTCTTTGGTCAAAACTTGGAGTCAAGGAAATGGATACAAATCAACTTTGTCTTAAATAAGAACTCTTGAAAATGGATTTTCAAGGTTGTGGTGTTGTCACAGATTCATCATAGAAACAGATCAGAATCCCCTTAAGAGGCAAGGTCATCAGCACATGAAAATGAGCCTTTTCTTTTGAATGGACAACATAGTGAAGTTGTCAACTTTGGGCAATTCTTTTGGAAAGGCACTTGGCAGGGAACGTTAACCATGGTAGGGAAATGGGAGTACATACCATACTAACTAGCATGAGCATCCTGGTTGCAGCCACCACAGCCCAGCATATTTTGATCCAAAGCTGTATCATTATGTTGGTAGCTGGTCTTTTCCCTCAACTTCATTCAGATGAGACAATGAGCAGGAAGTGGATCTCACTCATAACTATCTTGAGGGGTACTTTGAAACAACTCCTGAGATGTGAACCTAAGGCTCCTGTTATCTTCCTTCTGCCAAGTATGTTTATCTCTACCTTATTTATCTCTAACTTATTATTAACAGTGTGTGTCCTGTTTAATAAGAATATGATTTAGCCAGCTAGGGCATACACCTGCCTTTGCAACACTTGCCTGTGCCTGATGTAGCAAGCTAAAATAATGCCTGAACAGTCTAAATCTACTAAAAGTTTTCTAGATCATGGAATGGTTAACACATTTACACAATGCTTGTGGCTTTCTAGCAACTATAATTTGAGCACTGGAGTGAGAGCTGCACTTTCATATCTTCTACGCTTTTTCTCTGTCCTCCTTTGTGAGTATTTATCATGTTTAATCTTGAGATGAAACAGGACTAGACTTTAACAATGTAACTTGAGAGCTAAGATCTGCCACCTAAAATTTTTTCACAATAAGGATATTTGATACCATCTGAGGGCTGGCCGAACAAAAGTTTTCTGTTTCAGAAATTGATATTGGGGAGAGTTGGGGGCAGTGAGGGGGAGACTGTTAGAAAATCTGTGTTTAAACATATTTTCATTGTTTTCTCCTTTTTGTTTGTGTGTGTTTACTGACTTCGGGGGTGATGTACTATAAGTGGAACCAAATTTTTGGCAATAGAATCCAAATTCCAGAACTGAACTCAGAATAGCTTCATGAGGGCACATGGAGGTGGCTTTGTAGTTCTCTTTGCACGAACAGTGCTTTGATGTTCCATCCTTTTTGCAGACTTGACCCTCTGGATCATTAGGTTTTAATGGAAATATTGATATGAACCAATAAATTCACTAATGGTTTTTATACTGCAATATTGACTTGCTGGACTTCAAACTAAGAATCATGTTTAGTTTTCTTTACTTATATTAAAAGTTCAAAAGATTTTCTTCCCAATTTAATTTAAATGATTTGATTTCTTGTGATTCTTTTCAAACTCCTATTGCTGGCATTCCTGCACTGTTGTCTTCAAACAGTCTTGTAATTGGAGAGCCTCTAGATGTCCTTTGAAACCAGTAGCTGTCAGATCTCATCTCTTACCAGTAGTCATTGTCTATCTTTTATAGCTCAAACTTCGAAATTTTTTGTTTCCTTAACCATCCCCTCTCCCCCCCCAAACACAACCCCATTCATCCTGGTAGTTCTGGAAACAATAATTTACAGAGAAGAATCCTTGTTAACTCATTTCAAGAAAGGTAAAGGGATAGTAGAATTTCTTTATTACCTTTTACCATTGCAGAATTTTTGGTGCTAATACTTTTACACTGGTCAAACCACAGTGAACCCCATGGGCATGTAGCTTTCTGATTCTAATCCAGTCTGGAATGTGTATCATCTTCTATCATTTGTTATTGATTCCAGTTTAAAGAGCCAACTTCACAACTGGTTTTATGAATGATTTTCCCAAGTGTAATTGTATTCCTTCTATCTTCCTTTTAACTTTAGATCTCTCTGAATGGAGAAGAAACATCCAAGAGGGTCATGCTGCACATGAAAGGCTAGGACACATTACACTGTCCTATTGATTCAGTTTCAACTGTCTAAATAATTATTTAGCCAAGTACAAATATGAAAATTCTGGTCAGAATTATAGGTAAGTCAAATAATAAAAAGATGAGTTTCACAACAGGTATTTCCATTTAGCACAGCCTCTGTGTGTGTGTGTGTGTGTGTGTGTGTGTGTGTGTATGTTTCCACCTCAGATTATAAAATGTAATTTCTGTGTTTAGCTGAAACATCACTGTTCTATACTTATATTTCTTAATTGCCCTCTTCTGATGCTATTGTTTATTTTTGTGCTTGGTTTTTAAACTCTTTAGAACACTTTATGAAAACACACTAAAATAATACTTTTATTGTATAAGAGGGACTGTTTAGCATTGTCACTGTGAAATTATAGAAAGGTGGAATCAAACACTAAAGCACTGGTGTGCAGAAAGGAATGCAACAACTCAGATCTTTTTCCTAAAAGATATGTTCTAGTTTAAACAGGAATTAACCTGAGGATGTAAGACGGCCTGTTATAAGAAGGTCAGAATTCCTTCTGGCACTCATTTTTTCTGACTTTTTAATCTGAGTCTGGGCAAATGGCTGCTCATCAAAGGAAATTATGTTTGCATTATGTAAATTATGATGATAAACCAGTTATTACTGCAGAACAGTAGTTTTAGAAAAGGGTGCATAATAAATTAGAAGAAAAGGCTATTAGGAACTTGAAGAGTAGCAGAAAGATCTGAACCAGACAAAGCATTATTAATCTAGGGAAGTTAAAAACAAACAAACAAACAAACAAACAAATAACAAAGCAAAGGTTTAGTTAGTGTGAGCTAAATACAGACACAGTACAGATGTATCAAATGTCTATGAAAAAATCAAACTACCCAGGAAGAGAAAGGAGATAAGTATAAAAACATCCAGTCCATCACTAAAGTGTTTAACAATAGTACACCCATGGGGTAGAACGTAAGAGACTGGCTAGTCTATGTAGCAAAGCTAACTTGCAGTCAAATGACCTTCTAGGTTAAAAATCATCAGATCATCTATAATCCTGAGAACAATTTAAAAAAACTTGGGTGGAGAAAGATTTGGTCATTGAAGATCACATACATACAAACAAAATGATCAATACAATCCATTGTGATGAGTAATTTTTGTACAGTTTTAAGTAAAATGTTTAAATGAATAGAAACAGTGTACTGAAGCCAGCAGAATTCACTGAAATACTCTACTTTAAAAAGCTCTTATAGAATCATATGAAAGTAAAGCTGGAATGGACCTCATTGCTAGGGACAGAAGTTACACATAAAGTGGTTTAAGTGATCAGAAACCGGTTTAAACCTGTAACAGAACAGAAGTTTACTGAACATAAACCAGTTTCAAAATAGCTGAAACTGGTTTTAGATAAACCTGGTTGAATGTAGTATCAGACTTAACTGATTTGGGTCAAACTGGTTTATGAAACTTGTCCCAGACCCCTTCCTGGTTCAAGTTAAACCATAGTCACCCAGCATCCAGCATGCTTTCCAGCTCTGGGCTGGGGTGTGCTGTCTGCTCTAGCACAGCAGGGCTGGGGCGGGGAGGAGGAAGAGAGGCAGGGACTGCCCCCACCCCCCACCAGGAAAACATTGGCTGGGTTCTAGGGCCAGGGGGGTTAAGCCCCACTTCTCCTGAGTACAGAGCTCTCCTGCTCTGCTAAACTTACTGAAAGTTAGTGCTGGCTGCTACTGTGGAATACAAATTCCAGAGACATCTGGAGGCAGGAGTAGGAAGTGATGATCAACTTTGCAGAGTCCTGCTGCTGTAATTCTGGACAGTAGAACTGAAACTCATGTTCAATGATCTGTTTGCCTCCAAAGGGAATCTCCACCTGCCTCTGGATGATAGTTGTGAGTAAGCTACTTGAGCTCTAACTAGATATATAGCTTGCAGTAACTAAGATGTGTGATCAAAGGCTACCATGCCACTGTTTGCTCTAAGGTATTTCTCTGATACTGTTCTACCCTGTACCCTATTCCAAACCTACTCCTTGTAACCAATAATGTTATCCTCTGTACTTAGCATGGGAGACTTACTGGGAGAGGGTCTAGAGTATGCCTTGGGGATCCCCTTGGTTTGGCTGACTAAGGGAGATCACTATTGGTGCTTCAGACTGAGGGAAGCACCCCAAGTTCTTGCAGTGGGTCAAGTACCTCTCAAGGATTACTAAGCCTGTGTTTCCCAGGAGTCACAGGGCCAAGATCCTGAGTGGTGGCAGCATTACCCCAGGCTTGCAGGTGTGCTCCAGGAAGGCGGTCAGCCAGACACAAAGTGCCCCCAGGAAGGCACTTGGAGCCTGAAAGGTGGTCAGGCATAGTGAGGTGGGTGGCTTAAAGCAGGAGCACCCCCTACTGGCCCACCACACAACATGCCCCAGCAGGGGTGAGTGGTGGGTACCAGAGCCTGAACAGCAGCAGCAGCTCATGGAGGTAGGCTTGGAGGAGCCTTAAGACTTACCTGGTGATCCTGTTTGGCGAGCAGATGACTGGATCCAGGGTGATGACTATCCTAGAAAAGGAGAATGGGAGGAGCATCAGAAGCATGCGTGAGAAGGGTAATAAGCACTGTTGCTTTTAGTTCATACTTTTGTTTGAGAGGTCCTGGAGGTAAAACCCCAGGGTTCCTGGACCTGCCCAGCTTTGGGCAAAAGCCTATTTGCTTTTCTCTTTCTTAAAGACACAGAGGTTTATTTTGGAACACTTGTAAAGAGGGGCTTTGTAAAGAGACTCTCTGCCTCTATTTACCTGATCTGAATTTTGACATTGGATTGGTGTTGGCAGGGTGTAGGGGAGGTGGAGTCCCAAGAGACAGCACCAGGTCTGGCTAAGGGGTGAAGCTAGGAGATAGAAAATCTTCCTCCCTCAATAAACATCAAGTCATGGCAGGAAAGAGCCTTCAGTATCCTTAGGAGTCAAATTAATTGGCCAAACTGTCTATCTGGAAAGGTATAGAAGCAGAAGACCAGCATAACGATTTCTTTGCCTCTGTCTTCCTAAGTAGGGACCAGTTCAGCCACCTCCC
>NW_017728886.1:32737642-32740051 GCF_001723895.1 Crocodylus porosus
TTGGCCCATAGACTTCTTGAGTCAGGTAGAGGTCATCCACGCACGAGAGAAAGCTTTGCGACCGCTGGGATTTTGCTGAGTGATCTTCCGACGAGATGTCCGGGTAATTAAAGTCACCCTTTGTACTGATGCAGGGGTATAAAATGAGAGTTTTGAGACCTGCAACCTGGTTCTCTGAAAAATACACTCATTGTCTTTGCTCTTAGAGGGAGTTGTTTTAGGCAATCTAATCCTTCTGACCAAGAGACTGGATATAATGCACGATTTCCTGGTGCCTTGATAGTAGCGCATTGAAGATTTATAACTGAGAATGGACTTGCATTGACCTACATATGTTCAATTTGGGATGGGTAACTTTTTAGCGTGTCTGTAGCTGCCTCGGTGTCCCTTTTGATTCTCTTGAAGTGTAGAGGCAGTCCTCAAACTTATGACACAGCTAGTTCCTGAAAACTGCATTTTAAGTTGAAACGTTGCAACTTGGAACCAATTTTCTCATAATAAACAATGTTATAAATGGGGGATTGTTCCTGAACCAAGGCCTGATACCCGATTTTTTTCACCAGACATAACCCAGAACTTTGTACTCGATCAATTATAGAAAAGTAATATAGCTACATTAACGTATTTATGTTGTAAATAGCAATCGTATTGATTTGGAAGGACTTCTTTGAGGTGAATTTGCTGGACTACTTGAAAAGCTCTTGGTTGGACTTTTTGGCTGGTTGGCTCTTGGTTGGACTTGGTTGAAGGCTGGAGTCTTCTCAGGAGTCTTGGCTGCAGGTTTTTCTGGAGTCTTATTTGCTTTCTTAAAGAAAGTGTCCGAGGAAATTTGGACACATGATTTCTAGGGAGATGAGTGACGCAGCAAACTTGTTCGCTGATATGGCATCACATCAGTTCAAGCATTGTAAAGTCGAAACTGACCCCATGAAATTGAAACAGGGTGTCAATTTATAAATGTTGCAAGGGCGAAAGGTAACTTGAAACATTGGAAGTCGAGGACTGCTTGTATTGGGAAACTGCATTTCTTAGAAATACAGTGCAGTGGTCATCAGCTCCTGACAAGCAGCTAGGGTCTGGTCAGCTATAGTCTTTCTGCTCCCCTGAATTGTGGTTCCACCCTGAATTTATGGACTGCATGGAAGAACTGCTGCTTCTCCACTATCTCAATGTCATGTGAAAGGCCCAGGAGGAGGCACAGAACTCTGCATCAGTTAAGGAGAATTAGTCTCCTGCAGGACTTTGGCAGCTCAGAGCTCTGTGGCAGAACCTTGCTTGGGTATATCTCCTCCTAAAGTCAAATCAGGAGTTTTATGTTGTAAAGCACCACAATACCAGTTTGTTGCAACTTTTCTCTGGCACTACTGCATGGTTTTGCATTGATGACAGCAGCAGTCAGAAAACAGATGCTCTGGTATTGACTATTGTGCTTGTGGTATAGAGAAGATGGATGAACATATTTGCCAAGATACATTGGTGTGTAGATGGTTCTCAGTTCCAAAGCCAAATCAGTTGAGGCCTGGTACCCGACTCTCACCTCTCAGGATGTTCAAGATTGAAAATTCATTAGGTTCTCTCAAGACTCTTTAGTCATGGCCCAACCATTAATGTAGACTAGACTAATTTGTTTCATTGCAGGTGGGGAGAGGGAGGGATTTGTTCTTGTCATCTTAATAGGATTGCAGCAGATGCTTTTTGCCAGAATATACTTCCCCACTCTGGGCATCCCAATATGAAATTAGTGGTGTAATTTGAAAAGGTACTTATTCTGTGTCATTGAGTGATATGAGCAAACCCCTGAGCCAGGACACTCTTGCTTGTTACTCTCTGTACCATAGCCTTGGCCCTCAAGGTCTATCTGGGATCGCAACTTTTATGCCAGGTATTATCCAACATCAGTCTAAAGACTGAGATAATTTCTGTCTGAAATGGCAACTTCAGCTTGCCCCAGTACTTGTTACAACAATTGATGTGCCATGACAAGAACAAGAGTTCTGTCTGGTTAATATAATCTCCTTTGATTACCAACTGGTAAGTGTTTCCTTCTGAGGAGATGATCCCGATTTGTGTCTGTAGCCTGCTATGTGATGTACATGTCGGCTTAGAGGATTTGTCTTCAGGACACTGGACTGATATTGAAGAAGTCAAAGAAGACAGTATTTTTTTTGTGAAACGGGCCCTATTCAATTTGGGTTTGGCTTGAATTAGGGACAGAGATTGGATTTGTTGATTCGGATTGCTGTCCCTGATTCAGTTTGGCCGAATCCAAAGATTCAATGCTGATTTGGAGAACCAGTGATTGGGACATAGACCCAGCTTTAAAAGTTTTTTCTATATACCTTGATGTACCAGCACTGCTTGTGATTGCTGCAATGCTAGGATGGATGGTGCATCCCACAGGAGTATGGG
>NW_017728886.1:32740062-32761502 GCF_001723895.1 Crocodylus porosus
CCCCGGTGCTCTTTCCTGCCAAGGCAGGGGGTCGGACTAGATGATCTACCTAGGTCCCTTCCGACTCTAGCTACTATGAAACTATGAAACTATGAATTGGGTAAATGCCTGGCCAAGGACCCACATGGTCAGATACACATACTGTATTAAATTAAGTACTTGTGCTATAAAATAAACAAAATGTTATAAAGTACAATTCAGGGCCTGGTATTAACCTTCCAGAAATGTCAAGTATAGGCTTGTGTTCTAACTTGCTCATATATTTGTTTTTTGTTTTGTTTTCAGAACTGACTTTCTTTTGTCTTTCTTTACTTTGTATGACTTTTCTAAAGACAATGTGGCTACAAGAGTTTAAAAGAAGGTAGAATCTGGTCCATTATTATAACTGTATTGTAATTATTTTAAAATGTTGAAGGTATTGATATTCAGTAAAAGTGCTGGTGACTGTCTTTCTATTCACTGTAAGTACAGTACTGACAATACAAGCTTTCCTCATCTGAAAGTGCCTCAGTCCTAATCTGGAATAACTAACTCTACAATTGAGAGGTCAGTTCTTCTCTATGTTCCTTTACAGCAGTGGTGCTCCACCTTTTTGTTTGTGGGCCCAGATGGGCAGTGCCCTGTCCCAACATGGGCTGGATCCAGCCAGGGGACCCAATCTGATGGGTGGAGCTTGTGTGGTGGGGCCCCATTTGGCCATATAGAGGGAGTGAGAGCAGCCCAGTCCTGTGGGGAAAGGGGGCTTGACTCAGCCCCAACCCAGGTACTAGCAGAGAGGGGGCATGACCCAGTCACAATCCAGCCCCATGGGAGAGAGGATGTGGCCTGGCCTCTGTGGGGAAGAAAGGGGCATGCTTCAGCCTTGAACCAGCTGTGTAGAGGGAGGTGGTGTGGCCCAGCCTCAGAGGGGGAAGGGAGCATGGCCTGGCACTATCAGGCTGTGTGAGAGAGGGTCATGGTCTGGCTCTGACCTACCATGAGGGGCTTGGGATTTTGACAGGGGGAAGGGCTAGCAGTATTAAATACCACTGCTCCCCCCAGTGCCAAAATTCCCTACCCATGGAGCCCCATGGCTTGGATTCCAAGGCCCCGCAGGCTGCATTTGGCCTATGGGCCAGAAGTTGAACACCCTTGCTTTACACAACCAATAAAACTTAGTGATTAATATCAATTATGGCAGCTTTTGTGATATGGACACTATTTCACAGGGAAAATGTACACAACAAACCTTACTTGTGAAGCTGAGCTATAATGTCATTTGAATTTGTACCAAACTATATCATAATCATACTACAGTCCTGATCTTTAAGGAGGTATGACCTTGCTCAGTAAAATGGCTTTGTCCTGCTCAACCAAATCGGAGCCCTGTCATCTGGCTCTTGGTATATTGTCGTCCAGCCTATGAGGCTCCCCATAGTTCTGCGAGGAGCTCCATAGACCATGGCCTGGTGTGCTTGATCTCGTGTGGAGGGTGGTGCTAGGTCTGATCCTGGCACCCAGAGCTGGATAGAGGTGGCTTGGAGCCTTGGAGTCCTGACTCTTGTGTGCCCAGCAGAGGTGGTGTGGGGCCCTGGAGCCTGATCCACACATGTAGGGCCAGGTGGAAGTGGCATGTGGTTCTGGAGCATGATCTCTGCAAGCAGGCCCAGATGGTGAGGACTTCAAGAGCCCAGATTCCAGCAAATGGAGCCCAGCAGAGGTAGCATGGGGGCTGGGTGGGTGCAGTGCAGGGTTCCTGGGGCTCTTATCGCAGGAAGCAGGACTGGGCAGAGGTGGCATGTCCTCATTCCACTTTAGTTTTAAATAGTCTGTATCAGGTCTATTGTGTGGCATTATATAATAATAGAGTGATGGCACAAAATGGGGAAGAGAAGCAGATTGCAAGGCAAAAAATAGTGTATATAGAGCACTCGTTAAGCCTAAATCCTCAGGTCCAAAGTGATTTTCTAATATTTAATGCAACTCCATATATTGCCATTCAGTTGTTTTTGGCAGGTCAAATTCATCAAAAATTAAAAAAAAAAGGATTTATACAGTTTCCTACTAGAAGCTGTTCTCTATGCACAGTACATTTATCCATCCACTTGCTCCACATCAGTTTGTGGGATCCATGCTTCAAAAAGAGACGGTCTCAAATAGAGTCTTTACAGTGCAACAGGGAAGTAAACTTCAGTAAATTTGTTACATTTTTCCTAGCTTGGGCTGAAAAAACTGGAGGAATTAGAAAGATGCTGATGCTGAACTTGTGAAGGTTGATAATGGGAGGGGAAACATATGTTCCTGTTTATTTCCACCCCTACAGGAGAGTTATATCAGTCATCTAGTACATAGGTTTGGAAGGTACATAGGTTTGGAAGATGAAAGCCACCAGTTTCAATTGGTAGTTGCATCTCTTTTAATGAAAGCTGAGCCCTTTTATTCTCTCCCCACACAGGCCTGGTAAACATTAAGTTGATTTTAACAAAATAGGATTGAGAGATTACAACTGGTAGGTTATGTAGTACATAAATGACATGAAATAAGACTTTCATTTTAAAATATTAACATGCTCTCACAAGGATAATCCCAAACCAATTCAATTGGTTAAGATCTTGTAATACAGGACTGAAAATCTTCTTACAGTTTTGGTAGACAATGACATTAATATTCTTGGATATTTTAATATCCAAGCAAGTTATGTATTTCGACTGCCACTGAAATTAGCATTTGCTAAACATATCCTTTGTGGCATAATTATTTAGTTCAAAAACTCAGATTTTGTCCAATTGATTTTATGACCAGGTAGGTTGCTAATCTTGTTGATTAATGATAAGAGAGCAGGAACTGATCCAGGCTGTGACAGAAGTATTAGTACATCATCTGCATACAACAGGAACTTGTGTTCACTATCTCCTACCTTAATCCCTTTTATATCACCCTTATTATTGTACCTGTAGCCAATGGGTGCATATACATGAGCAATGAGGCTGCTCTGATGTGTGGTAATTACAGTGAGTCAGAGCAGGCTTGATTAATCAAGTCTGCTGGAGCATTGTAATTACTGCGCTTCAGCAGACTCCAGCATCTTGTGTATCAGCATCCCCGCGCTTAAAAATGGAGGGGTGCTTTACCTAAAGGTTGTCAAACAAGGTTGAAATTGTGCTGCCTGACATTTTTAAGTATGCGGTGCTGATACACAAGACGCTCTGGGTGCTTTAATTAGAGCGGTTCTTAGAGCCGCTCTAATTAAAGCACCACCCTCCCCCACCTCCTAGAGCATGCGTATAAATTCTTAGTGGTTCCAATACTAAATCAAATAGAAGCGGGGATAATGGGAAAACTTTTAAAGTCCCTCCTTGCAAGGAAAATGTATCAGATAACACATTACTGGTCATAAATCTTGAAGCAGGATTTGTATATAACAATTGTATTCACCTTATGAATTCTTTGCCAAAGTGCATCTTGTGTAATAGACAAAAGGTGCCTCCAAGAAATGCAATCAAAGCCAGCAAGTGCTAAAAGAGCCATAGGAGCTTTGGAATATTATATTGCTGCTACTGTGTCAATAACATTATCTGAACCATACCCTTTTTTGATAAGTTTTACGTGATTTTTGTGAATTAATTTAGGAAGGACTTGTGGTAAAGTTTTGGTAGAATTTTGGTGTCTACATTCATTAAAAAAATTGGTCTATAGTTAGAACAATTCATAGAATCCTTACCTTGGTTTTTAATATTATTATATACATTCAATAATTGAGGTAAGAATATATCTTCTCTTTTTTATAAAACGCTACAAGAAATCTATTACTGCCCTGAGATTTTTTATTGTTCATGTCTGTTAAAGCCAAAGTTATTTAATCTAGTGACAAAGGAGCTCTAAAATTTCCTTCTCCATCTCTGAAGTTTGTTGTGGGTACAAGGTCCAGGAGCATATCTGTTTTTTCACTAGTAACATTCAGATTGTCGGTGTACAAATTAGAATAGAACTGACTGAACTGTTGGTTGGCTTGTCTCTCTCATATGCATATTCCTCAGAGAGTCTCTTATAGCTGATATTTTATTATGGTTGCGTTTGCTCTTTAGTTTATATCAGGGGTGGGCAAAATGCGGCCTGTCAGGCAATTCTATCCAGCCCGCAGGGCCCTTAAAAAATTGAGAACATTAATATTTATCTGCCCTTGGCTGCCTGTCATGTGGCCCTCAATGGCTTGCCAAAACTCAGTAAGCGGCCCTCCACCCGAAATAATTGCCTGCCCCTAGTCTATATGCTAGTAACCTTCCCCCACTTTCCAATAATCTTGGCATATTCTAAATAAATTATACTCCACTCTCTAGGACTAAATTATTCAGTTCATATCTCATGTTGGTAAGAAGGTATATTTTATCAGGCCAAGGATTCGTGACATAGTCCTCATTTAAAGACTTAATTTTTCTTATTAAGGTATATTTTTCTGTATCACCTTTTTTCTTTTTTTCAGAAACGTATATTATATACTCTCCTAAGAAGACTTTAGTTGTTTCCCATAATATTGAAGCACAGCAAAAAGTAAGTTCATAACATTTTTGGACTCCTCTAGAATGAATACTTCACATTTGTAATTATTCAGCAGGGAGGTGTTGAGTCACCAGTAATTATTTACAGCTGGTCTATCTGTGAGGAAGAGCTGAAGCTCCACCTCAACATGTCAAAGACAGCTATAGTCTCAACAGAGGCACTGAACACGGAGTCAATTATGCTTAAGAAATTAAAATGTAGTCACGTCTGGAATATACTGAATAAGATGTTGAAAAAAAGTAATAATCCCTCAACATTGGTTTCACTATTTCCCAAACATCTACTTAACCCAGGTCTGACATAACTTTTAATAACTTCCCTAGAAGCAGATTTCATGGAAAGAAGGACATGAGACCTATCAGTGACAGGATGAAAACATCCATTCCAGTCTCTCCTCAAAATATAAGGTTATTTCCCGAATTGCAAGAGCTTTACAAAAATAGAATGATAAAATGTTGGATTGTCTTCATTGGGCCACAGACACCTTCCAAAGTAAAAACGGAATCCAGACTTTTAACATTTGCAAGGACTAATCTACCCTCTCTAGATCATCAGCTGTGTCAATTAAATGGGGACATAATTTTTATGCAATAAAAGAGAAACTCCACATGACTTTGTGTTATACACTAGACTTTGTGTTATACACTAGAGCTTGCTAACTGCATGCAACCATGCTTTAATTTTTGAGATTCCTCTACTGACAGATGAAGAAATTCCATAGGTCCCATGCTACCTAATGCCTCTGCATGAAGCAAGGGCTGGCATGGGACTTGGTGTGGGTCCCAGCATAGAGGCACAGTGCTATGCAGTCCTGGTTTGGAGGCATGGGGCACCAGGGATTCCCTGGGCCCTATGACTGAATGCTGGAACCTGCATAGGCTTTCCCCACTTATGGAGATGTGCCCCTGGAGATCCTGGAGTGGGTCTCTTATTAGTGGGGGATCCTGACTTTCCTCGCTTATGAAGAGTTGCCCTTAGATTCTCTAGGGCATAAGTGGGGAAAGCTAGGGGGCCTGAGGCACCCAATCCTGTATGGAAATTCCTGAAGTACAGAGGATGAGGCCTCTCGAGCCCCTGGAGCACCTTCCTGGGGTGGCTGGCTGCCTGCACTCTCCTGCCACAGAGCAAATAGATGTCCATTACAATAAAGTGGCAATATTTAACACTACCTTTGTAGACAAATGGTAGGGACATCTATTTGCTCTCCATTTGTGCTGCCATAAAAAATGTTATGGTGGCACAAAGATAACATCAGGCAATATCTTTTTCTACCCTAAGGGTATGAATAGGCATTCATTTCTCATGGTGGAAATCTCTTAGACATTTCTACTGCTAGAAATCTTTCCAGGTCAGGGAGCACTGCAGACATTCAACCTGTAGCCACCTCCTCTTCTCTGCTCCCTGTGCCTTCTTCAGACCATGGTGAACCTGGTCTGGGGAAGATGTGGGGACCAGTGGCTGCTTCACCTGTCCTATTCCTAGGGGTGAGGCAGGGCTTGAACTGGGTTACCCTTCTCTGGGGAAAAGCCAGGGAGTCATTCCACTTTCCTTTCATAGACCAGACTGGGAAGGGAGTGGAACAGCAGGGCAATGTCCCTCCCATTCCCCATATTATGGTACCTGTGCGGCATGGTCAAAGCCAGCACCTGCAGCTCTGTATCAGACTGAGGAGGGGAGCGGAACATCAGGACAATTTCCCTCTTCCCATTCTCAAGTCTGAAGACAACCCACTCTGGGATGTGGGCAGGGAATAGCAGGGCAATGCCTCTTGCACCTTCTCCAGACCAGGGTATCTCTGCTCTCTGGGTGTCCCTGGTCTGGGGAAAGCTTGGGGGCAGTGGCAGCTTGTTCCTTGCGGAGGGGAAGGGGAGAAATTGAGCTACGAAGATTTGCTCCCTCACACCTTCTTGAAATGAGAGTCCATGGAGGAGTTGTGGAGGAGTCTAACATATGCATATAAGCATTTGTTCTTGCAAGAGAAACTCTCTCACAGGGGAGACCTTTCAGATGTTGACCTGGAAGATCTTTCTCTTGGAGGGGGCATGTTTCCTTTGAATGAAAGCTTGTAAGTTTCCAGTTTCTACTGGGAGAATGGTGAATCTCCTGGTAGAAATGTAATGTCTGTATGTGACCACAGTAAACTTGCTCAAAAATATTCTTTGCAGGTATCCATTTAAGGCTTTTTTTCTTTTTAATTTTTAGTTCTTTTGGATGTAAACATAACTTTCCAGATATAAATCTGTGCAATGCCACCTTCTGATTCTGCAAAAATGGCATTTCCTAGTATTAGAAATAATATTTGTATTTTGCTTCACACCAGAATAAAAAGGAAGCAGAACATCTGTAAGATCCACTTGACATAACAACTATGAAAAGTGTGGACTGTTGTATTCATCTGAATGGAGCATTAACCTTTAAGTGTAATACAATTTTATGGGCGGCATTGTTAACCATCCCACTGCATATCATTTCCTAAGAAACATTCTGGTAATAAATTTACATACTGTTGTTGTATATGGTAGAGGTGGGGTACTAGAGATGTCAAATATTCATTTGTATAAATAGTGGAAGGCTACATTCCTGTACTGTCTCTGACTTTTTAAAAAAATTTTTCATTGTCCCATTCAGGAAGAGGCATAAGACAGAAATAAGCAGATGCTACTAGACTTGCTGGCTTGGAAGATAGATAAGTGAAGCAAAGTCTCTTTCAGTTTTCAAAGTGACGATAGACATTAACAGTTAGTCCTATTAGAATCCTGACTACATATTCTGTCATGACAAGCCTGCTAGTTATAATACAATATTCTTTTGACATGGATAAAATGCAATTCAGTGTAATAATACCATTTATGACATCACAAATGTTTGGATATAGATGGAAGATCATAGACATATTGTTCAAAAGGATATCCTAACTAAGAAATGAATATTTAGGGGAATAATTACAGGAAGATAGATAGGGATAGTTCCTTTCAAAAGGAACTTTTATCAAACAGTAACTGAAGTTGTATAGACCAAGGAAACAGAGGAATTTGAAGTGTTATTATAGACTAAGAAAATTATTACTTAAGTTGAAGAAGAAAATATTGTGGAAGAATCTATGTAACTGGAGTGAATATATACTCTGAGTATCAAATTTGGACTGGTAGCTGGACAAAGATCATTTGTAGGTCTTTTCCATTTTCAGTTTTAATTATTTTATTTTGTTTTTCAGTTATATTTAGAATAAAATCTTAGAAGTCTCCGGCCAAGTCCTTGTTCCACTGACATCAAAGGTAACTCCAACTGTCTTCAGTGGGCTAAAACCTGTCTCTTATTCTTTCTTAGTTTAGAATACATATCTCAGTTTCCACAAAATTTAATGGAAGTCACATGCATGGTGAAGAGGAGAGCAGACCTCTTTCATCTTTTGAGTGCCATGCCTCTCTCTGGCACTCCCATGGCTACATCAGTTATCACAGGTCCGTTTATTTTAATGATGCAGCAGGATTGTCCTAACCTCCTATGAATGTACTTTGTTGTAATTATCTTGTATGTCTAGGGGCACCACAAGGGGTTACATTTATTTTACTGCCAAAGAACTGTTGTTTCAGCTGCAGTTCTATGAAGCAACAATCACATCTCCAGCAGTTTGTTAGATTAATCACAGGTGTGTAATCCCCATGCATACCCTAGAGGGTATATCCTTTGACCTGTTTCCTTTTTTTAGAGGGAAAACTCTGAATTAATATCAGATCACAACAAAGTTGGATCTCTAACTACAGTTCACCTCAAGCTTTTGCAGGACGATGCAAGTAACAGACAAAACCCATGCACAATCTCAGTTTTGTTTTGGTGTTGATGATTATAATTTAGTAAAATGAAATATTAATTGGCATTATTACCAAGAATAGTCACACAGTAATGACAGTTAGGATTTGGATGGAGAGCTGGCCCAGTAATGAATTAAATCTGGATGAAGGGAGGAATTTTTTTGCTCCCAACTGTTAATGAAGCTTCTGTTTTTGCTATCCACAGAGCATACACAAAAAATCATAACATTGTTATTTTACAATACAGGCAACACCAAAAAATCATCGGTGTTCAGCAATCTGTCTGGCTACTTTAAAAAGAGATTACCTTTGATTTTAGAAGCAAGTGATTTTTGAGGGAGGGGACCTGGGAATAACGGCACATGATTTTTCAACCATGTTTAACAACCATGCCTTATAAAACAGCATCAAGTGAAGGTTAAGAGACTTTCATGTCAAAAGTTCAAGTTCTTCTGAACTGCAGAAGGGGTTTACATTTCCGTCATGGAACATTTGTATGCAGATACATGTAGGAAAACAAGGCAAAGGCACCTGTAAACTACAGTAAGTTTAAAAATTTCGGCTATGGAAAAAATAAAGGCATAAAAGGAAACTTTACTATAAACAATAATTTTAGGAAAAAATCTCACTAAGAAAAAAGATTGCTTTTCTATAAATTAAAAAAAATCTATAATTCACAGGAATATGTGAGAAAAATTATTCAACAATACATTTTAAAGCACTTTGGTGGTTTAAAGTAACTTTGGCTCCGTACTAAGTCATTTTTGAAAAGGAGACTTGGTTACTTCATTTATTTTTAATATTCTGAATCAAGTTAACTCTTCTTTGTGGTGTCTTGCTATAAGGTATGGTTCACTGTCAAACTGTGATGGGACAGCATGCTAATAATACAATCTACTCTTAAACAGACATTTGGTTAAGGTGAAGACCATAAAGTAATTTTTACAGGACTGTAGCCCTGTATCCAAAAAGCCTCAAGGGATTCAAGTTAATGGGTACTTGAGAAGTCTAGGGTTCTGGAATAGAGGCATTTGCAGAATCAGGGTCTAAATGATCAGAAAGTATTTTAAGAACAGATTTAAAAGCATTCTAGATGTGAAGGCATTGCAGATGTAAAGGCATTCCAACAAAACTTTCTGTTTACAATTAAAGTGTGTATTGCCTCTATCTTCCAAGGCCAACTTGCATTTCTGTGCTATGACTTGCACTGAAACAAAAATGAACTTCAGAATAAGCTTATGTTACCGCTAATTCAAATTTTCCTTCAAATTTAGATTTTTCTTTTTGTATTAAAAAATGGTTACCTAGCTTCTCAGGGCGCATCCAGATGAACGTGCACATGTGGTATGCGATGCTGCGGACCCATCTGCAGTGCTGCAAACAGCATGCGCCGTACATGTAGGCATTCACCACACTGCTAATTTGCAGTACAGCAGGTTTTTTTGACACTGGGAGATCCTTGTGTCAAAAAACTCACACCTGAAAAAAGCTGGGCAGTACATGTGCTGGCATCATGTGCTGCCTGAAACCTGAGCCTAGCTTGCTGGAGCCACACTCCAGCTGCCGGTCAGGCTCTGTATGCCAGATTGCTGCCACTGGAGCCCCGGGAAGCCCCCAGGACCCCAAGTAAGGCTGCTGGGGTGAGCCCCAGTGCTTGCTGCAGCCTCCCCTACCCCATCTGGGGAAACTTATCATGTGCCAGAATGCACCTGCATGAGTGTTCCCTGGGGACAAGTAGTGGTACAGGGAGGGGGACATATTTTTCAACGATATAATTCAAAGTTTTCTTCAACTATTATTAAATTATTCAAAAAGAACTGTTTTTTTCTTCGTTTGACTAGTTTTAATGTTGACCGTTAGTCCAGGCTCATGTAAAAGTGAAGCATGTTATATGACATCTTCTTTTGAGAGCCTGTAGTAGGGTCTCAGTCAGCAAATCTGAGATCTAGGGTCTCTGATCAAAGCCAGTACTCTCAGATAATTTATTTCATATCTCACTAGCTCAATATTGGTTCACTCTTGCTCTGATTTTGCCAAGCCCTTTTTGGTATAGTAGAAGAGTTTGTCCATTAGTCAAAGGCAAATTTGTCTAGTATGTAAGGTAATGAAGATGTCCTAAGAACACCAGTTTTTTAAATAGGCTGACTGTATAAGTGGTAGAGAAATTATTATTAGAGCTAAATTTTTTTCTAATGACAATTAATTGGAAAACATATTTTAGAAACATTTAAAAAACAATATTTACAGCATTTTTCTCTGTTTTCCAAAACTATTTTTTTTTAATAAGCCTTTGGGACAATCTGAAGTTTTCAAATGTTTTTGCTTTGAAATGGTGGGTTTTCCTCAACATTCTTATTTTAAAATTGGAAAACAGTAACAAAGGGTTAGAAGTATTGGCATCCAAAGAGAAAACAATTTTTGAGTGTTGTTTTTCAACCTGACTGTGTTGTTTTTCTTTTTGATAATAAAAAGACTTACAATATTTTCTTCCTATTTTCCAAATTGCAGACACTGCAAAATGATAAGGAAGTTTGAGGGGAAAAAGAATTTCTGACATACTCAAAATTTCTCACTGCAAAAATTTTGAAAGGGGACAAAGCCCAGCGTTTCAGCCATTTGTAGTCTTCTCCCATGCTGAGCAAGTATTCTACAGTGGCTTCTAGGATGTTCAGGAGCCAATCAGCTCATATGCAAATTCATTTTTCCTGTATGCCCTTAGGTTCCTCCCAATATAAATAGTGCATCTGTCACACACCCTATTTAGCCAAAATCAAACAGAAGCATGTTAGCTATATTTGCCATAGTTTTAGGAACAGTCTCCTCAGGGGTACTGTACTCTGAATGTGTCTGCAGAAAAAAAGGATGGATGATGTCCATGATGATGTCTGTATGAAAGTATTTCTTTGAGATACATGCTATGGGAACTATGGTTCCCTTTTTGGTGCTCTCTATTACAGTAAATTGCAAAACAGCTACCTTAGTTACCACTACCAATAACCTATTTACTCCATCACTGGGTCTAAATTATACAGCTGTGTGACAAAAAGGAGAATGTTTTGAGAGAATGGATGCCCAGGGTCCATTCTGGAAAAGATGATGGGGGAGGGAAAAGGGACTCTTTCCATAAAACAAGTGCCTTACATCTAGCTGAGTGTTTGTTTCTCAAATTATTGTGCTTAGTAATATAAGCATTTTAAATCACCCCAATCAAGCTTTGAAGTTAACACTTGGATGAATGGCCGATGGCCGATGGAATAGTTCACATGTTTTCTGCTATATTGAAAGATGTTTTCTGCAAGGCTGGAGTAATACAAAAGCTATGGCACAATAGAAAGTACTTGAAACTTAATTAAAAAATCACAAGCTATAATTCTGCAGAAAACAGCAAAAAATGCACAGAGCGCTAACATTTTGCACTTGAGATGTTTTTCAACGTCCCTACTGTTGAATGGCTGATCTATAGCCACCCCACCATGCTGAAGAAGCCTGTTGCAATAATGTAGCCTCAAAGAGCAATTACGGTAATATTAAAAATGCAGCACCTTGTTTCCTACATTTTTAGTATCCAAGTCTTGTTTGCAATACTCTGGGGTATATAATCAATTGCTGTATTGTAAGAGAACCAAAAAAAAAAAAAATGTTATCAGCGCTACTGAATCACTTCATTTGCCCCTGCATCCGTTTTAAGACTTCCAGATAGAGTGTTTGTTGTTAAAATGAAAGACCAAACAGGCCAAGCTCTAGTTAGGTAAAAGTCTAATGGAAGTTAATGTAAGTTTTGCCAGAATGTAACTGAACAAGGACTTTGGAGTAACAGCACAATACAGGATAAATACAGTACTTTTAATATAATGAATATTTTACTGCCTATATACTTAATTATGTGTCTAAGTTTTTGCAACTGGGAAATTTGCAGCACTAGGAGTGATTGCCTCTTCTCACCCACAAGGTGCAGACAGAAAAGCAGCTCCCCGTTGTAACTCATGGTGCTTTGCAGGAAGTCCCATGAGTTACAATGATCCCCTGGACTCAACAGATGTTCAGGTGGGTCCTGAGGATTGGGGAATCCAGCTGCTATTTAGAGCAGCTGTGAGCCTGCAGCCACTCTCCCCATAGTAATACTCCTCCCTGCTCCCAGTCCCAGTGCTGTTTTCAGAATGGGAGGGGGGAAAGGGAGCAGAGGGAGCTCATTCTGGGGGTTTCCCAGCTGGTGCTGAAGGGTAGGCTCCAATCCACCTGCCTCACCCACAAGCACTAGCTGAACCCCCCCTAGACTGAACTCCCTCTGTTCCCTTTTCCCCCTCCCATTCTAAAAATAGTGCTGGGACTGGGAGGTGGTGCAGACACAAGTTACTGAGGATGTTCCATTTTGAAACATCTTCATCTAAACTCTCATATGAGAGTTCAGATTTTTGTGGGACTGGGCCCTTTTAAAGTGTTCTGCAGCCATGCACTTCTGTTTGGTCATGGCTATAGAGTGCTTTCAGGGGCCAGATCAGGCAAAAAAATGTCATTTCTGTTTGCACCTAGAGTGTTAGTTTGAATTCAGTGGCAGTAGAGCATGTTGTATATGGCATGGAAAGCATGACACAGGATCAGGTCTCTTAAAGTTCTTTATTGATATTAACTAAGACTTAACGTACTTTTGAGATGCAGGGAAGTATTATTATCCTTGTGTCACAGATCAGCCATAGAGGTTAAGTGACTTGCTCAAATTCATACAACATTTGGAAGACATGCCTCTTACCTATGGTAGGTTGAATTATACCTTTCTCCTTGATTAATCCAAAAGTGCAGCCACACAAGGTCATCAGTTAACTTTGCTTTGCTGTAGTGTGGAACCAGCACTTGACATATAACGCAACTATGCAGTAAATCACTTGAACACAGGGAAAATGCAGAGTAACTTGACTATGTAGGAAAGTCTTTATGTAGAACATGTCATATGTACCATACTCCAGTGGTGAGCAAGATACAACCCACGCACTGGATTGGGCCTGTGGAGCCGTGTCATCTAGCCCAGAGGGTTCCCATGGGTCTGGAAATTTAGCAGCATAATGAGCAGTGGCAGCTTTCATTGTTGCAGCTCCTGGAATGTGGCCCACAGGGCTGGAAATTTGGTAGTGGGAGGAGTAGGAGTGTTCAAAGTGAGCCCTATTTTATTTGGATTCGGCCCAAATATATAGCTGAAGGCAATATCCTGAGGGATACCCAGCATGAGTTTGTCGCAGGTAGGTCTTGCTTGACCAGTCTCATTTCCTTTTATGACCAGGTGACTTATCACCTGGACAAGCGGGAAGAAATCGATGTTGTATACCTCAACTTTAAAAAAGCCTTCAACCTGGTATCCCACGATCACCTCTTGGTTAAACTGGCTAACTGCGACCTTGACATCACCACGATCCGCTGGCTGGGGAACTGGCTCTGTGGTAGGACCCAGAGGGTGGTGGTCGACGGGAGCCAATCGTCTTGGTGTGCCGTGACCAGTGGGGTCCCACAAGGCTCTGTCCTAGGGCCTATACTGTTTAACTTCTACATCAGTGATGTGGACACTGGTGTCAGAAGCGGACTGGCCAAGTTCGCCAGACAGACTCATGAAATGGGTGGATGAGAACCTGATGGTGCTCAACACCGAAAAATGCAAGGTTCTCCATCTTGGGAGGAAAAACCTGCACCATGCATATAGGCTCAGCAGTGCCAGCGTGCTTTCTGGCAGACCAGCAAGTGGACTGGAAGTGCTTCTTCAGAGTCTGCTGCTGAGCATGCTGGGGAGCACCCTGTGCTCCTGTGGGACTCTCCATGCATCCCAGCATTGCAGTGTTCATGAGGCTCTGCTACCTAGAGGTATGTAGAAAAAACATTTAAAGCTGTCTCTATGTCCGAATCTCTGAATCTTTCCAAATATCTCTGAATCAATTTGGAGGGTTCTGATTTGATTTAGAGACACTAAAAGATCCTCTGATTCAATTTGTATTTGGAAATTAGGCCACCAAATCAGGCCAAATGTCCTCTGAATTGAATCAGGGATCGAAGCTTCACATAGCCCTAGGGAGGAGCAGTGGTTGCCATAACTCTGGAAGCCACAGCAATTAATGTTGCTGCCACTAAATTCTAGCCCCACAGGCCAGATGAATAAGCCCCATGCTCTAGACCCAGGTCATGGAGTATCTTTGTGGCACTCATCCAGCCCCAGACTGGATGTGTTGCACACCACTGCCCTATCTCATTTCATCCCTGGGTAGTAGGGCTGTGAGAAATTTCACCGCCAGTTTTGTTTTGACACTGTTTCAACCTGTTTCAAGGTTGAAACAGCAACATCAAAATGGAACAGATATAGTCAAAACAGCCTCAAAACAAAACGAGGCAAAACATTTTGCTGTTTTGACTCTGTTTTGACTTTTTGCCCATAGGCTATAATGGGGAAGGACAAAATAGTCTATAACTTTCTCATTTATGGCCTGATTTGGATGAAACTTGCAGGAAAGATAGCCCCTTTTGAGGGCATGGAACCTGCCATGTTTCAAGGAGATAGGTGCAGGGGGTTCAGGGAAATAGCCACCCCAAAATTTTGAAAGCAATATTTGTGTCACGTGTTAAGCCACAGAGGGGTCAAAACTGCAGGGATGGTAGCCTGCAGGCAAAACTCATGACATGGGTGCTTGTGCAACTGACTGTCTCTGTCTTGGGGCAGAAGCAGTTCCTGGCTCTGTATTGATTCTTTCCTCTCCTTAGTCTGTGGTTTTGTAGATGTTAAGCCTTGCTCATTAACTTGTTAGCCTCACTAGCTACTGTGTATTGAGCTGGTCCCTGACTAAATCATGATTGATTGGGTAACACAGTAGCTAGCTAGCACAAGCACCCATGTCATGAGTTTTGCCTGTCAGCAGCTAGGGGTGCAGGGCCCCAGAACCCCCTTGCACTTATCTTCTTAACAGCTTGCAGGCATTGTGGCCACAGCAGGGCCTAGCAGCCAGGCCTGCAGTGGTTTTCCCTCCCCTGTGCCCCAAGACAGACACAGTTGTACAAGCACCCATGACATGAGTTTTGCCTGTCAGCAGCTAGAGGTGCAGGGCCCCAGAACCCAGAAGCCACTGCACCTATCTCCTTGAAAGCTGGCAGGCTTTGTGGCCTCAGCAGGGCCTAGCTGGCCTGCAGCTTTCACCCTGCTGCGCCTTAACACACAGTATCACCTATATCACAGGTTTTGCTTGTCTGCAGCTTGAGGTACAGTTTCCCCCAAACCCCTGCACCTATCTCCTTGAAACTTGGCAGGCTTTGTGGCCTCAGCAGGGGCTAGCATGCCTGGAGTTTTGACTCCACTGTGGCTTAACACATACACATGACACAAGTTTTGCTTTCAAAATTTTGGGGTGTATTTTCCCCGAAACCCCTGCATCTATCTCCTTGAAGCACAGAAGACTTCCTGCCCTCAGAAGGGGCTATCTTTCCTGCAAGTTTAATTTAAATCAGGCCAGAAATGAGAAAGTTATAGGCTGTTTTGTCCTTCCCCATTATATCCTATGGGAGAAATGTCAAAACAGTTTTGCCGTTTCAACCCTGTTTCAATGGAACAAAACAGAACAGCTATTTCGAATTGAAACAAAATTCAAAATGAAACACTGTTTCGTTGAAACATCAAAACATTGGTTGAAATGGAACACTGCCGTTTTGCACAGCCCTACTGGGTAGCCCTTCGCTTACTTCAAAACAATTCCCCTACCACCTAGTGGCCACGTGTTATGGCCTGCCTACTACAGGTACCTAGTTTAGGAAAGTTTATCCACCTCTTAATATGCAGTAAAAATGTACCCTAAATTAAATCAATGGGACTACTCAAGGATTTACCATTTGTTAGTGTTAGTAAAGTGGTAAATCTGGATTTTCTTGCGGTCAGAAATTGACCCTGTGTTCCATGCACAAATCACTCTAGTCAAGCAGCTGAACATCAAACCAAGCTGATATTCAAAATGTCAAATGTACTTCACATCCAAATAAATCTTGTATTAAAAAATCTTTATTCAAGTTGCAAAGTCAAGCATTATTGAATAACAAAATGCTGGAATTTAGCCTCCCCGTAGGATTTTAATTTGGCCTCCTTGTTTGTATTCATTGCAACACTATCTTTAATTACATCATCATGTCACTCAAACTTTATCCTGAATCTTTTCACTTTCTCAGAGTAGAGAAACAATGGGTAATAGACATGCACTTTCATTAGAATACTTGTAGTCTGCACATGTACGGAGTTGCACACATTCAACAAGTCTAGAAACATCCAGAAATAGAGTGCCATATGCTAAGTAGCTGGGTATGAAGCCAGGTAAAAAAGCTTTCATTAGGTGGGTCCCCACAAATCTGCACATGTGATTTGCGACACTGCAAACCAATCTGCAGCACTACAAACTGCATGCACCGCACATGCGTGTGTTTGCCACAATGCTAATTAGCAGCATGGTGGATTTTTTTGACACTGGGAGATCCCACTGGAAAAAACAAAACAAAACAAAAAAACCACAGCAGAAAAAAGCGGGGCAGCACATGCGGCTGCAGTATATGCTGCCCAAAACCAGAGCATGGCTGGCCAGACCCATGCTCTGGGTGCTGGCCAGAATCCATGAGCCCGGATCTCCTCTGCTGCAGCTCTAGGACGCCTGCAGCACCAGCTGGGGAACGCCCAGGACACCAGGTGAGGCTGCTGGGGCCAACCCAGGTGCTGGCCCCATCCTCCCTACCTCACCTGGGGCAATCTGCCATGCGCTAGAGCGTGCATGCAGGGGCATGCTTTGGGACAACTAGCAGTGGCACAAATATGTGCTGCTGTTATTTGTTCCTGGGATGCTCCTGCTTGTGGGGATGCACCCATTTTGAATAAACTGCCTGTCATATACAGCTCCATTCCGAGAGCAAAGCCAACTGGAGCATTAGGGAAAATATAACAGAATTAAAGGCAGCCTTGCAGAATCAGTAGTTGATAGACATCTCAGTTCAGAGTCACGGCTGTGATGGCTGGCCCCAACCCCTATAGTACTTCAAACATAGGCAATAGACTACTGTTTTTGTCACCACCGAACGAATACTAGCCAACTATAAAACCAGAGGCTCTAAAGCTGTTAACTGTGGTGATTAGGGAAAAAAGAGGCTGCTATTCTTCTCAAACTCTTAAGGCTCCAGTTGTTGTACAGTAAATATTACAGTCTACTACAGTGATTGAGAAAGCAAGGAAGAACATTTTCTGAACGAATATCAAATAGGAATGATATTCTATTGATAGTCTGTAGCAAAGTATAGAAATATAAATGTCATGATGAAACCTTGTATTTAAACTTATATAACTTATAAAATATATAATGGCACAGAGGGGGAAATTTTATACTAAGACCATCATTAGATTTACTGTTTAATGTGTTTCATTTAAAAACTGTAAATAATATTGAAACACTTGTAACTATATTTTATATTATTTGCAAAGTTTTATGTGTGTGTATTTTTAACGAAGAAACTGTGATTCTCTCTCTCTTTGGAAATGCCTTTATTAATGCCTGTATATCCGTCTTACATGCAATATCTCTGAAGTTCAATTTTGTGTAGTACTTCTTGAAAAGGCAGAACTCTGGCCTGTGCTTCAGTAAAAGGTGAAGATGTGTACAAAGAAGAGAGGTATTGTAGAATTGTGTGTGATATTGCCTCCAGTATTGCGTTTTATATATAAAAGAAAGAGCTAAGTTTTTCACATTCCCAAAAGATAAACTTTAAGAACAACAAAAATCATGAGAGTTGGCAACACTGTGCCTCAGTTCCTGAGATCCTCTTACAATCACACAGCATTTTTTCCACAAGACTCCTGCTTCATTCTGTAGCGAGAATGGCTCATGGTCACTGAATAAACCCCCATCTGATTTTTTTTCTTATTGTCTGTGTGTGTCCTTATGTGCTGCTCACTAGTCAAACCTTGCTCTGAATATAGAATTATTAATTTCTAATTAGTTTATTTTTATTACTAGAGCTAATTTTTTTCTAATGACAATAAATTAATTGGAAAACATATTTTTGGAAACATTTTTGAAAGGAAAAATCATATTTACAGCATTTTTTTCTTTTTGCTTTCCAACACTATAGTTTGTGGAATAGGCCTTTTGGACAAATTGAAATTTTCAAATGTTTTTGCTTCGAAATAGTGGGTTTTCCCACATTCTTATTTTAACATTGGAAAATTCCAGCTGAAATGCCTGAGGTCTTATTTTTACAGTACTTAGCACGATGGCACTTCTGCATGTTCAAAGCATAGTTCCCACTGATGTTATATACAGCTACAAGTGTTCAAAACTTCTACAAATCAGAACACAGTATGTCAATGAGAAATGTACCATTAGTGGCCTTCTATGAAAAAAACCATGTTAGCATCACAGAAGAATGCTGCAGTAAACAGAAACCAAAGGCAGTGTTCAACTGCCTTAGCCACATGCTCTTCCTGCAGTCATCAGCTTGGTTGGGACATCTAGATCTACTGTACAAACCTCTCTTACTTGGACTAACAGAATGATTGAGTGCAGCAGTAGTATCCAAACCAGCCACTAAAAAGGGATGATATCCCCTTTTCTGGTGGGTTTCATAGAGATCTGATAACAAAGAACTATGGAGACACTGTAGCAGAGGCTATAGTGACAGCAAGGGAAGACTATCTCTCTCCTCTTGTTTCCTATGCTCAGCCTTACAGTGGCCCCTAGCTGTCTCAAAGAGCAGTTACAGGAAAGTCCTGCTCAGGCTTCAGTCCTAAGATATAGCATGTTCAGTGTAGATGGAATATTTGTGGTATTTAACAGCTAAATGCTAAAAGCTTCTGCTGAGCAACAATTATATTTTGGGTTTATTGTGTGTATGGAAATAGTAAGAAGCCAGGTAATCACTTTCCCTTACACAAAAGCAATCACCTTGCCACATTTCAAATTTATGCTCCAAGGTCTAAAAGCCTCTTGAATACATCTCAGAACTGTTTAATATGCACAATTTATCCTCCCCCCACACCATCTTGTTCTTGGGATTTTTGCCACGTTTTTTGCTATGTTTTGCTGAAACTTTTTAAATTATTCAACCCAAGGCAGACACTTCACAGAAAATGTCGGCCTCAACTGGTAATGTTGTGTAAACTCATAAAAAAATCAGGAAAACATAAGGAAGAGTTATCAATTCTATCTATAATTATTTATTCAGCTCTTTCTTGTCATTTAGAACATTCAAAATGGATGAATACTGTCCCGGATACTATGAAGTGCTTTTTTTCTGCAGAGTAGCAATAGCTCAGAAAATATTATAAAGGGATTTTTCCATTGTTTAGATAGTTTCTGCACCATGGTCTGCATTTTTTATTCTTGTTATGAAAGGGTTAAGCATTTTATAAATAAAACTTATATAGCTCATTTCCATGTTATGAAAATATATATTTAATCCCTTGG
Organism: Crocodylus porosus; assembly: GCF_001723895.1. Taxonomy (NCBI): domain Eukaryota; kingdom Metazoa; phylum Chordata; order Crocodylia; family Crocodylidae; genus Crocodylus; species Crocodylus porosus. The sequence goes on from NW_017728886.1 coordinate 32,759,861, forward strand.
GACTATGGTCAGGGGGTTGCTTACAAAATATAGAGAGGAAGCATTTAAAATTATAATAGTGCACAACAGTAAGTTTACTACAGTATTTTAAATAATTGACTGGATAAAAAGTAATACAAGGAAAAAAAAGCTTCAATATATGACTTAATTTATGTTTCAACAAACTTCCTGTGAAAATGTTGCAGTCACCTTAACCCATTAGGAGAGTTGGGACCAAGCAAAAAAATCCAACTCCAAAGTAAACTTCTTCCATGCCTGGGTCATTATGATTTGGAATTTAGCTGTTGGTCTTTCTTTAGTTACAATTTTTTGATATTGATTTTAAAAGGCCCAGTTAAATCATAAATTATATCATAATATGCACAAATCTTTTTTTTAAGTGTGGTCAGAACTGATTATGAAAGTGGGCCTATTTTAAAATCAATATTAAAAAATATAACTAAAAGGTAGATCAACAGCTAAATCCCAAATCAGTGTGTTGCAGGCACACTGCAGAAGTTTACTTTGGAGTTGCTTTTTGCTGTTTGGTAGTATCTTAGCTTATAGGTTAGGAAAGACTACAACAGTTTCACAGGAAGTTGGTTGAAATAGAAAGTAATTTATATATTGAGGCTTTGTTTTCCTTGTATTGCCTTTTACTCAGTTAATTATTTAAAATACTGTAGAAATATTACTATTGTTCTCTATTATCTTTTTAAATGTTTTCTCTCTATATTTTGTGCACGTTTAATAAACAGTGGTTCTGCCTTAGTAACTGTCATTTCACTACTCAAGAATGTGAAACCCCTACTCCCATTTTATAGTAGTTGCTCACATAAATAGTCTTACTGAGTATCATCTTATCATTGTTAAATGGTTCATTATCTGGCCTTTTGCAATTCTTTTATTAATACATGATAACTGCCCATGAGCAGATTCAGCATCTAACCCCACTACAATCACTATCAATATACATTGTAACAGGTCAAAACTTATCTCTTTCTGGGGTTTGTTTTTTATTCATGAAAGGAGCTCAAAATAAAACACAAACCTTCTCCCCAGGCTTGGCTGCTTTCCAAGGACTGCTCAACTGGTACCCTTGGTCCTTTAGGAATAAGCAGCAATTAATACAACAGTTCTCTCTGTAGAGAGCCACTCCTTCTTTTCTTTATACGGGTGGAAAATGTGCTAGCTGACAGAGTGAGATCACCACCTTTTAGGGGAGGGTTTTCAGACAAACAGTGTAGCCTGATATAGTTTAAGGGCCTTTGGCACGGCTTTATGAGCGCTCATGGTGCTCGGGCCAGGTGCCAGATGACTGGAAGATAGCCAACGTGGTCCTCATCTTTAAAAAGGGGAGGAGGGAGGACCTGAGCAAATATAGGCCCATCAGTCTTACATCAATCCTAGGGAAACTCTTTGAGAAGATCATCAAGTAGCACATCTGCGATGGACTGGCTTCAGGGATGATGCTCAATGGCAACCAGCACGGTTTCATTAGGGGCAGGTCTTGTCAGACCAACCTCACTGCCTTTTATGATCAGGTCACAAAAGCATTGGATGGAGGTATCACCGTGGATGTAGTCTTTCTGGACTTCAGCAAGGCCTTTGACACCGTCTCCCACCCCATCCTCATTAAAAAACTAGGCGACTGTGGCATTGA
>NW_017728886.1:32761751-32800929 GCF_001723895.1 Crocodylus porosus
TCCAAGATGAACATGGGCCGACAATGCGAGGTCACGGTTGGCAGGGCTAACTGGACCTTGTCATGCATCCACAGGTGCATCTCAAGTAGGGCCAAGAAGGTGATCCTCCCCCTCTACATGACACTGGTCAGGCCACAGCTGGGGTGCTGTGTCCAGTTCTGTGCGCGCCACTTCAGGAGGGACGTGGACAACATTGAGAAGGTCCAGAGGAGGGCCACCCGCATGATCCGGGGACAACGGGGCAGATCCTACAATGAGAGACTGCGGGACCTGAACCTGTTCATCCTTCACAAGAGAAGGCTGAGGGGGGACATGGTGACTGTCTATAAACTCACTATGGGGGACCAGAAGGGTTTGGGAGAGACCTTGTTTCCCCGAGTGCCCCCTGGCATAACAAGGAATAACGGCCATAAGTTGTTGGAGAGTAGGTTTATATTAGACATCTGTAAGAACTACTTCACTGTCAGGGTGGCTAGGATCTGGAACCAACTTCCAAGGGAAGTGGTGCTGGCTCCTTCCCTGGGGGCCTTTAAGAAGAGACTTGATGCCTACCTGGCTAGAGTCATTTGAGCCCAGTTTTTGTCCTGCCCAGGCAGGGGGTTGGACTTGAAGATCTACAAGGTCCCTTCTGACTCAACTTCTACAATTCTATGATTCTATGAAATAAATCCAAATTAAATGTTTAGGGCCAAGTCATCAAAGTAATTTGTATACTCAGAGAAATGAGAAATAAGCTTAAGTTATGTATCTGCTTCACAGATGGAAAAAGCAGTAGAGATTCCATACAAGGGCTCTTCATCACTTGTGACCATGAAAACCCCCTCAGTTACTCTGTTTCTCACTGTAGAAGAGCAGGAAGGTGACTTTATCAGGGACATGACCTCACACAGATTGTGGGTCCCAAGTAACACTAGGAGAGAGCAACAGGCAACATTAGATGCTGTTTATCATATACAGCAGATCCCATTTCTGGGGTGTGGTTGGGACCCACTTACTGTTTCCTGTAGTTTCTGCAAGAAAAACCTCTTTAGCTAAAATTTACGTTATAGGATCAGATTTGGCCCACCAGGAGTAAATTTAGAACCAGTTCCCACTGAAGTTAGTAGGAGCAATATAAGTCCCTTAAAAAAGGATTCACTTACCACAAGAATATCTACATAGAAGATTGAGCACAAAGCCATCTACCTCTGAAATATTTTCAGAATTTTTCCTTGTTACTTTTGATAATTGACAAAGCTGGTGATATTGAAATAAAAGTTTGCTTTCTTTGGCTGCATCCAGATAAGTGCAGCTGTGCAGTATGTGGCACCTCAGACTCATTTGCATTCAGGCGTTTCCTGCACTGCTACCTTGCAGCATGGGGAGGGGGGAGGTTAACCCCAGGAAATCCATAGGTCAAAAAAAACCATGGGGAAAAAAAGTGGGGTAGTGTACATAGCTGCAGCATGTGCCACCCAAAACTGGAGCTTGCTGGATCATGTGCCTGGCTTGCTGGATCATGCTATGGCTGCCGGCCAGGCTTCAAATTGTAGGAGCAACATGCTTGCAGCTTCCCTGGCCTGCAAAACTCCAGGTAAGGCTGCTAGAGCCAGCACAGTTGCTCCCTTACCTCATCCAGGGTAACCGGGGTAGGGCCCCAGCCTCCCCTACCTCATCCAGGGTAACCTGCTGTGTGCCTGAGGGCATGTGGCATGGACATTCCCCAGGGACAACAAGGTGTGCCACTGCTAGTTGCCCCAGGGGAACCTAGGCTATGGACATACATTCAAAAGGGCTGAACCTGAACTTATTCAATCTTTGCAGGTTAGTTTAACCTGGCTAGGCTGAACTGGTTTGTAAGTGGACAGACTTGCTCTCTGGACTGCAGAAATTCAGGCACATGCCTGCAGTGGCTCAGGTTCGAAGCTAGGGGGTACTAGAGCAGCTCTCCCTATCCCTCCACAGCAGTGAGCTGCACGGGGGGAGGGGGAGGGGAGAGGGGCATGGCTAGGTCCCACAGAATGTTCTGATTAGAGAGGTCTGCCTGCACCATCTCGGGCTTTTCCTTGATGGCTGATCAAGTGGCAGGAGTGTTGCCAGCCCCCAGCCCCTGCTAGCACTGACACAAGGGGGGTGGGGGGTGCAGTACATGCATCTGTTGATGATACATAACTTTTTAGTCTCCCTCTTCTTGCTTCTTTATACTCTCTGCAGCAAACTGAAAGGTGAGCAAGCCAGCAGGGGACTGATAACAGTGTTTATCACCTCATCAGCAAAACAGTATCTTCTCTCCATTCGTTCAAACTCTTCATAAGAAGCTGACCAGCTGACCTGTTGATTAGCTCCAAAAAGCCCTAAGCAATCACTGTTTTGTCTGCCTGTCCCAGTGAAATCAGAGGGACACAGTCACAGACACCTCTCAGCATTAGCTAGCATACCACATGCCAAGGGTCCATGGGTCTGGGGTTTGTGCTGTGGGAGTTGGGAGGGAAGGACAGAGGGGTGGGGAGATCCCTACTTGTCCAGCAAGCATTGATGGTGGGGTAAGGCAGGGGGAAGCCAGGCAGATCCTGCTGTCTTCAGTCTGCCGAGCTCCAGTCACAGAGCAGAGGGGAGGGGACAGCTCTGCTATGGAGAAGAGAGCCCCACCCAGCCCAGAGAGCATGCCAGGATGCTGGGGGAGTTTGGTTTATCTTAAACCAGCAAGGGGTCTGGGACAGATATTACATAAACCGGTTTAACTCAAATCAGTTAAATCTGATACTACATTCATCCTGGTTTATCTCAAAATGGTTTAGCCATTTTCAAACTGATTTATGTGCACTGGACATCTGTTCTGGTACAGGTTTGAACCAGTTTCTGATCATTTAAACTAGTTTATGTGTAATGTCCATCCCTAGCCCATATGTCCACACTTGTCTGGATGCTCTGATTCTTCAAACACTTACTTTGAATTCTGTGGGACTGTGGCAGGGCACTGTTTGCGCCTGCCACTTTAAGACCTGGGGCCAAGCAGCCAGCAGGTGCTTAATTGCAACACCGATTTTAGAGTTCTGGCTGCCCATATAAACAGGGTATTTTGCTGCTGGCTGGAGATACAGCAACATCATTGGGCTGTGAGGCTTCATGGAACCCCCTGGCGGTAAGGGAGGAGCTGTAGGGGATGGTTAGGAGGCTCCTGGTCCTGGGTATGACCTAAAACTGCACCCTGCCAGGAGCCTGGTGGGGCTCTCAGTGGTGTGGGAGCCCCTAGGAAATGCCAGGCCAGTTACCACACTGGTGAAAGGTGGGTTGGGGTGCCTTAACCCCAGCTCCCACAACTGGGTGGGTTACCCCCTTGTGGGGTCTGGAAGCTGGACCCCAGTGAGAGTATGGGGCCATAAACTCAGAAACCTGTCTTGACATCCCCCGACTGGTCAGTGCTGGGGCCAGGACCAGAAGGGTTGAAGGGCCAGGGGCCCACTGCGAGGGACACCCAGAGCTGAGGGCCTGGGGTTCTGACTGGCTTGGAGGTGGGCCAGGGCCAGTGAGCCAAAAGTCCTGGAGGGACCATACCTGTAAGGGGAGCAGCTCAGGGAGCTATGTAGCCTGGAATCAAGGAAGAGTAGGTCACCTGAATGGGGGGATCCAAGTGGGGTACAAACAGTAGGATTCTGGGGCCCAAAGTGGGCCTGGTGATGTTGACAACAGAGGATGGGCTGCTGTGTAGGGGAGGTACAGAACCTCCAATAGCGCCCCCCTAGCATCAGGGCAAGAGATGGGCAGCCTCCTGCTTAATTAACAATTTTATAAATTAACAACAAAGTGTGGTGAGCGAGAAGGCGGGTGCTTAGCCTAGAAACAGGTGGGTAGGCCACAGAGAAATCGGCCCAGAGAAGGCCTCCTGTTACAGACTGCTTGTATGCATAGTGTTAAGCACAAATGTAAGAGATTTCAGGATGCAGCTTTTCAGTACGTTATTGCTTTCTATATGATCATGAACCAAAGCCAGCAGAATGAATCTGTCATTGCAGCCTCTTTCTTGCCAACTAACTATCAAAGGTACATGACTGTTCATCACTACAGGAGGAACCTGACTGTAAGAGAGATGGTTCCTACAATAACTGCTAAGAGAATGGAAAATAATTTGCCCAGCAAATTACCTTTGATAATTTATCTTAATTTTTCAAATTTGTTTCACTATAAAAAATTCCCTTTGATTTAGAGCCTTATATCAAACTCAGACCTTTACTTTTGTTTCCTATCCCAGCAAAAAATTAAGGATGTTAACAAGGAGAATTATACAAGTGCTTTTCTTCCCCCTGCAGGCTGAACACAACACTTCTGTGGTATATCTGGTCTTCTCTAAACGGAGGCCTTTGCAGCTCAAATCTTTCAAAGAACTAGGGTGTGTCACTGCAGCTGCTGCATCAAACAAAATCAAACAGATTAGATTAATATAAACTTCAAATCAGTGCCATCCTTCACTTCACAAAATACTTCAAAGACAGCAAGAAATGTCATCTCCCCGATGATTGAGGCTAATCCACTTAATCTCCTCTTCCTCTTGCATCTGAATGCAAACCACTGGAATATACCCAATTATATCTCACCAGTCAAAATAAACTCCTCATTCCAAATACTTCAATCAGTTTTTAATAAGCGTTTTCAGCTCTTTTGCAATATCAGCTTGGCTTCTAAACCCACAAAACAGCTTACAGAATGATGAACAAAACAGGAACAGCACACTCATTATTGCTAACATGTCAGCCTGGAGCAATTAAAAGTTATTGGAGCAAATACTTCTCTGACTTACAGACTTTCATTTCAGTGGCTTTAAATCAGGATGGAATATGGCAATTGTCTATAGTAATATTGTAGCTGTAAGTCTGGTAACTTTACAAAGATTTTCCCATCTAGTAACTTCTATATTTACACAAAAAGCTAATTTCTGCAATCTGGGGGGGAGGGGGGGAAGGGAAGCTCATTAACAATCAGAATTTTCTCCAATTAATTATTTGTAGACTGAGTTGAAAGTATATGTCTGTCATAATCTTATGATTTTTATCTTTATATAATTTAATTTTTCATTATATAATGTTTAAAGAAATTTAAGAGGTAAATCACTTTGATGTAAATCTACATGTATTATTACTAGTTTCACTGTTAAATTGCCTCAAATGGCACCTGCTTTATGAACTGGCCACCTCTGCCCTATTCAGCATTTCCCAGTAGTACCAAAGTTTCATAGATTTGTAGGTATTAGGGGCAGAATTTCTCTCTCTCTCTTTTTTTTTTTCTGATACTCCTTGTGATTAAAAACATTTAACAATGTAAGCGTGTTCGGTAAAACTGTGTATTTCTTTACAATTTCAAAAAAAAATCAAGCTCTTAAATGCATCTCTACAAAAATTCTAAACTCTTAAAGTTAAATTAAAAAAAAAAGTCAGGATTTTTTCCCCCCTAAATATAATTTAAAGGAATCCATGTTCTAAAGTAACCCAGGCATTCAAATAAAATGCACAACTGTACAGTTGTGGGAAAGGATCATAATACTACATCCTTTTCTATGAGACTAGCTGTGAAAACAATTTCAAGGAAATCAAAGTGTAGAGCAAACTACTTTTGCTGTACTTATTATGTCAAATTGAACTTCTGAGTAATGTACACTCCAGGGAGAGGCAAAGAATTTAAAACATCTCCTTTAACATGATATAGTATTAACTTTAAATTCAGTTATCTTGGTCTGTTTAAAGACTCATCCATCATTACAACTTGACAATGTTAAGATAGTGACCAGAACTCTTGTCATTTCCAAAATTCACTAACTTCAGCCAGAGCTTGGAATACTGCATACCAAACCCTCAATTGATGAATTCAGTCATTTAGGCAGAAAGCACTCTAAACCTGTATCTAAACAGACATTCATGGTTCTTAGAGCTCTAATTTAACCCTCAGTGGATGTGTACTAACCTAAAGTGCTTTCAGCTAGAGTGCTTTATTGAACATCTGTGCCAGATCCCATGGAGGACTAATTTAGAGCATGATCACCACAATACCAGGAGGTGCAATGCTGGGCTGGGCTCTAGTCTTAGGCAGAGCTCATTTGCTCTGCCCAAGCCTAGCTGGGTCTGTCCCCTCAGCTGTCATTGACACTAGTCAGTGTCTGATTCCAGCCCTGTGCACAGCTTTGCCGGTGGGCAGGGGGTAGTCAGTGGTGGGGGAAGAGGGGTTTCTGTCCCCACAGCCACCTCAGCCCCGTGGTGTGCCACAGCCTGACCAGGGAGGGGGCTGTAGGGGAAGGGCTCCAGGTCTCTTTCCCCCATAGCAGCCCAGGCCAGGAAGTGGTGTGCCGCTGCTTGGCATGGTAGGGGTGGGCTCTGGGGTCTCTCTCCCTCCAGCTGCCCCTGCTGGGCCATGCTGTGGCATAGCCTGGGCAGGGGGGTGTGTGGGGAGAGGGCTCTGGGGTCTTCCCCCCCAGCAGCCCAAGCCAGGCAGTGGTACACTGCTGCGTGGGGGGGTGGGGGAAGGGCTCAGGGGTCCCTCTTCTCACAGCTGCCCCTGCTGGTCCTGCTTTAGTGCAGCCTGGGAAGAGGGGCTTTGGGGAGAGGGGTCTTCTTCCCTCGCAGCAGTCCTGGCCAGCCTCCTTTTGGCCAGGAGGACTGTAGGTGTCCCTCCTTTCCCAGCCACTGCTGATAGTCACCAGTTGGTGGGGCTGGGGAGAAGGGGCACTTGGGCAATCTCCTGGGATACCAGTGTGGGCAGGCTTTGAACCCCCACTGAACAGTGAACATCTGTTCAGTTTGCTTGAACTCTAGCTTATCGGGCTTCAAGTAAAATACAATAGTTAGAGTGCTTCTCCCAGGGGTTTTTTGAACAGCTGTACTTGGCCTTAGTGTTTTATCCATAAGCAAATGATTCACTGCTTTAAGTAAAATATCTTCTCCTCATTTAAAATGACATGATGATTTTAATAAAAGTCTGATACATAAGTACGATAGGATAAAAGCCAATCTGTAAGTTTCTATGATCACTTGCAGGTATTTAGATAGCCATCCAGTTATTTGGTATCTGGTCTAGTGAGGGTATTGCCAAAACTCTTAGTCGCTAATGAGACAAAAAAACAAACTCCAAATGATATCGGGCCACTCAACCTGGCGTTCAGACATGGGACTTCAGTGGTATTTGGCAGTGGAGGCTTCAGTTGCAGTCACTTTAATGTGTCACCAGTGGGAGAAGTACCAGCCATGGGTAGTCTCCCTGTGCTATCATGGAGAGAAGAAGCAGCAGCAGGGGAATTGGCTAGGTCACTGGCCGCAACCTGGAAGAGTAGCCAACGGCTGGAGTAGAGGATCTGAGAATGGGGCAAAGTTCCACCCACCATGTTCCAACAGGCAGAGCTGAGCTGGGGTGGGAGATGCATTAGAAAGTAATTGCACCAGGTATAATACAGGAGCAGGAAAATAATATTGAAGCAAAATGGGCCAAAGCCTCTCCTCATCTACACCTGTAACGTCTATTTATTTCAGTCAAGTAGGCATATATAAATAAGGGCAGAATGTGTCTCAATGAGTCCAGCAGTGACAGCAAAACCAAGCATTTTATATTCATAATCAATCCTATGTTGATTAGATTTAATTTAGACTTTAATACTCTTGAGTCAAAGTATTTGGTGGTACATCCAACTTTTAATATTGGCTGGGTGACAGACGGCAAAAAGCAGGATTAAATGGTTAACTTTCATTATGGTAAGGATTAACAGAGGGATGCCTCCAGGTTCCAGTCAAAGCCCTGTGTTGTTTAATATATTCATTACTGATTTGGAAAGGGGATGGGAATAGTGAGGTAACTAGATTTGTCATGATAAACTGTTTAGGCTAATCGGCACCAAAAAAATTGAAGAATTTCACAGAGACCTAAGGAAGATAGGTGAATGAACAAGATGCCAAATGAAATTCAACGCCAATGAATGAGAAATAATGCGCATTAGAGGGAAAAATAGTTTACCTGTATATCTGACAAGGTTCTAAATTAACTGAATCAACTTAAGAAAGAGATGTGAATTTCACTCTAGTCAACCTAATGAAGATCTCTTGACGTACAGCTGTGATATAAAAAAAAATTAAGAAAATGATATTCTTCATTAAGAATGGAATGGTGAACAATATAGGGAACATTATAATACCTTTACGTAAATCAGTGGCGAGGCCTCTTCTGGAATAGTGTTCAGAACTGATCATTCCCTCTCAAAGAGGACATTGCAGAGTTAAAAGCAATTCAAAGAAAGGTGCTTGAATGATTATGGGGATAGAAAAATTCTTGTGTAGAGAGGCTGGAAAGACTGTGATTATTTGAAGGGAGATGAATAAGAAGTAATATGAAAAAGTATATAAGTAAAAAATAGAATGGAGAAGGAAGAAGAGAGAACAAAGGGACATGCAATTAAATTAAAACATGGGAAATTCAAAACAAATAAAGAAAAATGCTTTTTTACACAATATATATCTAAGTTGGAGAACTCACTGCCATAGCAAGTTGTTGAAGGAAAGAACTTAAGAAAATTAAAACAGAATTGGACATTTATATGGATATCATGAACACAGTACTGGCACAGAAATTCTGCAATTTATCAATCTGCATTTTAAAAATAAATATCCTGTTTACTCTGCCTGCTTTCAGACCGTTCCAGAATCTCATTCCTCTACTTCTTGCACTTCTTGTACTTCAACAGGAGCTGTCTCATTCTGCTTCAGCACCCTGGAATTGGTCCCCTCTCTTCAGTGCTCCCTAGTGTGCTTAGGTAGCACAAACACAGGGACAGATAGGAGAGTGTGGGTGAAGTGTAAACAGTACTGCCCCACTCCTGGCGTCATGGGGGATGTAACGGAGTAGGGAAGGAAAGGAACAGAACCAGGGATATGTTAAACATTTCTAATAAAAATATGAATATTGGCCTAGAAGGAATATACATAATAAGATGGAAAGGGGCATCTCGGTTCATTGTGTCTATTCCCCTGCAATCCAGCACCAGGCCATGACACCACATATTCCCATTTGTTAATTTAAGATCTATCCAATGTTAAAAATAAAATCCCATATCCAAAAATGGATTTAGGCATCTAATTCCTTTTGAAAAAAAAAGGAATTAGCTGCCTAAATAGAAGAGAAATGCTTAATACTTTTTCTGGTTCTAAACCTACATGTCTACAGTTAGGTTCCTAAATAAAGGGCCTGGTTTTTTTTAGAAATGCTGTATCTCTAGCAATTCCAGCGAACAGAGAGAAGTAGTTAGTTTTGTTAGTCTGCTCACAAAAACATCTGTACCTATGATTCACTTAGTCTGTAACAGTGATTCTCAGTTAGGGTACCTGTTAAAGAGAACACTTGCCCTGTTACTGGAAAGTGGCACGGCCCTTTTATGAGACAGGTTTTTGTAGCAACCTGCAAAGCAGGGGTAAGGAAGGGCCTTGTGGGCAAATTAGCTGACCAGGGCATCACCTGACCTGCAGGACAGGGCTTAGGAAGTATAAGAGCCCAGAGCTGGAGGGTGGGGAGCAGTCTGTCTGCAGGCTGCTGGGGAAGAAGCTGTGTCGTAATGACAACTTTTGGTTTGGAAGGCTGTAAGCTAACAGGGATGGAGCCTAGTACTTAAAGGAGCACAGCTGAGTGATCGGACTGCAATGAAGACTAAAGTTAGTTACACAGCCTGAAGGAATAGGACTTGTGTTATAGCCAGTTTGCTAACTGGTGGTTTGGGTGGGTCTGTGTAGGGCAGCTTTGGAAATCCCATTAGTGCCCTATGAGCACATGATTGCCTTCAGTCCTGTTAGGGCCCAGACCCTGGGAAAGGGCAGAGGACAGCCTGGGGTCAGAGGGTCCAGAGCTCGAGAGGGTAGCAAGCCCAGAGAAGGCCACTGCCTGGGGCCAGAGGGGTGGCTCATGAGCCCAAGAGGGGCAGAGACGGGGGCTAGAGAAGCCATAGCCCAGAAAAAGGTGGAGACTTGGGGACAGCAAGCCCACAGCCTGGGCAGGGAAAAGATGGAAGCCCAAGAGGGCAAGACAAGGGCTGGAACCTGAGGACCAGACTTGGTGTGGTGGGTCTGAGCCAAAAGGCCCCGGCCAGAATAGAGGGGCAAAAGCCAGGAAGGCTGAGGCCCCAACAAGAGAATAAAGGCCTGAACTGGTCTCGTGGCTTTGGGGACCAGTGTCCCCCGGGATGTGATGTGGCATGGGCATGACTATGGGGGAGGTTGGAGGTCATGATTTAAGCCCTTAAGGCAAGCCAGGTCAGGAAAGCAAGCACTGTCAGTCTCTGAAGGTAGCCTCCCTTTCATTAAATTTCTAACAGATGTGGTCAGCGGGAAAACAAGGTAAGATTTTAAGAGACAGGACTGAGAGAAAAAGCCTAGCAGGGATGAGATGGCCTGTAGGGATTGCCAGAGTGGTTCTCAGGTGCCTAAACTGTTACAGTGCCATGACAGTCTGCGGTTTCTTGAGATGCTTTCAATGGTGCTATGGAGTACCATGCAATGTTAGTGCTGTTAGGTTAGCAAACGTGATTACCAAGATAAATCCAGATATTTCAAAGAGGAATTCATAATGTCAAAAATATTCTGATGTGTGATCTTTCCAAGTTGTTTGCAAGGGAAGAACAGCTTTATTTTGCTGTAGTCAAGAAAACTAAGAGCTGGCATTTCCAGAGGGGTGCCTCAGGTCTAAAAAGTCTGGGAACCGCTGGCCTAAAAGGTTCATCTCTACTCTCCCTTCTACCAACTCTGAGCAATTTTGGTGAGAGATACTTGCTGCTCAGTGTTTTTGAAAAATAAGTGGCTTCTTAAGTGCAATATTAGGAATTTTAGAAACCTTGTTTGTGTGTGTAAGTCTTGGCCATAATTTACAACAGATGAGAATGTGAGTCTGTTTGGTGCTTTTTAATTCAATACAGAAATAGGATATAAAATTGCTGCATACAGATTGACATTATTTGGCTCCGACTATTGGTTTCAACAGTGATATTTAAGTCTATTCAAATACAGTTTGAACAGTAGCTAGCTGCACAATGGGAGATAAAATTTGATCATGACAAATGCGAAGTAGTGCCTACTGAAAGGCATGACTTACTATGCATGCTTATTGCTGGGTTCCGAACTAACTGTAAACAGAAAAGGCTGTCACTGTGGACAGCTTAATGAAAGCTCTCCTGCCTGCCACCCCAAACATACACAAATGTAGATGGTTGAGAGGTGGAATTAATAGTACTGTAAATGCAATGATGCCATTAATGAATCTGGCATCTTCTCATCTGGAATACAGTATTCAGTTTTGGTTAACCTATCTCTAAAAAATATATCAGCTATAAATCCATTGATTTATGGATTCCTTTGACAGATGGCAAATGAACAGAGGAAGAAGGGAAAAATTCCGTATACAAACTGAGACTACTTAACTGAGAGGATGTGGATAAGGGGGACAGTAGGAAGAAAAAAAAAAGTGATAGTGAAATAAAAAAAATCCAAACCTACCTACCTGGTTTTTTTTAACACATGAGCAAGATAAGCATCCAGCCAGACTGGAAAGAAACCAACTTAAAACCAATCAAAGCAAACACCATTTTATTAGGAAAAAAATATTATTAGTCTGGGGAAACTCATAAGAAATCACTGAGGCCAAGAGCTTAGTAAATTGAAAAAAAGGCAAGTACACATCCAGTCGCATTGGAATAAATAAGTTTTTAAAATAAGGAATATAAACCCTTATCCTTCAGTGCATGAGCCAAAAATTAATTGATATTGATGAGTCAGGAGGAAACTTCCTTAACATATAGCTATTGTAACACTACCCTTTTTTCCCAAGCTCCAGCTCTTTTACTGAAGCAGGCCATTGTCTAGGCAGGCTGCTGGACTAGGTGGACCAGCAGTTTGAGTGGCATTACAGTATCCCACAGTAACTGATTCTGAATTTTTAAATAGAGAACAGAGAAGAGGGAAAGTATGAGGAAGGGGGAACAGAAGGCAGGAGGTGTGGTAAATGACAATGGAAAGAGACGGGAACCACAGAGAACTCACATCAGAAAGATGTTCTACATCTCAGGGGTTTCCTGTGACATTGGGATGTTGAGTGTGATTGGCAAGAAGACACACAGCAGCATCTTGAACCCGTCTCAGTCTGTGGTTTCATTCTCCTGTGAAATACTTAAGAATGAATTATATGTCAATATTGCAGGATGGTAAGGATTATGCAGGCCTGCTTAGGTCTATGGACAACATAAATAAAATACTACCACTCCTTCCTTTCTATGAATACATACAGATATTCGGAGAGGTTGGGGCAGGGGTGGACAAAATACAGCCCATGGGCCAGATCCGGTCCATGAGGCCATTCTATCTAGCCTGCAAGGCCCCTAAAAAATTTAGAAAATTAATATTTATCTGCCCTTGCTTCCTGTTTTTAACCCCCTCCCCCAAAAAAACCCAACAACCCAGGAACCAAGGGCAGTAGGACCCAGGGGAAGCCTGGCAAGCGTCCACAGCAGCAGGACCCGCCTGACCCCACCCCTCCAGCTGGAAGCCCCAGCAGGGGCTTCTGGCCTGGGAGCATGTGGCTGCCCTGGCAGTGCTGGAACCTCAGGTAAGGGGGAAGGGTGGGGGGGAAGGATCCTGGGCAGGGAAGGAGCCCAGGGAAAAGTGGCTTGGGGAAAAGCTGAGTGTGGGCAGGAGGAAAGTGGCTGCTCGCTCATCCCGTGGTTGGCACCCCACACTGCAGCTACTTGCAGCCTGCATGGGGCTGCCTGTGCCTGCTCTGGACAGCACTGTGTGGGCTGCAAGTGCTTGCAGCAGGGAGCGCTGGCCACGGGGTGGGTGAGGGGTCACTTTTCCCCATGCCTAGCACCAGCTTCTTCCCTGCTGGTGAGCAGGGGGTTGGGGCTGTGCGCTGCCCTCTGTCTGTACTGCAGGGCTGGGGGGCACTGGGTATGAGTGGGTGCAGGAGCCAGTGGGAACACGGGGCCTGTACCAGTGTCCCGGGGCCAGTGCCGGTGGGGCCCAGAGCAGGGGGCATCTACAAGGGAGATCAGGGGGCAAGCAGAGTCTGTGGGATGAATCATGGGAATTGGGGGGGTAGGCAGGGCCCACAGAGGTGGATCAGGGGGCAGACAGCCACCATGCAGGGGAATCAGGGTGGTAGGCAAGGTCCATGGGATTGGGGGAATCAGGGGTGCAGGTGGGGTCCATAGGAGAAGGGGATCAGGGAGAGGTCCAGGAGGGTTTGGCAGGATCGGGGGGCTCATGGGATCTGAGGGGGGAGAATGTGGGGGTCTCTTCCCCACTCCCCAGGACCTGTATAGAAATTCAGGACAGTTAGATTGGTTTAAAAATCGCCAACCCGATCTAAGTTAACTCTACCTCTGAGGCAGTCTGACATAAAATACTACCACTCCTTCCCTTCTATGGATATATACAGACATTCAGGGAGGTTAGGGGGAAGTTGGATTAGGTTAAAAATGGCCATCTGATCTAATTTTGTTCACCCAGGTGTGGACCTTACACTAGTTAGGTGGATCTAAGTGTGACCTGTACAGAAGTTCAGGACAGTTAAATTGGTCTAAAAACGGCCAACCTGATCTAAGTTAACTTTACCTCCAAAGTAATCTAACTTAGGTTGAACTGGCCATTTTTAGACCAATCTATCTGTTCTGAACTTCTGTACAGTTCCCAGCACAGCCCCAGGACTGGGAAAGCCCAGCTTCTGGTCTTAGCCCTGGGGCTTCACTTTTTCTACCCCCTCCCTGCACTGGGATATTTTTAGCCCCCCAGTCTCTCCCTTCAGTCTGCCAAACCCTTCATTCTGCAAGCCATTCCTGCTGCCAGTTTTACAAGCATTTGCTCAGCTCCAGGCACTGGCAAGTAAATTGTGATGGGGGAGGGGTGGGTAAAATGGGGGTGGTTGGTTTGTAGGGGTTTGGTCCTTGGACCAGTGTTATTTAATATCTTCATCAGTAATTTGGACGAGGGTGGGGAGAGCACCCTGTCCAAGTTCACAGATGACACCAAGTGATGGGGCAAAGTTAACGCACTGGAGGGTAGGGAGTGGATACAGGCTGATCTGGACAGGTTGGATCAATGGGCAGAATGAAATAGGATGCAGTTCAACGAAGAGGAATGCAAGGTACTCCACCTAGGGAGGAGGAATCCCCAGCACACCTATAGGTTGGGGGATGACCTCAGCAGCTCAGTGGCTGAAATGGATCTTGGAGTCATAGTTGACTCCAAGATGAATATGAGCCGGCAGTGTAACGAAGCCATAGGCAAAACCAATCGCACCTTATTGTGCATCAGCAGAACAACAGAGCAAGGAAGGTCTTGCTCCCACTCCATGTGGCATTGGTCAGGCTGCAGTTGGAGTACTGTGTCCAGTTTTGGGCACAGCACTTCAAGAGGGATGTGGAGAATCTGGAGAGGGTCCAGAGGAGGGCCACTCATATGATTAGTGGCCTCTGTGCAAGACCCTCTGTGGGGAGGTTGAGGGATCTGGATCTCTTCAGCCTTCACAAGAGACGTCTGAGGGGAGACTTGTAGCAGCCTATAAGTTTATCAAGGGAGAATAAGAGAGAATTGGAGATGTGCTATTTACCAGGGCACCCCTAGGAGTAACTAGGAGTAATGGGCACAGACTAGTGGAGAGTAGATTCAGGTTAGACATTAGGAAGAAATTTCACAGTAAGTGTGGCCAGAATCTGGAACAGGCTGCCAAGAGAGGTGGTACTATCATCTAACTTGACCTCTTCAAGAAGAGACCAGATAGGCACCTGGTTGGGGTCATCTGACCTCAGTCCTCTTTCCTGCTTGGGGCAGAGGGTCAGATATGATGATCCTTCAGGGTCCCTTCCAACTCTATAATCTAGGAATCTATGAATTGCTCATATTACTAAAAAGCAGAAGTTGTTCTTAAATGAATAAGGACAGAAGACTCAACAATAGATCAAAACCCATGATTAGGGAAGTTTATGGATAACTTTCAAAAACCTGTCAACAGTTCTGTAGAACATAAATCGATGAGAAACACTATAGGCAGTGATCTTTACTTAAGTTAGTGTTAAAATACTATATGATATGATATTAAGATTTATATGGTTCAAGCTAAGATTGGTAAAACAGAGTTCTGAAATGCTATATGAAAGAGATGGTTATTACACATTTTTTTCTGGTTGCACAATGTTTGCTAAACATAAATGTGACAAAGTTCTTCTCTCAAAGATTTGGAATTCTATTTGTGCAAGAGGGACTATAAACTTTATTAAAAAGTATAGCTTTTAGTGATACAGAAAGGCATTTTTCCAAAAATTTAAAACAGTGCAAGTTTATTAGGATTACCAAATATTTTGTTCAGCATTAGGTTTCAGATACAACTTTCCATGAATAATGGAGAATTCACAGTGATTTTGATGGTACTGATTAATAGCATAGTCATTTTTGTGGTGAATGCTGGTTTTGTAACTAGAAGCTTTTTAAAATTAAAACTTGGATTTTATTTATTTATGGTAAACATAGCTAATAAACTTAATATTAATTATATAGTTAAACATATAGTTAAAGTAATAGATTCTGCTCATCACATATTGGTTATTTGCATTGCATTACATGCAACAAAAACATTTGATAGCTATTCAATTAAATATTGCCTGGCTATTTGCATATCAGCTTTTAGCACATTTTGATTTATTGTGCAAGCTGAAGTTAGAAAAACAAAGCCCAGGATTAGCTAATTAAACAATGCACATATTTCCACTTGCAACAATGTATCATAATGTTTTAAACTATGAAACATTTTTTTAATCTGATAGGTAATTGTATAGCTTTTGTTGTTTTGAATTAATAAAAACTTTTCACTTCTGGGGGGAGGTATACTCTGTTTCCTGTCTTTAATTGCTCTATCAGCCATATTAGAGTTCTCATTTTTAATAAAAAGGCAATTAGTTCATGATGTATGAGATTTTTCTTGTTTATTATGCATATTCATATGGTCAAGTATAAGGGCATGATGGGGCATAAAGTATGATTGAACAGCAACTAATGCAATTTTGTGTATATATTCACCAGCAAGTCTTTAAGAACTGACTAAAATATGTATAATATTATATATATAATATATATAAATATGGAGCAACTTGCAGTGCAGGTCCCATTGCAATCAGGAATTACGCTCCCAGTTTTTTTTAAATGTATTTATGAATCTTTCCTGCTCCATGTAGTTGCATACTTTTGTTGGAAAAAAATAATGTAGGTGAACAATGGCAATCTACTCTAGAATAACCATATTTACCTCTCCTCCTCAATCTTTAGTCTGCTTTGCTAGCACCTAGTATAGCAGCTTCAATTTATTGTTCCCATAATCTGGACTCTAGATGTTAAGGAAGTGAAGGTTTATTTCCTTTACCAAGGAGTACTTGTCATATCCACCAGATGGTGCCACTATTCAGCAGAACTTCAGGGGTCTGCTTTCAGGATAAATATTTTACAGATAAATACTTTTGAGTCTATACACACAAATACATTTCTCAAAGTTAGAATAAACAGCATTTTTAGACAGCTTTAAACGTATCAAATGCTCCTTCTAGGCTGTAACATGCCTACTATACAGGACATTCTAGCAAAATCATTTATTTGATTTGCTCTTCATTTGAATTACCTATATCAGGGGTGTCAAAAATATGTCCCTTGGGCTGTATCCAGACTGCAGAGCCCACAGGACTCCCAAAGGGGCTGGGAATTCAGAGGCAGGTTGAGTAGTCTGCCACCAAATTCACAGCTGTGAAGCCGGGCCTGTGTCAGTGGCAGGCAGATGATAGGTGGTGGGAGAGCAGTGAGGAGAAGCTACTGTTACTCACCCCACTCCTGCTGCTGAGTCTAGATCCGGTCCGTGAGGTTCCTTGCAGTCTGGATCTAGCCACTGAGGAGCCCCATGGTCTGAATTCAGTCCAGAGCACATGTGAGTTTGACACCTGTGACTAAATTAATTGTTACTTTTCTTTCCTGCTGAAGGGAAGCTAGGTGAATGTGAGGCCTTAAAAAAAAATCACAATGGTTAAGTACAGAGTCAAAAAACCCAGGGTTGAACTGATTCAGTCTTTGCAGGTAAGTCTAAGCTGTGAAGATTGAACTGGTAAGCAAGTGAACAGACATCCACATTTGATTTCAGAAATGAAGCTGCATGCCTGCAGTGGCCTGGGCCGGAAGCTGGTGGTGCTAGAGCAGACAGCTTGGGCCAAGGCTAGCCCACCTACCCTGTGAGGTGGGGAGGGGGGTTTGCAGGGAGGTACAAAGCATCCTGGGAGACTGTGAATTAACTTGAATATGTTGGGGATCTAGGACAGAAGTTCAATAAACCAATTTAACCTAAATCTGTTAAGTCTGATGATACATCCATCCAGGTCTGGTCATTTTGAAAGTGGTTTATGTACACTGAACTTCTGTTGTGCTATCAGTTTGAACTGGTTTCCAAGGACTTACACTGGTTTATGTTCAATTTCTGGAAGAAAACTCATGGAAGCCTGATTCTGAAGTGCTCTCTCCACCATGCAGCAGGTAAATTATTCTACCTCCCACCAACATTAAGTACCATTTTAAAATTCTTACTCTTTAAATATGCATGTTGCTGCATATGCAAATATTTTCTCCACCACCACCAAGAACATCTTTCTGAAGAACAGATTCAGGTTAAAGAAATGTGTTCTATGGACACTTCAATTCAGTCATATTCAACATCAATGAGATCATGTTAGTGGTCTTTTAGTAAAGAGAAAGTGTTGATTTGCTGAAATCAGAAAGATCTGAACTTGCTCTCTCTTCAGGTTACTAAAAAAGAGTAGCATAACAATGGGTGGGTGACAAGGGTGCCAGCCTTAAGTTTGCTGCCACCCTTGCATACCTTGGTAGATTAGCCTCTGCTAAAAATATATATATAATTTTATTCATTTGGAAGCACATGCCATACAGTACCTACACAGCCAGATCCTCCATTTCCGTGTGGCTACTTTGCATAACATTGGGCATGTGTACACGTGCATTTACGCCAGCTTAAAGTTACTGCACAGTAGGCAGCCTGCCATGTGCCTCTGTGGCCACTGGGAGCTCCAGCCTTCAGCCAGATGGCTGCCAGCCCTTGGCAGCCATGCTGAGGCCAGAGGCAGTTTCCAGCACTTGGTGACAGCTTATCCTCTGTACAGTGATCTCTGAGCAGACACTCTCTGTGTCAGAGAAGCAGTGTGGCAGAGGCACAGCCTGCATATGCTAGCTCTCCTCCTGCCTCAGCTGCATCTTCCAACTATGGTTGACCCTGGTCCCAGCCCTGGTGCCCAGGGACAGGCTCCCCTACTCCTCAGGGCTGCCATGGCTGTTCTCCTCATCCACCACCAGTTCCAAAGCCTGGCTCATGGCAACCTGGCACTATTCAACTCCTCCACCCACGCTGAACACCCACTAGATGAGAGGTATATGGCTGTCCACCATTTCTGCTGCCATACAGCTGGAGTTACCAGTCGCACCAGCCATGGCTTCCAGGTCACCCCCATTGGCCTTTCTATTGCCCTGCTGTCTCAGGACCCCTACCACTAAAAGGAATGAAATAAGACTGACTTTGTCTTCCTAATACAGGCCTGGTGGTAGCATGTCATGCTGCATGAGTGGGATGATGACCAGTGACTGGACATGTTCCACATGACACAGGTAACATTTGAGGACCTGATGCATCAGCTCTGGCCCCATCTGGAGCAGCAGGACTTGGCCATGTGCCTGGCCATCCCCAACAACACCCACCTGACCCTGAGCATAGTGAAGCTGGTCACAGCCGCCAGCCTGCAGTGCGTGCAGCACTTGTTTGGGGTTTGCAAGCCCACTGCTGGGGACGCCATCCTGGAGGTGTGTGACACCCTCCAGGATGTGCTGGTGGACATGGTCCTCCACATCAGTGACTCCCAGCTGGTGGCCACAGGGTTCCAGGTATTGAGCTTCCTGCAGTGCATCAGGGCCCTGGATGGGACTCGCATCCCCATTATCTGTGTGTCCTGTGCAGACAGGCCCTACGACTGTAGGCGCAGGTTCCATTCTTGTCCTGCAGGTGGTGATGAACCACCAGGAGACATTTATGCATGTAAGCACTGGCTAGGCAGGCAGTATGCATGATGCCTGTATGTTCAGAAACTCTGGACTGGGTGCAGTGGTGGAGAGAAGCCACTTTATGCTGGGGGTTGAGGACTCATTGGGGACCCCACATACCCACTCCTACCCTGGCTTATGTGGCCCTACACTGGGCAGCTGGATCTCTGCCAGGCCACTTTAGCAGGTGCCTTGGCCACACCTATGCCCTGATCAAGTGTATCTTTGGCTGGGTGAAAGGGCACTGGTGCTCCCTCCTGGCCTGCCTCTAGGTAGCAGAGAGGAACCTCACCCAGGTCATCATGGCAGTGTGTGTCCTGTACAATGTGTGCAAGGCCCAGGAGAAGGTGTTCTGGGATGGTTGGGAAGACATGGCATACCAGGTGGAGGCAGCTTGGCATCATGAGCAGGCTCAGCAGCGTCAACGCCAGCAGGGCTGGGCAAGGGACGCAGCCAGCTGCAGCCCTTTGCTACAGTCACGTGTGGCCAGAAAGCAGCTTGGGAGGGGGACAGCCTAGGCATACCCAGTCTGTGGGCTGTCTAGGGGGCCTGCTGGGCTCCTGGACAAAGAGCAGCTCCTGCTGGCTCCCTGTAGTGTGTGTTCCAAGGCACAAAATAGCTCCTGGGTTTTGTACCCTCCAGCTGGGGCTGCCAGAGAGCAGCCCATGCCAGTAGTAGGAGAGGGGACCAGCCAGGAGCCCTGAGGCTGGGCTCTGGCTGGCCCTCTAGTGGCTAGGAGACCCAGCAGGGAGGCCCCTTGGGTTACTGTGCAGTAATGCATCTACACGTGTGTTACTGCACAGTAACTAATCAGGCATAAATTTGATACCTGCATGATGCAGGTATCAAATTTACGCTCAAGTCAGCTTAAATTGCCATATTTACTGCACAGTATGGGCATACATATGTAGACATGCACCCACTGTCAGCATAATTTGGCATAATTCCAGTTTAATCAGGACAGGGAGGACCAACCCATTTTAAAGAAGATGAGTAGGGGTTGGCATAAAGCCAGCATAGAGCAATGTATGCTACACATCTTCCTCTGTACCACTGCAAATATCAGGAGGGAAAAGGAGACTTTCATACAGAAAAAGTGCATAGCTTGCACACCCTACATCATATCCTTAGCTGCACTGCAAAGCGCCTTGCTTAGGCTCTCCACCCACTGCTGTCAAAGGCCATGTTAAATTTAATGAGGCCTCAGAGGGGGAAATGTCCACATGCACAGATCACCACCAAGAGCAGGATACTGCAGAAGGAAGATATTTACAGTCTTCCATACGAAGTCTATGTCTACTTTCATTCTTTTTTTTTTCCCCCAACAGTCTACCTATTTTTGACATTACAATGCTGTAATGAGACATGATGCAGTATGTATATATATATTTAAATACAAGGAATTGTGTTCTGGGTCAACAGTTGCCATGAACTTTGGTGTTTGCTCATCAATAACTAACATTTCTTACATGGTATTTTGCAAGTCAGTAATAGTATGATATCTGTGCAAAAATACATTATACTAATTGCACAGAAAATACCATATTTTCTCTCATACAGCACACTGCATATATGATATGCACCTTGTTTTTGAAAGGCAGAATGAAAACAAAAATGTTCTTTGTAATAACTGAGTAACAGAAACTAGGGAGTAACAGAAACTAGGGAGCCAAACCTTCTGCCAGTCCTGCAGATCAACCTTGTATGCTGGGTCTGGTGCCATGTGCTGGGTCTGACCCAACATTTGAGTTGGACCATGTGGGTCAGGTCTCAGGCCATGCATTGGGTCTGACTCCATGTGCTGGGCTGCTGGCATGCAGGTCCACCTCACAGGGATTTCTATTTCCTGAATATATTGTGCACCCCAATTTCTACCAGCTGATTTTTGGAGGAAGGTGC
Source organism: Crocodylus porosus (assembly GCF_001723895.1). NCBI lineage: Eukaryota > Metazoa > Chordata > Crocodylia > Crocodylidae > Crocodylus > Crocodylus porosus. The sequence goes on from NW_017728886.1 coordinate 32,782,757, forward strand.
AGGTTATATGCAAGTAAATATAGCATAATGAAACAGATATTTGTCTCTGGTAATTGCTGCAAAGACTTTCTGTAATGCAAAAATATTTTAATGTTTGTGTTTAGTTAAAATAAAATAGTTATTTGGCTTACTGGTTCAACACACTTCTTTAAAACTTTAATTCTAATTTGTGTTTGAGTTGCCATTTCCCCCTGGGCTGTCAGAGACACAGATCTCTGCCAAGAAACCATCATCTTGGAGGTTACAAGCAGTGCTGCTCTCTGGGCCAACTGCTCTGGGGTGCATAAGAATGAGGTGGTCTGTGCCCTCCCCTAGTAATATATACAATACTTCCAGATTCCAGTGACCCATGAGAGAGTTATGAACTTGCTCCAGAACCCTATGACACCTGGCCAGCTTGTTTAACCTTTTCACCAGGCACTTTAAACTGAAGAATTTGTTTACAACAATATCCATCCCTCTTAGACATTTTCCCTGGGTCTTTTCTTTTATACTCTTGTTCATTTGATTAGTTTCCATAGTGATACTCATTTGCAGAGTTTAGAGTTCCTCATAGCAGGTTTCTGCAAATGCCAGTCACTGATCACTAGGCATGTATGCCAGGTTAGGAAGACAAAGTCAGTCTTATTTCATTTCCTTTTAGTGGCTTGTTTTTCCCTTCATTCGGGATGCCCTCGCAAAAAACCCTAACCATCCCCACCCAAAAAAACCCCAAACCAAAAAAATCCAGAACAAAACCCTGCTCTCATGCTCAAGATTGAGGAAACCCTTACCTCATTCTGGATGATATTTCTGACTGAATTAAGTCTGACTGAATTTCAGTTGCAGTCACGAAGGTAGCTGCTTAGCTGTGCAAGCTGTTATATAACATCTAGGGACGTCTTCCTTTAAAGCAGAGATATTAGAACACATTTAAGGAAATGTACAGATCATATTGCTTTATTTTAAATACAGATTAATCACATGAAAGCAATTCAACCAAGTGCTACACAGTTCCTTTTGCTTTTTTTTTTTTTTATTAAAAGTAAGAAACAGGAATTATTTTTCTTTTGAATACACTGCGACTACTCTGCAAATCTGAGAGCACAATAATATTTTAACTGCGGGGGTGGGGGTGCACGTGTTCGTGTGTGTGAAAGAGAGAGAGAATGCAACAATCTGCAATCAGTGCTTATTCACTAACAAAAACAAACATTTACTTAAAACAACACTGTTACTTGTGACAGGTACAACTCATTTACACTAATGTACTAAAGAGCTGTAGGGAAAAAATGACTTAAAAGACAGAAACCTAATACCATGAAATATTGTGTCTTCCCGTGGATTTTTATGGATGTTTGAAAAATGGCGTTTACGTGGTTTTTTTGAAGGGTGAGGACAAGAGAGGGGCTGGATTAGAGGGTTTTTTAGTTCACATTTGTTTTATTAAATTCCTTGCAGAGCCTCTGAAGCAATTTATGTTCTTTACCACATTTCTTTGCAGATAAAACTGAATCATGGTTTGAGACACCCCAAATTCATGTCCATATAAAAATAAACCAAACAAGCAATTGTTGGAGGTCTAATTAGCAGATGGCCAGAGGCAAAAGGAAGAGCAGAAATCTCATGGGATCTGGGTTTGATTCTGATTGCACTCCTATTGGTAAAAATAAGTTATAAATCACTGAAGCAACAGAATTATATGGTGTAAATATAGTGCAAATGGACCAGAATTAGGCCCTTTGTTCACAAGCAATCTTAAGACTATTGCTATGGGGAAACTAGAGGAAATTGAGCATGTAGCAGGAGTGGCACTCTTGACCTTTATAAGGGTGAATGGAAAGCCTCCTCTCTTCCCTAGCAGCCTGTAACTGAAAGGAACAGAAAGGGAAAAAAAACTGCTCAAAAGGGCCTAAAGCCTCCATACAGCAAAAGCTATAAAGACAACTGGTGGAACAGTAAAATCACATGGAAGTTTAACAACCATTGTCTGTGTGAAAAAAAAAAAAGATACAAGTGCTCATGGGAAACCCATTTTCATTAAAAAATATTTAATAAAAAAGGGGCAAGTTAAAGTTTTTTTTATTTTAAAAAAGAAAAAATGTTGCTATTTCTTTCCTGTCCCATGTTCAGAATACCTAAACATTTGAATGTTCAGTATTAAGTAGAGACAGAAAAGAAATTGCACTCATGAAATAATAATATTTCTTATTAAAGAAGGATTAGGATTTTAAAAAAGAAGATGCACAGACAAGCATCAGAAGGGTGACATCAAAGTGTGAATTCCCTGCAGAGTGTTCAGCCGTGAGGTATCCTATAAAAAAGGGGGGAAAGGAAATACCTTACATACCTCAGAAGCCATCCCTACTGCTCAACTGAACAGCTACATTAATCTGATCTACACTGGGTGTGTCTACATGAGACTCCTCATTGCCATGGCAATGAGCTACAGTGATGTAGCTCATCATTACGGTGATGTATCATGAGTAGGTACAAACTGTGATGTCAAAGCTGTGTCACTGTAGCAATAAGCCATGTTGCCATAGCTTGTCGCTAGAGTGATGTAGCATCAAAAAATAATCGTGTGCCACTGGGACTACACAGTACTAGCGGGTACTGTACAGTCAAGGGCACATGTAGATGTACCCACTCATAGGCAATGCGTGGGGGGAGAAATAATAATAATAATAATAAAAAAAATTGGGAAAGGTTTTTGTTCCACCCTCCCGTCCCCATATAGCTCGTATGATGAGGGGACAACAGGGCAGGCCCTATGAGGACAGGCTATGAGGACAGCCCTATGAAGACAGCTGAGCCAAGTAGGGGCAAACAAGCACACTCTTCAGGGGTGTGCTGGAGTTTGAACGGGAGTGGGCAAGGGGGCACTGACCCCAGGGGGAGAGGAGAGGTAATTTACTGGGAGATCCTTGGTGAGGGGCACTCCAGAGCAGGGTTTCCTCAGGAGGAGGGGCTGCCAGCAGTGCAGAACGGCCTGAGCAGCTGTTAATTGGCATGGGATTTCAAACCATGCCAGTTGGGCCCGGATGTCAAAGCAGCCACGTGTGCTCTGGCGCACGTGTGCTCTTGGCTCACCCAGAGCACAGCAGAGCAGCCTGATACACTTATTCTAGTGTCCAAGATTCTCCAAGAAATCACTATTTAAAAAAAAACTGATTGCCAATCAGATTAAGCTGTAGAGTAAGTAACCATGAAACATAGCAAACATCTTAGGAAAACACAATCCATGAGATTTTAAGATAATATAGTTTGGAGTAGGGATGTGTTTTAAAGACATAAGAGGTATTTGCACACATAGTTGCAAAGGTGTTTTCATTCAAAAGTGCCCTGCCACCATTTTCTCAGTGCTGACATGCATTTTGCTGCCATGCTGCATTATACAAATGCATGTGATGCAGCACCAGGTGCATCAGCTTGCGTGTGGAGCAGATTCAATTAATCAAGCCTGCTCCAATGTGCTGGATCTCAAATGTATGTGTATAAATGCCCAGGAATTGTTCAGGCTTTCAAAAATAGCTTAAAGAGAAAGGACTTCACCATTCTCATAGCTGATGCAAGTTTCCAGTTTTACTGAAAAATAATGGATCACTTTGAATCCGGCTGTCTCTGTGCACAAAGTAGCAAAATGAGTACTGAGTCTCCCTGACTTCTCCCTTCTGAATGCACCCAAAGGCACCCAATGCGGGGGATTAAATGTCTCTACACTAATGCTAGGAGCATGGGGAACAAGCGGGCGGAACTTGCACTCCTGCATGTAATCAACAACTTCGACCTGGTTGGGCTAGCTGAAACCTGGTGGGACCCTATTCACGATTGGGCAGTAGGCATTGAAGGTTATAGATTGCACAGATGGAACAGAGTGGGGGAAAAGATTGGGGGTGTTGTTTTCTATGTTAAGGAGCAATATACATCTTCTATAATCAAGATGGGATCAGAGGAGGGCCAAACTGAGGTACTGTGGGTTAGTATACAAGGGGGTTGAGGGGAAAGGGACTTGGTAGTGGGGGTCTACTATAGATTGCCACACCAGGAGGATGAGCTAGACCTGGTTTTCTCTTGTGGAGGCTGAAAAGATCCAAGTCCCTCAGCCTTTCCTCATAAGGCCTTCCCTGCAGGCCTCTAACCGTATGAGTGATCCTCCTCTGGCTCCTCTCAAGGTTGTCCACATACTTCTTGAACTGGAGCGCTCAGAATTGGATGCAGTACTCTAGCTGTGGCCTGACCAGTGCCACATACAGCCCCCTTCCCCGCCCCCCCCGGTCAGCGATTGGCCACTAATGCCCACCCAGACTCTGAAGGCACCGTTGCCCATGTGCCCACTGAGTCTTTCCAGTTTTGCCTCAGTTGGATAAAAGATGGCTGCAGTGGAGGATCTTCCTTGAAAACCAAATCTCATGTGCAGTTGCTATTGTTATCAGGGAGCTGATAGCAATATTTATATTTAGGCTGTCTACCACCTTCTACTTGCTGAAGTCTGGTGGTCTTTTCTTGAGAAGCACTCACTACTACATCATTATCTTCAGCCAGTCATTGAAACTTGCCACAGAGAAAGCCTAGTCCCTTTTATGTTCCACTGGGAACCACAGGAACACACTGCCTTTCTGGCAGTGAGGAGAGAGCAAGGCCAGGTTCTAGCAGCAGCTCTCCTCTCATATGAAGGGAGAAGCAATAGTGGCTCAAATATGCATAAGTCTTGAGCACTAACAACTACAACAGATGTCAATGGAAGTTGGGTTTGCTTAGCACCTTTGGGACTAAAGCTGTATGGTCTTAAGCACAATTTTGAGTCAGAAGGTTGTTACTTATACTCCTGACTGGCGTGGAGACACTGTGCAGTTTCAGATTAGTTCAGCTGTAGACTCCTCAGAAACATGAGTACCCTGAAAAAGACTCTGAGGAATAAATAATTCTGTGTTCGTTGCTGTCTTTAAATGCAACGGAGTAAATAAGGGACTCACTGAATGATAAGGATGAAAGTACTGGACTGTGTGCACCTTTCGTTCTGTGCACTGAATGAAAAGAATATGTATAATCGTATAATAAATAATTAAAAGATATAATCATAATAGATAATATAATAGGTCATTAACAGATATAACCATATAACCTAAATGCTGGCTTTTCTTAACATCTCCAGAGACACTCTTTTAAGACCCAATTGCATACCTCCATGACAGTTAAATCCCAATACCTGGTCCACATCCCCTCCACTCATGGAGCCCACATCCTAGAGCCCACCTGTCTTTCAGTCTTCTACTTTCTACCCCCACTTTCAGTCTTGGAGTTAGTAGCTACTCAGCTTATACAAACATTTAAAAAACAAAAGCCTATTTTTGCAACCATATGAAAATAGCTCTTTTTAAGCCTAATCTAACGTGCACTAAAATCAGAGGGAAGTAAGTCCTCTCGTGACTTTAATGGACTTTGGATAGGGTTCAATATTGTTTTAGAAGAAAAGGTACTAACTATCTGTGCAGCATAGAAAGGGGATTGAGAAGGCGAAACACAGTGTGGTACTGAGTTCCCTGTGGTTACTGAAGAAACCATAGCTTCAATATTTCTGGCAGCAGAATCCTTCAAAATCAGCAGATACCCTACTGGTCATACAGCTCCTTGGTGCTCTATGTGTCAGTTTATTAATGTTATTTGAGAAAAAAATGATTAGACATCCGAAGACAAACACCAACTCATGGGGAATTTTGATAGTTTTCACTTTGTACTGATGACTACACAAACATTTCCTTTCAACCATTTCACTACCAGAAAGTGCCACAAACACAAAGAATTCAGTTTCATACTGTCTGTTTGATGGAATGGCAATGTGTCAAACCTCATATATTCACAACTTGCCTTCTGTAAGAAATAATTTAGAAACGAGTATCACACACATCTGGCTATTGGGTATCCTTGCAGATATTCCCTATTTATAAATTAAGTAATTATTTAGTATTTGTTGCAACATTATTAAGATAAGAAGTTAACATTCCAGGAGTCACATTTTTTTCTTGATAGTAGTTATCATCTACAAAAATTGATACCGACTTCTGTTTTGTGGGTGTAGAATGAAAAGATTGGTTACCAAAACGCCAGCCAGCATCTGAAAATCATAGTGGACCCCCAGATAAGTTTATCACATACTACATAATACAGCTAGCAATTTCTTAAAGGTTTTAGAATGACAAATTGTATCTTTTCAGTTATACTTAATCCTATCAAGTCTTTAATAGATTAAACAAATTATTCCTCTCTTGCAGGATGAACAAGGTGTTTTCTGTATGTTAGTCATGAATAAAGACATCCTGTGATTTTTATTGTTCATCTCACTTAAAAATAAATTACTTTAAAATCAATTATTAGTATAACAAAGTACCTCTTTCTTGTATAATAAATAGATAGTAATCATTGCTGTCACAAAGAAATAGCCAGAACATTGTGGACTTGTCAGAATACCAGGTGCATAGGTACTCAGAAGCAAGTGCTGAGAAGTACACCAGCTATTGGGCCCTATAGATTGTACTGTCAAGTGGTTCCCAATAAAGTACCCTTCCAGAGATGTCAGTCTTCCCTAGGCCCCCAGATACGGTACCTTCTCCCTGCAACCTACTCTTTATCAGTCCAAATCAAATCCAAATATTTTTTTCCCTCCAAAGAATCTAAAAATCCAGGGTCCAACTATTGTTTCTAAGTCAAATTCAAATGTAGACAACTACCCATATGATTGCATCTTCCCAGGCATTTTGCTGCTATGGAGCTATATTAACCCTTGGTTTATTGTGCATTTCAATTCTAGAACATGACACTGTTAGTTGGTGACCTAAGAAACAAATATAATGCACTGAATATGGCACTATTGTAACAGCCACCTCCATTTCTCTGCACAAAAAGCCCCAAACCAAATATATGCAACCCAAGTTTGACTCATTTGATTTCGTGTTAGGACTTCTGGCTTGGTTTAAAGACATTTTCTCTTGTATAGAACATACTATAAATTTCCAGATCATATGGCATATATCACAGCAACAATATTTTAAGCATTTTTTTCCTCATAAAAATAAGCTTTACTTCCAACTGTAGAATCCACAGATATGGATTAGGATTTTGTCTCAAGTATTTAAAAACTGCAAATATTTTACACGATGGCCAAAGCCTATTTAATATTTTTGGCCTATTTTTGTCTAACACAATAAACCAGTTCTACAAAAATAACTAGAGTTACAGGATAAAACCTGAAAACTTTGTGAGAGCATTGTGAGAAACAGCACTAACAGGAAGCACAGAAACTTAGAACACTTGTTAAGTCTTATTATAAAGCTGCACAGGATTTAAATACCTTTTATCTTAAGATAGAATACATTATTTTTTAAAGAAAAATCTCATAACTTTTATTATACGTATAAAGTATCATATTGTATTAAAATATTTATAAAGCCTATCTCTAGAGTGTTTTCTTCCATTTCTCAGTGCTTAGGCCATTTCAAGACCTTCTCACTCAAGCTTCTTTAACACTTAGCATCAACCCAGTCCACTCCTGAGAGATTTAAGATGAAGAAAGATGTGAATAGCATGTATATAACTATTTAGAAACAATATGCAATAAAGAATAAAGTGAGTATGCTAATTCTCTGTGGTTATAGTGATTTTTGTCAGAATTAATTTCTTTTTTTAAAAGTAGATACTATGGAAAGCTGAATGCACTTGGTCTCATTAGATCTGTAAGCTAAGCATTCCTCAGCCTGGCTAGTAGGGCTGTGCAAAGCTTCGGTCCTTGATCTGATTTGGTGGAGATTCGGCCCAATTCGGTGGCTGAATCTCCGAATCTGAATCTATTCAGAGGACCCTTTAATCTCTCTAAATTGAATTGGAGCCCTCTGAATCAATTCGGAGAGATTCAGAAGGATTCGGCGATTCGGACATAGACACAGCTTTACATGTTTTTTCTGCATACTTCTAGGAAGTACATGGCTCATGAATGCTGTGATGCTGGGGTGCATGGACTATCCCACAGAAGTGTGTGGTGGGGTGAGGGGTTCCCCAGCGTGCTTGGCATCAGACCCAGAAGTGACCAGAAGCATTTCTGGTCCACTTCCAGGTCCACCAGAGAGTGCTCTGGGGCCCCCCCTGCACCTCCCCGGCTTGGTGACTGGTGCCTCCTGGGTTTGGGTGGCACCCGGGGGTCCCCCCGTGGCCGATCCGATTGCTGAGCAGGGGTGGAGGGCCCTCAGCGTGCTCCCTGGAGGACCCGGAAGTGGACTGGAAGTACTTCTGGGTTCACTGCCGAGCACACAGACGGGCTCCCCTGTGCTCCTGGGGGATACTCCATGCAGTGTTTATGAGCTGTGCCTGGTACCTCAAGGTATGTAGAAAAATCGTGTAAAGCTGTGTCTCTGGCCTAATTGCTGATTCTCTGAATCAGCATCGAATCTTCAGATTTGGATTCGTTTGAATTGAATCAGGGACAGCGATCCAAATCAATGAATTGAATCACTGTCCTCAGTTTGGGCAGAATCTGAATCCAAATTGAATAGGGCCTGTTTCGCCCACCCCTACTGGCTAGTATTTGATGAGGGATCATTTGGGAATCCTAAGTGCACAATCCAGTGAGATGTGATTAAATATTTGACCAATATTAAACTGTGGAAGTTGAACTAGTAGAAAGACATTGCTTAGTCCCGCCCCAGTGCTACTGAACTGATGGATCAGAATCAAAGAAGAAAAAAAAAAAGAAACAAAATTCAAATGTAATTGTTAAAGTCCATCCTGATTGTATTGGATATGTTTATATTTAGGTTGTTATATTGTTTTACTGAGGACTCATGAAGCTGTACACAATGGAAATATATATAGAGACAAAGGGGAAAAACCCCCGCCAGTGAGCTCTTACATTCATCTTGTGATAAAAAAAAAATGGTGTGTTTTTTTTTTTAACATATACTACAATCCATGAAGTGAGTGAACCTGGAGAAAGAATTCCAATCTACACATAGAGTTCTAAAATAATTTTCTATCATTATTTTTAAAACCCCAATTTTTAACTTAGTACGGGCAGGAGCAACCAACAGACTAAAGGCATACAGTTCAAACATCTCCAGGAAAGTATGGTTTTGGAGTTTTTTTGGTAGGAAACAATTAAAAAGCACTATCTGCATGATAGCAAACTAGGGCCTACTAAACAATCAGGTCATGCAATGAATAAAGTTGTTAATGATCCCAGATTTCAGATGGATTGTGGGAAAGGGATAAAGGATTAAATCTGAGATAATCTTGTTATTTTTAAAGCCCTGGAGGTGTAGAATTTAATATTGAAGGCAAACTGTGGTGATTTGTGAAGTTGTACTTGCAGATTATAATAAACTCAGATAATGGTAGCCTAACATTCTTATTGCCTTGATTTTAAATGATAAATGACAAAACTTTCAAAGAATAATTTATATAGTATATGTTGTGATTTAAATAATTTCAATTAAGCCATCCTGTGGAATCATCAACCATCCGGTGCATCATCAAATCTTAGAATTAAAGTTTATTTTGAATGAATTCAGAGTAGGAAGCACTGTTATATACAAATTAGTCCAATGGTATCATATTTGTATATTTAGATGTTACTCAGGGTTGTCCATTCCTAGCACTCAAAATTGTTAATCAGGCCATGATACAGACTTAAAAATCATCAAAGTAAAGAAACCCCAACAATGTTGGGTTGTTTTTATTTACATTTGGATCACATTTTCCAGTGCAAGGGTTGGAAACTCATTTTTTTTATTTGTAACAAAAACAGATTTTGATGCTGTTTCTCACTTCCAGAGCATCTGAAAACATGAATTTCCTGGAAGAACTGCAAGAATTGGCAAAACAGACTACAGGATGTTCCATCACAAGTAAAACTGGCTTTTTTTCACTTCAGTTGTTTTACAGGTGGTTTCTCAGCAAGGGGCAGATCCAAGGGGGATACTCTTGCACTCCCCTTTGATTCCTGCCCCCATCAAAAGTTTAAAACAAACTGCCCGGCAGTGGCAGTGGCATTTTTAGTAAGGTAGTGCTGAGGGTGTCGACTGACTTCACAGCTCATTATAATCTACCTGATTGCCTCTAAAAACTCTTCATCCCACAGGTATTAACAACCCTTTCTTCTTTTTCATGGTCTTGATGTTTTACCAATCAAGCTAGCCTTTCTTTTGCAATTCTGCCATCTATTAGCTGGTCCTGGTAATGAAGCTTCTACTTCACAGCCCCGCAGATGGCTTCTATCTCATTTCAATGAAGTTACCATATTTACTTAAATAGAAGATGACCCTAATTATAAGAAGACCTCCCAATAATTAGATTCTATATATGGAAAATTTATAAATCAGTTACAATTTTCCAGGTATAAAATCTAATTATTGGAAGTTTGTCTTGAATTTGTCCTTCTTCCACTGGTATAGCACAGAAAATAAATGTGGAGGATCAGATAGCCCTTCATTCTCTCCCCAGCTTTTTCCCCGGCAGCAGCTTCCCCTCCCCTTACTGTCAGACCCTGCTCTCCCTAAGCACATGGAAGTGAGGAGCAAATTTGAAAACAATAACCTTGAAATTAATATGGCTGTAGCAATTTGCATACATAAACCATAGGCTTAGTTCATCCAGAATTGATGCATGGTAACTTTATTTTAAAACTGCTCCAGTTTTTGACACAAGTGTTTCATAAACACAATTTTGAGCATCACATTGACAGTCTAGTATAAACTTCTATATATATATGGGGAGGATGCTTGTCTGGTGGTAGAACCACACAGCTTTTTATTAAGCTCTGCTCTGTCACTTTTTAAATTTGACTCTAGGGCTTTGCCCAATTGAATCTGGAACTATTCTGGCCCTTAAAACAACATATATATGTTATTTCAAGGGCCAGAATAGTTCCAGATTCAACTGGGCAAAACCCTAGAGTCAAATTTAAAAAGTGACAGAGCAGAGCTTAATAAAAAGCTGTGTGGTTCTACCACCAGACAAGCATCCTCCCCTTAAGACCTATCAGTCTGGGACTTCAGATATTCCTCAAATGCAAACAGGCATCGGACATGGAAGCTCCAGCCCCAGAGACCTTGGGGTTCAGACGCCTCCAGTCTTGCTTAATCTAAGCCGAAAACTTGAGACAGGTAAATTTTTTTTTTTAATTTAAAAAGGGACCCCACCTGAGGCCTCACAAAGGGAATACAAATACAACTGTGTATGGTATCAGTCCAAAGCAAAAAAGCTCATGATTTAACATATAGTTCACTCGGATGGGCCCCACCAGAGTCAACAGCATTTCAAGTCATGGTGATCCACGACATTGCATATCCAGAATCTTTGTGTCATACCCTCTTTCAGCCTGGCATATATGATTAGAGTGGTCCTGCCCTCCATAGTGACCCCATAGCTCAGCACTACATGTATGTGCGTCTATAAATGTCAGAAGTGTGTTATCAAGGAAGAGGTGAGAGAAGATTATGCTGATATTAAGTGGGGTCAAAGTGGACATAATGGGTGCATCTCTACTACTGCGCATGTGCAGTTTTCAATACTGCAAACGCATGTGCGGTGCTGCAAACCACACGTGCCACATGTCTACATGTTTGCCATGGTGCTAATTTTCAGAGCAGTGGGTTTTTTCGACATTGGGAGATCAACGTAAAAAAAACACTGGTCTCAAAAAAAACCAGACCAAAAAAAAAAAAAATGGTGTGGCACCTGTGGCTGCAGTACATGCTTCCTCAAACCAGGGCCTGGCTGGCCAGAGCCATGCTTCAGCTGCTGGCCAGATTCTGTGCACTGGATTGCCACTGCTGCAGCTCCAGGAAGCCCCCAAAACCCCAGCCCAGGTGCTGGCTACAGCTTCCCCTACCCCACCCGGGGCAGTCGGCTGCTATTTGTCCCCAGGGAAAAACATTCTTGCTTGTGGGGACATGCTCATTATGTTTACAGGAGTATGGAATCCCATGGAAGGGCCACCCATATGATTAGAGACTCACATGGTAAGCCATATGAGGAAAGGGTGAGGGACCTGGGACTCTTCAGCCTGAAAAAAAGAAGGCTGGAAGGGGACTTGGTAGCACCTTACTGCTCCATCAGGGCATACATCATGGGCTTGGTGAATAACTGTTCACCAGGGCACCCTTGGGGAAAACCAGGAGTAATGGTCACAAACTCCTAGAAGACTGTTTCAGGCTCAATATTAGGAAAACTTCTTCACAGCTAGGGTGTCCAGATGTGGAATAAGCTCCCTCTAGAGGTGGTGCAATCACCTACCCTGGAAATCCTTAAGAGGAGATTGGATGGTCACTTTGCTGGGGTCAGCTGACTTGAGTTGTTTTTCCTGCTTGGTGCAGGGGGGCTGGACTTCATGGTCTTCTGAGGTCCCTTCCAGCCTTACAATCTATGAACCTATGGTGGGTTAGGTCAGATGTAAACAAAGCAGCTGGGTTGCAATTTTGCTCAAGAGTGAGGATGTGGAAGTGTGGCAAGTGCAAGTAATTGTAGAAGGGAGACTGCAATGGATAGTAGTGGAATTTGTAAATAAAGTGTTAGAGATTTTTAATATACATGCACTGGCTGAAAGAGAAGGAAGTATCACTTTGTTTAGGAAATTAGAGGTGTATGTAGGTGGAGGTAGGCAAATTCTGGTGGGGTATTTCAATCGCATTGTTGAGGAGGAGTATAGAAGGGGGAGGGGGGAGGGGGAGCTAGACAGCTTGTCAAAAATACTGGTTAATATAAGAAAAGTAGGCTTAAGAGATGTATGGGCAGGTGAGAAGGTGATTATAAGGATGTAACTGAATGCGAGGCAGGTGTCAAGGACTGATGTTGCATTAATGTCAAATGGGTTAAGGATTGGAAAGAAGGAGATTGTAGATGTAACCTTCAGCTATCACTGATGGAAGTGAGTTTAGATAAGCATGAAGGTAGGGGGAAAGGGATATGGAAGTTAAATGTTCAATTATTACAAGATGAGAAGACCTGTCAAGAATATGTGGAACTGTATAAAGGATGGAGGATGATGAAGAGATATTACAAAAGCTTCTGGGAGTGGTAGACAATAATCAAGAGAAGAAAAAGAGAATTTTTCAGAAATATTAATTGGAGAAAAGCAAAGAAACGAGGAGAAGAGATAAAAGAACTACAGGCAAGGAAAGAGGATTTATTAAAGGAGATGGTACGGGCAGTATGAGTGAAAGAAGAACTGGAAGACATAAAGTGATGGACTGAAGAATGTTTCATAAGGAAAACAGTTGAGAAAATCTTTGTGACTAGAGCATCTTGGGTGGAGAAGGGGGAAGGATGGTGTAAATATTTGTTGGTGAAATTGAGCAAAAGAAGGAAGGAAATGAAAGCAATGAGAACTGAAGAAGGAATTCGAGCAGAAGAGAGGGCAAAGGTGTTGGATGCAATGGCAGAGTTTTATAAAGAGTTTCACAAAAGAGGAGTGGACAGAAGAAAAATGAAGGTGTTCCTTGTGGAGATAAAGGAAGGAATAGAGGGTGGAAAGAAACAAAAACTGGAGTAAGTAAAGTATGAGGGAGGTGAAGGACTGCTTAAAAGCTTGTAGGAGAGGGAAGGTGCTGGGAAGAGATGGAATTCTATGAAAAATTTTGGCACTGGCTGCAGACAGAAATAACGAGACATCATGAATGCTGCATGCCCCCGGAGACTGGGGGTGGGGGGTGGGGGGGATGGCAAGCTCCTGCAGGCAGCAGTGGTGCTGTCGGTGGTGGGAGCATGGCGGCAACAAGTGGCGGCAGCAAGTGGTGAGCTCCCACAGGAGGCTGCAACGCTGTTGGTGGTAGTGTGTGGGGGGGTGGCGACTGGCAGTCAGTGACCACCCGCAGATGTCACTGGCAGCATTGGCAGTGGCCAGCAGTGATCGGGGACCACCTGCAGACACCGCTGGCAGTGTTGGCAGGGAGGGTGGGGGGTGGCAGGTGGTGACTGCCTGCAGGCACCGGTGTTGGTGGTGCCTTTTCACAGGGGGTGCACCACCAAGCTAAGGGGGTGTACGCACACATGCATGCACCCCCTATGCATTGGAAATGTGAGATATACAAAGAAATCATGGAGGGTGGAGAGATGGGGAGGATTTTTCAGAAGGTGTGGTAATTTTGATACTCAAGAAGCAGGAGGAAGATGTGTTAGGCAACTGGAGGCCAATAACCCTTTTAAAGATAGACTACAAATTGATGGTGAAAGTACTATCCAAAAGGATGTGGGACTTATTGGCTTAGAAATGGCATTTAAAGTTTTTGTTTTTGGGGAATTGGCTTATAGGTATATGTATATGGATTAGAATGGTTCAAGATGGACAGCAGGGGTTAATTTATTTTTAAGAGCTTGGGTCTTATACTCAGAGTTTCAGCCAGCCTTGGAAGCAGACAAGTTGTCTAACACAACAAGGCCAGCGGATGGACACAGCCTGACAATTGAGAGGGCATATACCCTACTGTCTGACACAACAAGGTCAACAAAGACACAAAGCCTGGGATCCAAGGGAGTATGTACTATACTGCCCATAACATGAGATAAGTGGCACCAGCTACAAAGCCACTACAAAGCAGGTAGGGCTGAGTTCCAGTTTTGGGGCAATAGACCAAATTAGGAGAAGGCCTGGAAGGCTATGTGGATGTGTGACCACAGAGAGACAACCAACCAGAGATAGCCGTGGATGAAGTCATCAAGAGGAAAGAAGTATACAAAAGTAGAGACTTAGAGTAACAAAAGGGTCCCACCTTGTCCCTCCTTCTCTTCCTTTCTGTCCCTCCTTTTGTCCCATCCCTCCCATTCCTCCTTCTCCTCCCTGAGAGGGTCCCCACCCTGTCCCCCAGGAAGGGTCCCTGAGGCTGCTATGGACAGCAGCCTATGGGCATATTAGCAGCCAGTCTCATACACCCCATTGAAGTGGGGAGCGTAGGGGCCTTGGCATCCCACCCGCAGACTGCTGACATGTAACATCTAAGAGAAGGAGACTCAGAGTGGAGACTGCATCCTGGCTAGATGTACTTTGACTCTGATAACAGCCCTAGAATTTGGTAGATATATAGAATTATTTGATCATTTGTATTGTTTTTTTCTTCTGTTATCACTGTATATCAATAAATTTGCCTATTATTGAATGGACTATGGTCAGTTTGAGGGTGGGCCCTCTGCCCCAAACAAGGTATCTGGATCCTAAATCCAGAGCCTAGAGGACTTTTTAGCAGATGTGGTACAAGAAGAAGAAACATGTACTGTTTCTGAGAGGAGGATATCCCAGACCATATGATTACTGAAAGATGTCATATCAGATATACAAGTGAGGAAAAGAAATATGGTAATAATGAATTTAGATCTGGAAAAAGCTTATGATAGCGCTGAACATGATTTTATGTCTGAAGTATTGGAGTGGATGGGGTTTCCTCTGAAGATGATTAGATGGGTCAGACTGTTATACAATAAAGTGGGAATTTGAGTATTGGTGACTTGAGCAAAGCATTCCCCATACAAACAGGGGGAAGACAGGGATGCCCACTGTCTCCCTATCTTTTTGTGTGCATTATGAAGCCATTGGCGCAGAGAATTTGTGAAGATAAGCTGATGTAAGTGATGTCCCACTTATCAGGGGGAAGAGAAGTTATATGCACATTATATATGGATGATGTGAACATAGTGGCTCAGGACAACATATTAATTGAGAGGGTATTGAAGCATACTGAGGGCTACGGTGAAGTGCTGGGGTGAAATTAAATAATATGAAAAGTACATTGATGGGAGTGGGGAATTGGAAAAATTTACAGAAGTGCAGGATGTGGGTGGTAGAGGGTGTAATTGAGATCTTGGTAATCCCAGTGAACACCGAAGGGGAAGGATCAAAGGCATGGGAGAAGTTAGAGTTCAGAGTGAGGCAGATCTTGGGATTGTGGAGTGGTAGAACATTGTCTTTCAAGGGTAACATGGTTGTGGTGAAAAAGGTACTCTGGCTGATCATCCTTTACACAGGAATGATACATCCACCATCATAGCAGAAGACAAGGAGGGTACAGAGGTGGAAATGTGGTTTTTCTGGGGGAAGTTAAAGAGAAAGGGTAGCCAGAATGGAGCTACATGAAGCCAGAGAATGAGGAGGTTGGGGAATGCCAGATTTGGAAAGCTTTGTGTATACTTATTTTATAAGCATGTTCTGTAAAGATGCAATGGAGCAGGTGGGGAAAACTGCATGTTTCTGCCATTACCTAGCAGAAAGGATGTTAAAAAGATTTCATAGACATTAGGGCCTGGAAGGGACCTCATGAGATCATCAGGTCATGGGGCATGTATGGGGGAAATTGGAAAAAACTGTGGGCATGGCGGCCACCAGCCTACTGTGTGAAGATGGAGAGTTTGTTAAGGGTAAATAAACTAGAGGGAGTGGGATTAGAGTGCTTAAAAGAGCATAAGAAGCTGATTAACATGATAAGAAAGAAAAACAATAGTTGGGGAGCTGATTGAAGGACAGATAGCAAATGTGTGGAAAGAAGTGACAGATAATAGATTAAAAGGAGAACATATGGATATCATCGTATGGATGATAATATGGAATATTTTTCCTGTTAGGGGCATTCAGCATAAATGGGCTTGGTAAGATCAGGAACATGCCCAAGAGAGGGATGTGGGGCTGAAGAATCTGAATCGCATGTATATTAGAACCGGAGACACAGAGACTGAGACCCATACTAGTCTGTGAGATGGTAGTGATATGGAAAGTGAGACACCTACTTGGGAATCCCAGTGGTTAAGGGACTGGTTTTTACCAGAAGAGACTGTTTGGAGTTGGCCATATATGAGTTGAAATACTATGTGGATCAAGTTATGGATGAGATGGGAAAGGAGAAGGCAGAGAAGAGATGGAGGAAAGAACAATGGCGGTGTTTCTTCCAAAAATACAAAAGGACAGAGTGAAAGTTGTTGTTCCTCCTGGGTTGGGAGAGGTTTGTGAGAGGTAAGTGTGTTAATTGTGGAAAGGGGTATAATAAGAATAAGAATAGTGTTGTAGAGGAGAGTAACAGAGTGCCGAGCCCAGACCCTGTTATGTGTGGGATCCTGACAACAATTGGACCTGCCACCTCTTGGGCCAGGGACCCGTGCCGAGGTTCCACCCCCCATGCTGAGAGACTTACTGGGATGCTGTAGGGAGCTGGCCCCTCTCCAAGGAACAAGGTTGGGCCTCCGGGATCAGCCAGACCTGCCTCAGATTTGAAAGGGTCTGAGGCTGTGCCCAGCCGCCATGACAGGCAACCAGAAGTGAACCTGGAAATGCCTGAAGTTCTGGTCTGTCAATCTCCCAGCTACCAGGGGGTCATTTGGTGAAGGGAGCCAAAGATGATTGGACTTTACAGAAGCTGGTTTGCTTAAAGTAAGTGAGCAAGGGCCACTCTGCCCCTGCAGAGGGGACTGAGGGTACTGTCTCCTAGTTGGGAGTGGTGCAGATCTGTGAGGAGGCACAGAGATAGGCCTGGCAGTGGGATGAGTGAAGCCTGCTAGGCTGTGTGGCTTGAGGATTGAAGCCTACTAAAAAAGGGTATTGGGCTGAATGTACTCCAGAGACCGGGTTCTGGCCAGCTGGGGAAGGAAAGCCGGCTTGTGGAACACTGACCATTAGGGCCGAGTTCTTACTCATGGTAAAGACTGTCTATGGGATCTGTCCCTGGATATCCCTATTAAGGACTTTTCCAGGGTTGACTATGACAAAGACTGGTGATGACTTGGAGAATTATATTCAAGTGATTACTGGGAAGAGTAACTGAGAGAAAGGGGGCGAAGCCCGATAAAGTATGGGCTGTGGCCAGGACCTGCTCACAAGCTGTCTATTCTGAGGCTGGGTATCATGGAAGATCTTCAATTCACCATACAGGATGGAGAGGACAGGGTGGCAGGGCCCTGTAAAGAGGCCCTATCCATAGGAGTGATGCAAAAGATTGCCGTTTGTTTCTTGGAGGCTCGCAAAGAATCTCAGACACACAGTCATTTAGCAGCACAAAAGGTGTATTTGCAAATAGGGTCAGAGCAGAGTCAAAAACTCAGATTACTCTGAACCCACCAAGGAATTTTTGCAGGCTGTATTTATCTTGTTCCTCCTGGGCACGTGTGCAGAAACAGGAACTCTTACAGCTCATTTCCGTTTCATACAAACATACATGTGGTTACATCACTACATA
>NW_017728886.1:32801035-32807420 GCF_001723895.1 Crocodylus porosus
GTAATCTGCATGAGAAAGGCTAGGGAGAAGCTGGGGGAGAGTCTGCGATTTAGTATGAGAAGAGCTGTGGCAAGGCTGGGCAAGGAGAAAAGTCCTTGGCAGTGTTTCTTTCTTATCAGGTGCAAGATGCAAGCTGTGCATTTCTAACAATACTCCATTTCTAACAAGAGGAGGCTGCAGTCATTGTTATTTTGGTTTCCAGCAATCAGCTTCCTTTCCTTTTTCGTACCAGCGTGGTGGGTGAATCTAAGGAAGTAGACTGCAACTCAGACCTGGAGGTGTGGAACAAGACCAACTGCTGACAGGGAGGTTGTCAAGTTTTGTGTTAATGTAGTTTCTTTTAGTTGTTGTGTGATTAAAAATAGGTTCCCACCAGCATGTTTGCCCAATGTGGGCCATGTGTTCTACAGTCATGCTCAATGTTGACTGCATTTCACTAACTTCATAGTTGGTTTCTATTGCTGAGTACATGCTATTTTTGGCACATGCTGCCTTTAATGATAGATAGTATATTTATTGATATTTCTTTGTATGCAATTATAAGACGAGAGGCTTCCCCCCCCCCCAGTGCCAATTAGGGGAAAAAACCCTTGTCTTGGAATTGAGTAAATATTGTTTTTGCAGGTGGCTGCGAGGCTGCAAGCCCTACTGCAAGCAGCCTGGGCTCTATGGCTGGCTGCAGCTGCCCAGAGTCTGAGTTGGCTATAGTTTGGAGGCTGCAGACAACTGCACCAGACTCTGTAGCAGTAGCAGCAGCACACATGCCTCTGGATGGACTGTGTGAGAGGGGGCTTGGGCAGCACAACCCCAACCCCTCCCCTGCTGTTTGCCAGAAGGAACACATATATACAGTTGCTGCCACCATGGAGCTGGTGCTCCAGAGCTTGATGCAATTGTTTGCAGCCTGCCTGCTGCCTGCTGCAGCTGTCTGGATTTGCTGTGGCAAGCAGCCAGGAAGTTGCAAACAGCTGCACTGGGGCTCCAGAGCTCTTGGCTGGGTTCTGTGCAGTGGCAGCTGCATGTGTGCCTCTGGGTGGATGGTGAAGAAGGGCCCAGAGTTGTGCTGCCCCAGACCCTTCCTCTGCCATCTGCCTGGAGGCACCCATGTACCTGCTGCTGCCAAAGAGCCTGGATGGGGCTCCAGAGCCCAGTGCACCTGTTTGTGGCCTCCTGGCTGCTTGCCACAGCCGGCCTGGGCTCTGGGCAGCTGTAGCAGGCAAGCTGAAAAAAGCTGCACTGATCTCCAGAGCCCCAGCACCAGCTCTTGCTGGTGGGATCTGCACACACACCTCAGACACAGGGTGGTGAAGGGGGCAGGGCAGCTCAACCCTGGCTCTTCCCCTGCCATCTTCCCAGAGGTGCATGTACAGCCACCACCAGCAATGAAGATTGGGCCTCTTCTGAATCCCTGGCCTGGTCTGCCCTGGCCTGCCAAGTCAAGGTGTGGGTCCAGGTTGGAGCATTTTTGGTACTCTGGCCAAAAACATTGCTACCCCTGTTCTAGATCCACCCATGTTCTCAACTATCAACAACATATAGGCAATTATTTTTCTTACAAAGTATTTCCTTCTGCTGCTGTCTTTTTTGTTTCATGTTTTTTCTCTGAGTGAAAGCCAGTTGGCAGTGAAAGGCCCACAACATACTGAAACAGCTCAGAAGTACAGATTGACTGTGGAGCAACCTAGGCACTGCTGGATGGCAGCTCTCTCTAAAGACGATGAGTGATTTGTGTGAGCTATGGATGAAGAAGGTTTTGTTCCACACACAATGGGGAATACTGGTCTAATTACAGTACTGACCACCCCCCAGATATATAGGTGTCTTAATTCTCATTTAGGATGGGAGGGAGAAATGATCCCAGGAGTGAAGTGTGCTCTGAGATTAGTATATTTCATTTCTGTTATCATATTCTGTTTCCCTATAAAGACACCTGCTTTACATTCCAAAGCAGTATATAGTCTTTTGCATTTTTAAAGTGTACTACAATACATTGATTTGCATGCTTCAAGAAGACTGTACCTACTTATAGCTATTTTGTGCAGGCAGACTAAATTAGAGTGAATACAGATGAAAGAAAAAAATCCCTAGGCATCTGTCTTTTTTCCCCCTCCTAGATGCATTATTTATTATCATTGAAGTTCATTCAATTTTTGAATAAATCTAAAAAATTCTTCATTTCCTATTCTTTTTCTACTAGACCTTTAAAATAATTGTTTTAAAAATACTTTTCCAGAAAAAATTCCTAGTTGAACCTTCTTACCCTTCATGACTCCTCATGGTGGGAGTAGGGGGAGATATCTGTGCTTGCAGAGAAAATATGGTATCTCAAATTTGACTATTGGCATCTAAGAAGAGGAACAACAAGATTTAAGCTCTGGAACAAAATAGGGAATGACTTGAGTTTAGAAGGAGGGGTAAGAGCAATAGCTTAGATGTAGAGCCAAAAGTGGGGAGGCTGGGACTGCCAGTGGGCAAGGAGAAACTGGACAAGCACATTGAAATATGGAGAAGGTGAGGGGAGAGACTAGTGTGATGCAGACAGAAACTATGATGGGCTGATCATGGAAACTGGGTATAGGATCAGAAGCCTGAAGGGTGGAGCGTGCGACTGATTAAGTGAAAGGAATGAGACTGGGTCAAAGACCCAGGGGAGGGAAGAAACAACAGAGGGACAGTTGAAGAAAATGTGGGAAGAAGTGGGTCATTTTTGGGAGTGCAGAAAGGATCTTAAGAGTCTATGCCCACTGGAACACACTATCTTCAATTCACTTAATCCTTTAATTCAGTTGATACCCATTAGAACACACTACCCTTTGTGGCCAAGAATGCAGACCAAGATTCCTACGCCTATAGAGTTCTCAAAAACATCAGCTCAAAGTGCAAGGGTGAGCAATTAGAACAATGGTCCAGGGCAAAGGTTAATTGATTTCTAAAAAGCCTGGTTTGTGGCAAAGTGTCTGACATAGGCAAGTAGCAAACAGACATACAGACTGGGAAATTGAAGTCATGCACTACACTGTTCCATAAAATGAGGTGGCATCAGGTCACAACGCCCAATTACAGAGCCGTTGGGTTTTCTGGTTTTGGGGAACAGACCAAATTAGGAGACGACTGGAAAAAGCCCAAATTAGGATGTGTACATGTGTTGGGTTTGTGAAACAAAGGAATATATTGACAGGACAGAATATGTACAGTATGATGACCACAGACAGGCCAATGAATGAAGCCCACAGATTGAGTCATCAGAAGGAAAACAGAATACAAAAGGAGGGATTTCAGAGCAGCAAGGGTCCCTGAGAGGGGAAGCCGAGACCACCATGGACAGAGGGTACTTTCACTTTGTCTGTACTCGTCATGATCTTATAGACTTCTGTTACATCCCCACTCAGCACTCCCATTTCCATATTGAAGAGTTCTTTATACCCTTGATCATCTTGGTCTCACCTTGATCTCCCCACCAGCCCATCTCATTCATCCCACTGTGGCGGGTATGGGGGAGGGGAAGGGGTCAGGTCTCGGCCTCCAACTTCCAGGCTGCTGACATCTGGCATTCAAGTGTGAACATCAGGGTGAAGCTTGCAGACTGGCCTGACGTACCCTGACTCTGTGCTGCTCTAGGACTGGTAGATATAGAATTGTTTTCATTATTCTTATCTGCTATTACTGTGTATCAGTAACATTTACCTATTATTGAATGGAGAGGTTGTGGTCAGTCTGAGGGTTTGGGTCTACCCAGAACAAGGTTTCTGGGTCATAAATCCAGTGCCAACAAGTATCATGAAGAAGGGAATTGCCAACAAAATGGAAAATATCATCATGCCACATTATAAATCCATGGTATGCCCACAGCTTGAGTACTGTGTGCAGTTCTGGTCTCTGCATCTTGAAAAGGATGTAGTAAAAGTAGAAAAAGTAAAGAGAAGGGCAACCAAGATGATCGAGGGTATGAAGGACTCTTCAGTCTGGAAATAAGAGTGCTGAGTGGGGATATAACAGAAGTCTATAAGATCATGAAGAGTATGGGCAAAGTGAATAGGGAACTGTTAATCACCAAGTCCCAGAACATTAGAACTAGAAAGCAGCCAGTTAAATTAGCAGGAGACATGTTTAAAACTAATAAGATAAAATACTTTTTTAATGCAGTGAATAGTCAACTTGTGGAACTCATTACCATAGGAGGCTGTAGACACAGAAAAATTGAAAAGGGGACTGAACATGCCAAGTTCAAAAAGGGACTAGACAAATGCATGGATGATAGATCCATTAATAACTATTAAACAGAACAGTCAGGGATGTATCTCTAAACGAATGATGGAGGATGTCAGGGAGGCTATGGGAGAGGATAGACCATTCTAGGTATGCCCTGTTCAAAAGCTCTCTCTAAAGCATCCACTTCTGCCACTGTTGGAGACAGGGTATTGGGATAGATGGACCTTTGGTCTGATCTATTATGTCATTTCTAATATCCTAAGTCTTAACATTCCTCTGCTGTTACCAAATACCTGGAATCCCAGTGTAAACTGTTTCATTCACTGCTACTGGTCCACACAAAGGATGACAACCTACTATCACAACCTGCTCTTGCTACCAGTATTTCTGTTGGCTCAAGTGACAGGTGTGTGTATGTAGTAGATCCAAAGTTTCCAACACTACCGTGTACCATGTGGTTGCCAATATGATGTCAGAAGACGGAATTATTTTGTTGGCTTGCTCTTTAAAAATAAACCTTAAGGCTAGGCACAGAAATTACACATAAAATGGTATAAGTGATTGGAAACAGGTTTAAACCTGTAATAGAACGTAAGTTCAGTGCATATGGACTGGTTTCAGAATGCTGGAACCCAGTCTAAAACAGATTTGGATTGACGTAGTATCAGACGTAACTGATTTAGGTTAAACTGGTCTGTTAAATTTCAGTACCAGATCCCCTCCCAAATCATGTTAGGTTGTAGTCCCCCAGCAAAGTCCCCGCTAGCCTCCCCTCACAGGGAGAACAGGCTACATTCTGCCCCTGCTCCTCTGCTCTGGCTGAACTGGGCTGGCCCTGCACCTTGGCTGTCACAGAGCTGAGGTGGTAAAGCTTCCGCTCCCCAGACCAGCCAGTGGTGACATGGAGTATGGGTGAAGGGGGGAATGGTGCCCCACCAGTGCACCATGCCCAGTAAAGCACCCCTGAGCCTTTGGGATTGCAGCAGCTGCAATCCCCAGGGTCTGTAATCTCCAGGGATTTCACATACTCCAGAGCCCTAGGGATCACAGTACTTGCAATCCCCAGGGCCTGGGGGTTTCATGCATCCCTGAGCTCTTGGGTATTATAGTAGCTGTGATCCCCAGGGTCCAGGGTTTTCATGCACCCACAAATCCTAGAGATCATAGTAGCTGAAATCCACAGGTTTGGTGGGGTTTCATGCCCCACTGAGCCCTAGAAGTCATGGCAGCTGTGGTCCCCCAGGTCCAGGGGGTTTCACACATTCCTGTACCCTAGGGATCATGGGTGTAGTTTTGACTGGGCATGGTACACTGGTGGGGGAGCATATACGCCTGCCACATGGGCCTGGCCCCAACACCCACACAAGCTAGCCAGCACTGGTTGGGGTGTGGGGCATGCCTGGCTGCAGGTGAGAGCTGGCTGTGTGGTGGGGAGGAGGGGGCATGGGGAACGGGATGAAGTGGGACTGGGGAGAGAGCTGGCCTGGCCAGTCAGAGGTGGTCTAGGTGCTGGGAGGTGTGCTTGAGCATCCACAGTCTGCTGGCCTCAGCCAGTGCAGGCACCCTGCTTTCCCCCTTTCCCCCACCCCAGGAAAGGGGAATGTCTATTCTGTTCCCTCCTGACCTAATGTAGGGCACTTAGAGTGAAGTGTAACACAGAGTGCTTCTGCCTTGGGCTTTTTGAACCTCTGTACCAAGCCGGAAAGAACATTACCAAGTTTGCAAAATGAAGACCTAGAAATTAGGAAATCATACAAAGATGCCTGTGTAACCTTGATATGGCCCTCCTTCGTGAATTACGATTTAGTTTTCAGAGACATGGTAACATATTATTTTTCCACAGGACAACTTGCCTTATTTAGGGCATAGGAGGAACCAACCTCGTAATCAAAGAATCATAGAATCAATGAGTTGGGAGGGACCTAGACAGATCATCTAGTCCGACACCCTGCCATGGGCAGGAAGGAGAACTGGGGCTGGGAGGGGTCATAAGACCCCAGCCAGGTGCCTATCCAGTCTCCTCTTGAAGATTTCCAGGGAAGGTAAGAGCACCACCTCTCTTGGGAGCCTATTCCAGGCTCTGGACACCCTTACAGTGAAGTAGTTCTTCCTAATATCCAACCTAAACCTATCCTCCCTCAGCTTGTGGCCATTGCTCCTGGTGACTCCAAGGGGG
>NW_017728886.1:32807431-32812502 GCF_001723895.1 Crocodylus porosus
GCAGAGCCTGAGGGGACCCTCGGGGTGCGGCACATGCCCATCCGTGTCATGCCTCTGGTAGGCTGGCTACGGCTGGGGCTGACTACTCTGGGGGGGTCGCAGGCAGGGTCTCATGCCCTCCCACACCCTCCCCTATGCAAACTCCGCGCTAACTCAAGCACCTGTTTACGCAGCCTGTTCGCGCAGCTCCGGTCACGTGGCTCCCTGGGGGGCTGGGCCAAGTAGGGGCCTGGGTGGGGGACTTGCATCCTTCCTGGGCCTCTCTACGCTGTCACCCATGAGCACCCCATTGTCAGCAGATAGGAACACGGAGGCAAAGAACTTGTTGAAGAGTTCTGCCTTCTCTCGTGCGTCCGTCACCAACTGCCCTGCCCTGCCCTGCCCCGTAGGGGTCCAATGTTACCCCAAGACTTCTTCTTGCTTCCTATATACTTGAAAAAGGAATTTTTGTTAGCCCTAATCCCAGAAGCTAATCTAAGCTCTAGTGCTGCTTTAGCTTTCCTTACCAAATCCCTACAAGCTCGGGTCAGGGAGGTGTACTCCTCCTCTGTCCCTGCCCCTGCTTCCACCGCCAGTACGCTTTTTTCTTTGTCCTCAGGCCAGCCTGGATATCCGTGCTCAGCCATGAAGGTTTCTTGGACCCTTTTCCCACCTTCCTATGCAGAGGAATTGTGTCCTGCTGCGCCCCAAGGATAGCCTCCTTGAGGAAGGACCACCTTTCCTGGACCCCCATACTAGCTACACCCTGGGCTCCGAGTGCCTCCTTGACTACTGCCCTGAGCACATCAAAGTTGGCTTTCCTAAAGTCAAGCATTTGCGCTGTGCTAGTTGCCTTCCCCACCTTTCTCTGAATAGCAAACTGGATCATTTCATGATTACTGTACCCTAGCCTCCCTTGTATTAGCACCTCCCCCACCAGGTCGTCCCCAGAGGCTAACACCAGATCCAGTATGGAGTTTTCTCTAGTGTCCTGTATGCACATCAGGAACCTGTGTGAGTGGCTAGACTGGCTAACTGGTCCTCCCACTTGATGTCAGGGTAATTCATATCACCCATGACCACAACATCCTTTGCACGCACGGCCTCCCCAAGCTGCCTGGAAAATTCCAGATCCAGCTCCTGATGTGGTGGCCTGTAGTAAACCCCTACTACCAGATCCCTCTCCCCCTGCCCTCCTTGAAGTTTGACCCACAGGGTCTCAGTTAAGCCTTCCTCTGGTCCTATTTGGAAGGTAGAACTGGTGTATTGTTCCCTAACGTAGAGCGCAACCCACCCACCTTTTTTCCCCTTCCTATCTCTTCTAAGCAACCTATAGCCCTCTATGTCTACTGCCCAGTTGAAAGTTTCATCCCACCATGTCTCCACTAGGCCAACCAGGTCGATTTTACTACTTGCAAGCAGGAGAGCAAGCTCCTTCTCCTTGTTCCCCATGCTTCTTGCATTAGTGAAGAGACACCTTAATTCCCCCGAGAGAGCCCTGGGCACCCCCCGCAATGGAATCTGGGTGTGTAGTGAAGAAGCAGGGGCTTGCCGATGACTTCCCTTTAGTTGTGGAAATCGGAAACTACGGTTTGTCATGAACGAAGCAAAGGATTGCAGGGGGAGAAAGGCAGGCCTCCTAGGTAGGATAGCTGAAATGTATTCTAGGGAGTTGGATTGTGAAAATAAATGTGTTTGTAAACCATGCAGATAATATAATGACAAGCTCTGTAGAAAAGTCCATGTAGTAACTGATAACTCTGTCCTTGAATTTTGTACAGTAATTAAGGCCTAGGGCCACATATTGAGCAAGGAGAAAAATTATTAAATAGCTATTCACTGTGTGCAATATTAATTTAGAATGACACTCATCGTCAGTCCTTGTTTTATCCTGAATAAGATTAAAAACGAAGCCTTCAAACTTAGCTAAAACTGACTTGAATCTCACAGATAACAACTCTATTCTGACCTAATTGCTTCATGTAAGTTGATCTATTTATTGACTGTAGACTACAAGACCAAACCTCAGATCTTCAGCTCTGACTTAGGTGCTTAAGTTTCTACTGATTTCAGTAAGAAGTATGTGCCTACATAGGAAAGAGGTACCAAAATACATTTGTGGATCAACCCTTTAAGGACCCAATTAAATATTTAAGTGAAGGGAGAAAAGAAGAAAATAAATTTAATGCATTCCCCTTTTCTGGGTTAATTGGCTTCTTTCAGTTTCTTAAGGATCCAGAAACCAAACAGATAGTAAATCAAAATAAATGAAATCCACACCCCTGTTTCCAGAGTCAACCAATTCAAGCCTGTCCCTTTACAAAAGACACATCAACTCATCAAAACCACATGAATAACCCTTCCTCTGGGATCCTACCCTGGCCAGGCTTGTCAGGCCTGCTGAACACGTTCTGAGAGGGGAGCTCTCCTGACCATTTTCCCTGGCACTGTGAGAGAGAAGCATGGTCTGAAAAAAAAAAAGAAATGTAAAGAAAGCAATGGGACAGGGCCCCTAAACCCACAGACCACCTCCCATTGACTCTGCTGCTTCAATCTTGCCCGGCCATCCTTGGGAGGTTCTCTGCCAACTGATGAACCTCAGTGGTACTCTGACCACTTGAACCAGTGGGTCCGCTACCCTCCCCAACTGCTGGCCTCTGGCGTTGCCTCAGTCTGTCGGATGTGGTTCCCTTCTGGCTACCCCTCTCCAGGGCTGGAAGTACCCTCCTGGATCTTCTGCCCACCTATCTGCAGGGAGCACACGCTGCAGAAGCATGGTGATGTATTCCCCACTCTGGCCGTGCCTCTTGCTGTGAGTCTTACAGGGCTGGCTTCTCACCCCGATTTTCTCCCCTCACACAGGCCAACCCTCTCATTTCTCCTTTTCTTCTACCAAAAATCTTCAGGCCATAAAAACAGATTGGGGTTTTGGGTAACACCTGTCTTTCACAGTTGTCTTTAATCCTTAGAGGGTGGGGGCAGCAGAAAAGAGTTGGAGGTCCAGAGGTCTATCCAATACAGCACGTACTGCACAGCGCAATGTTTTGGGAAGATCTGCATGTCTCTGACAAGCTTCTATGCCTCATCTCATACCTGGTTGGCTTCCCTGCCCAGTGCACCCATTATTGCTGTCCCCTTACCACTAGATCTCCATAATGCCGCTCAGGCAAGAGCGTAGAGTGACAGCCTGGCCACACGTCCAATTAATGGCATGATAGAAACCAGCCACAAAGTTATTACACATTTTTTATGGCTTACTCCTTGTTTTATCATGCCATTACTTGCATGTGTGGCAGAGTAACAACTTTAAGATGAAATTAATTGGTTAATCATGTCTTAAGTGTAACATGTGCCAGGACCCTGAGAGAATCCAGAGAATAGGCTAGTGGTATGATCTCAGAGGGAGAAGGGCTGGAGTACAGTGAATGAAGATGCATGGTCTTTGATCATCAAAATTTTAACAAAATTTTTACATATATTTAAGACTTTTATACTTACAGCTGTAACACTGAATTTCCATATCATCATGGAAATTAAAGGCCTGACTCACCAAAACATTCTCAGTAGTGGTTTTGTGATGCAGTGCAGACAAAATCCCACTTATCTGGCAGCTATAATACAGCTACCTTTGTATTGCTTCAGAGCAGTGAAGAATTTATTCTAAAAGTTTAAATTAAAAAAGATCATTTATATCCTGATTGCATTAGGGATATTATATGGTTACATTTTCTTTGGGTTTCTTCTTTTATGCATATTTTAGATTCTTAGTAATTAGAAAATCCCAAGAGCGTTACTAAACAAAGAGACATGGTAAGATGCAATTAATGTTGTAAGAACATATCACTAACAGTACCAGTCAAAAAGGGGCAAGGAACCATGAAGTTATGGCATACAAACAACTGTAAGTCTGCCCCAGTAGTGACCCATGAGAAAAAAAATGAGACTTAATCTTTAGCAACTGTTTTCTTTTAATTCAAGGAAACAGTCCAATCCCATAAACTGTATCAAGCCTTAATTATAATCCCATGCTTACTGACAGTATTGCTACCCACACAGTTAACATTTTTTTGTATTTCCCTACTCTATATTTGGACTTTTTAAATGTAACCTTGAATTTGCTCTACATATAATTCTTGTCTTGAAATTTACTACTATACATGTAAGATATTTTACTTTTCATTTACTGATGTGCATTTGCCAGTTAAACTTCATCTTAGTGTTTTTATCTGGGAATCAGAATGACAATTATTACTTAAAATTGAAAAGCAGGTAAAGAACGGATATTGGACTCTGAATCTAATACAGTACATATCTGTATTTGGACATGCTGTGGTATCAGTTTGGAAGCTTGACAATTTGAGGATTTCTTAGATTTTTGGTTTATCCTTATTAGAATTAATGTTGTGGCTGTCATTCATGTGTGACATACATAAGAGTTCCTCTTTCTTATGCTGTTTCATAACCATATGTGCTCCTTTTCCTTCCTTTGGAGGATTTTAGGAAAATAAAGTCTAAACAAAGAAATATATTTGACAAGAACTTATAAAAATTAAACATGGCAAGACTCTATGGGTGGTTTCTCTACTAAACTGCTTTCTCGTTTTTGTGATCACTACTACTATGCTCTATTTTATCCTACAAATGTGGATTAATAATTTCTTGTGGAATAAGAACAATACTTTTCAAAGTGAGTAGTAGAAAATAATAGACTTCCAATAGGTAAACTTTAGAAAACTAATAATGCTCACAAACTATACCTGTTAGAATATGCAGGAAAGGTACTTGGGATATAACACAGGTCATCCATCAGAATATATTCTTATTCAGAATAAAAACTAGGAAGAAATTACACTAATATATTGTATAAAAGACTATTCCAAATTAGGTGTGTGGGAGCTTGATGCCTAATTATATAGGACTGAATTAAGCACAGGCTCAGACCTGTTCAATTTAAAACTTTTATTGTTTCACAAAGTCATAAACTAAAGGAGGTCTGTTGGTTCACGAGGTTCCCAAATCAAGCCCTTGCTCTCTAACCCGGAGGCTAGGTGCGGCTGCCTGATTCAGTAGTCTTAGAACTGGTCAACAGCTC
>NW_017728886.1:32812952-32816685 GCF_001723895.1 Crocodylus porosus
CATCTAAGGGTCAGAAAGTGATTACCAGAATGTCAATCGCTGACTCCTCAACCTCCTTGAAGCATTCTGGGAGTTTTAGTGCATTTTTTTTAATGCTAGGCCTTGCTTAGCATAAGCACTCTCTCACAAGGTGGGTAAACAAATACAATTACTTTTAAAAAAGGAAATCCACTTTTCCCTGTTTTAATAGCTGTGACAATAAAATAGAGGATATATTCATATCCTCTATCCTTGTTTCATATTTGTTTACCGTTAGTTTCACCTCTTGGGTCACTTACAGCAACAGCAAGTTTAACTTGTGAAACAGCCCAGAGAACCTGGCCATGCTACAGACATGCTCTAAAAGTGGTCAAAGAATATTGGTACCTTCTAGGTGTTGTATATGGCAGTATTTTGCTTTGCTTGGCCCCAAAAGGGGAGAGAAGAATTGAGGAAAAGACAAGCATTTCAGCTGTACATCAACACAAGCGTAGATCTGGGTAACTCCCCTAGGAACTCACCCTGAGGCAAGCTGGGAGGTGATGAACATGCTCAATAGCTGCTTCTGAAGCCCTCTGTAAATGTGCCATTGTGGGTTATGCACATGGCAGGTCACACCCAATTACACTGAAGACTCAGCAGTTGCTGATGAAGTGGTGATGCGTGTCTGCTGGATTTTGATATTAGTACCAAGGTAAATATAGGTGAGTACTATTCCAACTTTCCTGGGTAGGAAGGTCCTTCATCCTTTTATGTTTGGTTCATGGTAATGCATTTTATGGGTCTAAAGCAGGGGTTCCCAAACTGTGGTACATGTACCCCTGGGGATAAGCAAGCCACCTCTTGTGGGGGATACAGGAGAAATTGTGTAATGGCAATTTTCATTTTCATTCTAATAATAATTGGCACTTAAGGGATTAAAATATAAAATGTATGCTGGTAGAGGTATGTGGGCAGCTGGTAAATCTGGAAGAATTAAGACTAAGAATAAGACAAAGTTTGGAAACCTCTGGTCTAGAGCAGATGCAAGAGCAGAGTAATTATGTTTGGAATTTAGAGTAAATGTTAATTATCTGCTTTAAACTGCATTTTTGTCTCTGTTAAAAGAGAGAATGGAAGCAGAGCTGAGGGTTTATGCTTCCTTTCCTGATTTAGCTGACTGGATAGTCTGAAATTCTAAAGAATACCTCACTGTGGTCTGGAGAGTGGATCTTTCACATGGTAACCAATTTAAATTAAGGTTACAGACTCAGAAGATCATCCAGTTACTACACTCCTGGCTAGAATATGTTGCTAACTGTGAAGATGTCAGATTGTTTGCTGTTAGGATTCCACGATGCTGCCTTTCTACTCATGTTCTAAACATGCGCTACATATTGTAGTCATCTGAGAAAGGTTGAAGTACACTTTCTGAATGAAGATCATAGGGGAGTGTGCTTATATATGTGCACTAAAGTTCAGACGTGTACATGGCTTGTGGAAATCTTTTAACTGCTTGTATATAAACAAGAACAAAGCGGAGATGGCTATATGAGAAATGTTAGCTTAATATCATCCAATAGCTTTTTTTCCAACATTGCCCATAATATTACAATCTTAAAATGTTTTTTAGGTGGATTAGTTGTTTGTTTTACTAAGAAACTGTATGGTATCTTTGAGAGTTGGGTGGAAAATGTTAACATCATCTTCTCAGAGTTTATATACAGTAGGCTTAATTGCAGGCTACTTACAAATGCTCCAGTTCAGTTCTTATCATAGTGTAATTGGCTGGATCCGGATGTGCAGGCACGTGTGGTTACTGGCACCGGAAACCTCTTTGTGGCATCGCAAACTACACTCTTTGCGGCATTGCAAACTACACTCTTTGCACGTTAAACTGTGTGGTGCTGCTAATTCACAGCCCCAGGGCAAAATTTGTTACCAGGATTTCCTGGTAGCAAAAAAACCCTTAAGAAAAAGCATTGCAAAGTACACCAAAGTGGCATGCACAGGGACAAATATGGAGATGGTGGAGCAGGGAGCCCAAGGCTGCCTGATTCCCCTCTACACACACGGCAGAATCCCTGTGCTGAGGCACCCTGTGTCCTAGCCAGCTGGGGAGTGGCTGCCTAGAGCGCAGAGTGCTTCAGTGTGGGGGATCTACAGTGTGCAGAGAGGCGGAGCAGACAGTCCTGGGCTGCCTGCTTCCCCACGTCTATGTGCTATTCCCTGGCTGGCTAGCCCCCGATTTTTAGTGGGCTAGGCCCATGGTGTTTTTAATTCAAGTAGATCCCTGGCTGACTGGGGCACAGGGTGCCTCAGCGTGGGGGCTGTTTTCTGGCTAGCCCCCATGCTGAGGCACCCTGTGCTCTAGCCTGTCTCCCGGTAGCACATGGAGCAGCAGAACAATGTGTTCTGCAAAGCACATGGGCATTATGGCATGGAATAGTGGTACAAATTCGTTAGAATTTGTCTGTGACAGGGTCCATCCTTGGGCCTGTCTAACGTAGACCAACCCTCTACCTCTGGGCTACCCACCCATCTTTCTCATCTGCCATCCCTTGATGGAACAATAATTTTGGTGTTACTCAGATGGGAGGTTGCCCATTAACTACCCTGACACTAGGGGTTGCTACCCACCACTCCAAACCTCCCCTACATGGTGGCCCATACCTCGCAGATGGTATATAGATGTTGACCTGTGGTGCTGGGTCTGGTCTGCCCCCCTATCTCTGAGCCTCCTGGCACTGCGCCCGCTGGCACAAGGGTCTGCGCACCCCCTGTCACTGCGCTTCCTGGCGCTGGGGGTCTGCACATTAGTGTACCCCAGTGAGGCTTCCTCCTCCCCCCAATACCCTTAGCCCAGTCCACCAGATAAAACAATAACATAAATCAGAGTATCATAGTACTTAGGGTCAGAAGGGACCTAAACAGATCATCAGGTCTGACCCCCTGCCCCGGCAGGAACGGGTGCCAGGGTCATATCACCCCAGCCAAATATCTGTCCAGTCTCCTCTTGAAGACCTCTAAGGTAGGAGAGAGTCCCACCTCACTTGGGAGCCCATTCCAGAGCCTGGCAGCCTTAACTGTAAAGTAATGTCTCCTGATGTCCAGCCTGAACCTTCTCTCTAACAATTTGTGGCCATTATTCCTAGAAACAGAGCCTCCCCCAATTCCCTCTGGTCCCCCCGATGAGTTTGTAAATGGCTACCAGATCCCCTCTCAGCCTTCTCTTGTGGAGGCTGAATAGGTTCAGGACCTTTAGCCTCTCTTCATAGGACCTGCCCCACTGCTCCTTGACCATATGAGTTGCCCTTCTCTGGACCCTCTCAATGATAGCCACATCCCTCTTGAATTGTGGTGCCCAGAACTGGATGCAGTACTCCAACTGTGGCTTGACCAGTGCCGCGTACAGGGGAAGGATCAGCTTCCTGGACCTGCTTGTGATGCAAGGTACGGTTAGCCTTACTGACTGTTTCCTTGCATTGGTGCCTCATGTTCATCTGGGAGTCAGCAATGACTCCAAGATCCCTTTCTGCCATCATGTTGACAAGAAGGGTGTTCCCCAGCCTATAGGTGTGTTGCTGGTTCCTTCTCCCTAGATGCAGCACCTTGCACTTGTCTGCGTTGAATTCCATCCTATTTTCATCTGCCCACCTCTGTAATTTCATAGTTTCTAGGGTCGGAAGGGACCTGAGAAGATCATCAAGTCTGACCCCCTGCCATGGCAGGAAAGAGTACTGGGGTCAAACGACCCCAGCAAGGTGTACATCTA
>NW_017728886.1:32817150-32830484 GCF_001723895.1 Crocodylus porosus
TCCAATTGCAGCCTATTCCTCCCTTCTAGCGTGCCCACATCCCCCCACATCTTAGTGTCATCAGCAAATTTGAACACGGTGCTTTTTACCCTCTCTTCCAAGTCACTGATGAAGATATTGAACAGTGCGGGCCCGAGGACCGAGCCCTGTGGAACCCCATTGCCCACATCCCTCCAAGTCGAAAATGACCTATCCACCACCACTCTCTGGGTGAGCCCTCCAGCTAGTTGGCGACCCATTTGACTGTGTGGGTGTTGGTGCCACAGTCCTCAGTTTCTTAATGAGAACGGGGTGAGAGACAGTGTCGAAAGCCTTCTGAAAGTCTAGGAAGACTATGTCCACTGCTACGCCTGCATCTAAGGATTTGGTGATCTGGTCGTAAAAGGCCACCAGGTTGGCCTGACAGGACCTGCTGCTAATGAACCCGTGTTGATTGCCCCTAAGCATAATCTCTCTTGCTTGCCCCTCATGGATATGCGCCAGAATAATTCTTTCAAAAAGCTTGCCCAGGATTGAGGTAAGACTAACTGGCCTATAGTTTCCTGGGTCCTCCTTCCTCCCCTTTTTGAAGATGGGAACCACACTGGCCCTTTTCCAGTCCTCTAGCACCACATCAGAGCACCACAGGTGCTCGTACAGCTGTGCCAGGGGTCATGCAATGACCTCAGCCAATTCCCTCAGTACTCTAGGGTGGAGATCATCCAGAACAGATGATTTGAATACATCCAGTCCTTCCAGAAGTTCCCTAACTAGTTCCTCACTAACCCTTGGCCTAGGTGTGCCTCCTCTGGGATCTAAGGGGGGCCCAGAGGCGGGGTGACTGTTCCGGTCCCTGCTTAGGAAAATGGAGGCAAAGAAATTTGTCTAGATCTAGCTGGTTTCTGTCCCTCCCCTCCAGCGTGCCCACCTCACCCCACAATTTGGTGTTTTCAGCAAATTTGGACAGTGTGCATTCCACAACCACATCCAAACAGCTGATAAAGATGTTGAACAATACAGGCCCCAGGACCGAGCTCTGAGGGACTCCACTGCCCACATCCCTCCAGGTTGAAAATGACCCGTCCACCACCACTCTCTGGGTGTAACCATCTAGCCAATTTGCCACCCATCTGACTGTGTAGGCAGCAATGCCACAGTCCCCTAGTTTTTTAAAGAGAATTTGGTGGGAAACTGTCAAAGGCCTTCTTAAAGTCCAGGAAGACAACATCCAAGCTGACACCCCCATTCAGGGACTTTGTGACCTCATCATGAAAAGAAACCAGGTTAGTCAGGCAGGACCTGCCCTCAGTGAACCCATGTTGGTTGCCCCTGAGCATTATCACCCCTGCTGGGCCCTTGCAGATGCACTCAGACCCAGTGTCTGAGGCCCAAGGGATAGTCTGGCCCTGTATGCTTCAGGGAAAGAAGCTTCTAAGAGAGAAGGCTGCTGGAGACTGGCAGGCAGGCAGGCACCCAAACCACCCAAAGGAGCTGAGATGATGGTTCCCAGGGAGGTATGGCTTATGGGCAATATAACGCCAGCATATGTTCCCCATTACAGGCAACATATAGCTTCACTAGTGGGGAAGACTCTTAGTTTGTGAAGCAGTTTCCTTGTGTTTATATTATGTTTTGAGCTTGATACCAGATGAATGGATTGTGGCTATGGTGGAGGTGTGGAGGCCAGGGAGGTGTGCCTGGTGGGGGCACTATGTGACAGTCAGCCTATCCTGGGGCCAGGGCTCCAGAAGACTGAGGCTGATACAGTAAGAGCAGCCTATGTGCCCTGAGGGCCAGATGCCCAAAGTACATGAGTGTGAGATGGGGCTGAGGCCCAGGAGTCAAGGCCCAGGGCAATGGGTTAAGGGGTGCAGCCAGAATAAAAGGTCCAAAGTTGGGGACTGGAAAAAGGTTTGGGGCCTGAGGGCCAAAAGCTGTGTTGGGGGCAGCTTTGTTTGCCCTCTGCAAAAGGACATGGAGTAACATTTCTGAGCCATGGGCATGGCTACAGGGGAGAATGGAAGCCACAAATATAGCCTCTAAGCCAACTGGTGCCCTAAGGCCTTGATAGAGCCTGGAGGGGCAAGATTGGGGCCAGCTGGGTACAAGAGGAAGGGCTCACTCTGGAACCCTGGGGCAGTCTCCCTGAACACCAATATATTTCCATTGAGGCATGGCAGGTGGGGAAAAAGGAGGGTACCCTGATAAGCCAAAGTCAAGGCAGAAGTTGTGTAGCCATGAGCAGACCTTGCAGCCACCCCTGGGGCATGGCACCACTACATTTCCCTGCAAAATTTACCATGCCCAGAAACTTCTGCACTCTTTCCTTATCTGTGGGAGGTAGCATATTAGTAATCAATTTTACCCTGCTGGGATCCATCTGTATACCTTGATCTGTTAATTTTTCATTCAAATATGTTATTTCTCTGACTCTAAATCTACACTTTTGTTTGTTAAGTTCTAACTCTGTTTACTGAGCCCTTTCCAGAACTCTCGGAAGCCTCTGATCATGTTCCTCCAGTGTAAATCCACATATTAAAAAAATGATTGTGGCAGAGCACTTTTGGTGCCTGCCATTTTAAGGCTTGACAGCAGGCAGCAGGGCAGCTTGCAGGTGAGGGCTAGCCCTAATGAGGTAGTCACATGAGTACCAGAGAGCCCTGGGATAGGAGGAGAGGGCCAGCAGCCTCCATTTTAGATCCAGGCTCCCAGGACTGAGGTAGCAGTCTGCTGCTGGCAGCTGGAATGACACCACCCAGCTGAGTTGCTGCTCAGGAACATCTTGGAGGTAAGGGCAGGAGCTCTGGGGATGGCAGGAGGTTTCTGATCCTGGGTATGTCTGAAAACTACACCCTGCTTGGGAAGAATGGCCTTGTGGGACTACCTGTGGCAGGGTAGTTCCCCAGAAATGCCAGGCCAGTTGCTTCCCCAGTGAAAGGTGGGTAGGGGTGCCATTATAACCCAGGCCCCCACATCCTGGTGGGATACCCTGATGTAGGGACAAGCATGGGGGACTGGCATGTCTCTGGACATCTGATTCCCATGGAGTGAAAGACTCCAGAGCACCCCAGTGAGGGGGGCAGACGAACAGAGTAGCCTCAGTGAGGGGATAGAAGTATGTGTGGTGGCCCTCATAGAGTAGGTGCACTGTTGCAGCCTGAAGGACTGCGTAAGCAAGTATAGAATAGGGTTTCAAGGGTGAGTTGAAGGGCTGCACCAGGGGATGTGTTGAGTAGGGCTGTAGAGGTGACCTGAAGGACAGCACATGGCAGCAACCCTAATAAGTATGTGAATGTGTGAAGTCACCTGGTGAGGGGCTAGGGGCAGAACCAGCCCAGTGTGAGGCATAAGGGTAGAGCCACATAGAGTAGGGAAGCTCGAGTGATCCAAAGGGCTGCATGGGGATTGGCCAGCTTGAGAGTGAGTAGGCAAGCCTGATGGCCTGAAAGGTGTTGCTCAGGGTGGTTTGAGTGTGGCCAAGTGAGAGTGGGCAGAGTGAAAGAGGCCCGAGTGAGAGGGGGGTTGTATGCACATGGCCCAGTGAACCCTCCTTGGTGAAGGTTTCTAGCCTAGACCCACTGTGCTGGGCCCAGCTTTGAGACACTAGCCTACAAACTCCTCTCATACTGGGCCCCTGGCTCTTGCAGCTCACACCCCCTCTGGAGCTGGGCTCTCTGGCACCTTGCAGCTCGTGCCCCTCTCGCGCTGGGCTCTCTGCAGCCCCTGAGACTGTAACCCTCTGGTGCTGGGGCTCTACACAACTGTATGGCCCCAATGAGGTCTCCTTCTCTCCTATTAGACTCTTCCCAGACCACCAGTTCAAACAATAACACAAACCTAAGCCCCTGGACTACAACGTAACATTAATAATAAAGGCAGTGCTCTGCCTCTTTAAGAGGGCCTACTCCCACCTTTAAAATACCAGCCCCTCTTATCTCTGGAGACCTTGTGAGCCCCTGGAGTCTTACTGTGCTTGGAAGTAACAAAGCAGGCAGTCAGATGCATTGGGCCACTCTCTTGTGCCAGAAGCTCCTTCTCCTGGAAGTTGCTAAAGAGAGAGTGACCCCAGGCCAGCCTCAGCCCTGAACTGGAGCCCTGGGCTCTGACTCTTTCCAGTCAGCTGGCCGCCTGCAGATGCTGGCTAATTTCTGTGTTAGCCTGTTACTCGGGCAACCTGGAGCTGTGGGGCTCTTGTATCTTGCCAGGCTTCTTTGCTAAGCTGTTTCTGCTCTTAAAGGTGTAGGCACCCCTAGGTGCCCTGCAACAGCCATCTGCAAGGCATGGGACATGATATAGGGCCAATTTGGAGTGTGTATAATGCCCTTGGCATTGGGCACTTAATGGGCAGCCTCCTGCATCATTACAACTGATATCATAATAGCAAGTCATGACAGGAAACATGTGCAGAGTGCCCCTAGACAGGTGGGTGGATTGTCATGAGACCTGGCCCTGAGAGGGACCTCCTGTTAAAATCATCTATATATAATTTGGTACCTTAAGCACCATCAAATATTTGTTTTATATATTTATGAATCACTTCTTATGCTGAACATAACCCAAAAGGCAATATGCGAAAGAAGAATCTTCTGTATGGAGTGTTGAATATGCACAAAAATCTGCTATTTTTGTTTTTTTAATGGAGCCTGCCAAAACCTAGCTGATGCATCTAATGTGGAGGAATATGTTGCTTGTACCATCTATCCAAAGATTTTCTTCCCTGGTGGGAATGGAAAAATGTTACCTTTTTACATATTTATTAAGTTCTTTTTGACCTAGGCAAAGGTGAAGGTTCTGTGGCAAGGCCTGTTTGTGCCTGCCACTTTAAGACCTGAGCCAAGCAACCAGCAGGTACTTGACTGCAGCAGCCAGTTCTAGATCACTGGCTGCGTATATAAACAGATCAATTGCCTGCTGGCAGCCCAGGCAGTAACATCACCTGGCTGCAAGGCTTGGAACAACCTGGAGGTAAGGAGGAGCTGTAGGGGATGGCTAGGAGGCTCCTGCTCATGGGTATGACCTAAAACTGCACCCTGCTGGGAGTGAGTGGCCTGGTGGGGCTCTCAGTGGCATGGGAGCCTGCAGGAAATGCCAGGCCAGTTACTAACCCGGTGAAAGGCAGGTCAGGGCCTTAACCCCAGCTCCCACAACCAGGACCTGCTAGTAGGGTCCAGAGGGCAGACCCCAGAGAGAGAGTGGGGCTAGAGGCTCAGAGGCCTGATGTAGAGTACCCTTGACTAGTCAGTGCTGGGGCCAGGACCAGACTGGTCAAAAGGGCCAGGGGCCCACCATGAGGGATGCCCAGAGGTGAGGGGCTGGGGTCCTGACTGGCCTTGGAGGTGAGGCCAGGGCCTGTGTGGCCAGAGGTCCTGGGGGGACCATGCCCGAGAGGGGAAATGGTTCAGGGAGCTAGGCAGCCCTGAATGGAGGGATTTTAGAGGGGTCTGAATTGGAGAATTCTGGGGCCCAGTGTGGGGCCAGTGAGATGAACAGCTGGATGCCATCTGCAAAGCATAGGCTTCAGTATAGGGGAGGTATGGAGGCGCAGATGGCACCCCCTGGCATCAGGGCAAGAAAATGGGCAGCCTCCTGCCTAATTAAGATAACAATTAACAACAAGGCATAGCAGGCGGGAAGGCAGGAAGTTGGCCCAGAAACAGGTGGGTGGGCCAAAGGTAAATTGGCCCTGAGAAGGCCTCCTGTTACAGGTTCCATCTTTTTTTTTTTTTTTTTTTTTGCACTATTACTAATGAATCCACTCTGTCGGTTCCTCTACTTTCTCAATAACATCCTGAGCAACCAGAGTCTCTAGTTCTGCTTTCAGGCTTTGTCTTAAAGCTAAAGGAGTTTTCCTGGAAGCATGTATTGTAGGAATATGGGGTTTAAACAGCTCAACTGTATATTCTTTGTTCAACTTCCTAAGCCCCTCAAATACAATATCATCAGAAGAATGGAATATCATGCTGGAAACAAATGAAACTCCTGTGACTTTTTTTAAACTGGACACTGGTACACAAGTCAATGTTGTACTTCTATTAGGGCTAAAGACCTGTCAGGCAGTGAGTCTTAATCAGAAAATATATACTGCAGAGGGGTGCAGTAAAATTGAAGATAAGTTTCAGACTGTATCTTTGTACTATCCCTACACATAGGACACAGCGGAGGCATACCTCAAGAAACTGGACAGTGTCATCGAGAGCTGGGAGGAGCTCTTGCCAACCAACTGCAATGGCACCATAATCTCAACCAAGTGGCATCCTATTTTGTGGTAAAGTGTCTTGCCCTCGAAGCAGAGAAGAGAGAGTGGAGGAAGGAAAGGGAGAGGATTCCCAATCTACACGTTATTCTCCCCTACAGAAAAACCTACAGCTTGTGGAGATAGATCTGTGGCTCAAGTATTGGACTCCAGGTCACCTCAAGACTCATTATTGAGCTGTAGTAACGATAATCTTTAAATTTAAAGGATTGCTGATTATGACATACTTCATTGCTCTTCGTTGCCACTTCCAATGTTGCAGTTCACCTCACTGTGCAATGCTGTCACACACGGTTCCTTTCTGTGCCTGCAGTCTTCTCTGCAAACTCTAGCAAAACGATTCAGCCTTTTACATTTGTTGCAGTGTTGTCCAAAAACAGGACATTGCTGCAGCCCATGTTTGCTACCACATGTTATGCTACTGAAAAATAGCTATCTCAGGGATAGGCAGCCCCCAGCATACGTACCAATTAGTGGCGCATGGAGACATATATTTTCCTCGGCATGCCAGGAGGTATGCTGAGGAAAATGTTAACAAAAAACCCCCAAAACTTTCAAAGTTGCTGTTCCGGGTTCTCTGGAGCACAGTTTCATAGTTTCTAGGGTCGGAAGGGACCTGAGCAGATCATCTAGTCCGACCCCCTGCCATGGCAGGAAAGAGTACTGGGGTCAAACGACCCCAGCAAGATGTTCATCCAACCTTCTCTTAAAGACCCCCAGGGTAGGGGCCAGCACCACTTCTCTTGGAAGTTGGTTCCAGATCCTAGCCGCCCTGACCGTGAAGTAGCGCCTCCTGATATCTAGCCCGCTGGTCTCAGCACCACAGCAGGCATTCGAGGTGGCATGAGGAGAGCACAGGCAGGGATGCTGCCTATGTTATGCTGACCCCGCCCCCAATGTCTGTGGCAGTGCTGAGCACTTCACAAAGCTTCATAAAAGCTCTATGCCGTAGCAAGCACTGGGGGCAGGGTCAGTTCACCCCTTTAGGACCAACAAACTTGGGTTTACCAAAATGCTCTGAAAATTTCAAGAGGAGACTAGACAGTCACCTTGCTGGGGTCACCTGACCCCCTGTTACCTTTCCTACTTGGTGCACGGGACTGGACCCAATGATCTTCTGAGGTCCCTTCTGGCCTTACAGTCTATGACTCTATGAATCGCATATACCACAGACAACATGTAAGGTATAGGAAATGTCAGAGATTTATTACATAAACAAGATAAATCATAAGAACAGCAAGAGTATATAGCAGGAAGAGATAAAAAAAACAAAGAGTTCTTACAGTTTCTGATCTGACCCTGACTTGTTCTTCTGACTACAGTATGGTTATTGGGTCTAAGTCAGAGTTTTTGCAAGCAATCCTGACAGCTTGCACTACCGTACCCAGCTTTACTTTGGAGGACTAAGTCACCCAATGGTCAGAGTGACCAAAATGTATTTCCAAAGCAACTTTTAAGTACTCATCCTTACATGCTCACCTGCATACGTCTATTGAGGTAACTTCCTTCTCCAGATGTGTATCTGTTTATCAGATCAGGTATTCTACCCTGATCCAATTATAATTAGAAAATATTTTCATCCTTTCAGACAAAGATTACTAATCCAATATCCTTAGTAACTAGCTCTGAGAGAGAGAGAGAGACTCTCTCACTCCTTCCTCTAATTAAATGTAAACCACCATTGTTTGAAGATGGGTCTGGACTCACTCACATACCAGACAGTTTGGCTGGCCAAAATGCATAGCCATCATAAATGTGAATTCTTGGTGATTACTTTTCCTAAGCATCTGATGAAGTAAGCCCTCTCCTTATGAAAGATTATGCTATATATCGCTGATTTAATTAGTCTATAAAGATGCAAACCTACCCTACCTTCTACTTCTCCTAAGTCAGCTAAGCATTGTTCGTTTTTAGTGTCTATGAGAGGCTCCCACCCTACTCACCACAGTTCCAGTGTCCACGTGGCTGGTCTGCAAGCAAGCCAGCCAGCACCACATGGCTGGAAGGAGCTCCACAGGTTGGTCTGGAGCCTGGAGGCCCTGGGGTTAAAGGAAGCCTGGAGACGGAAGCTGGGGAAAAGCACATAGGAGCACCAGCATCAGAGCTGGGTGATCTCCCTGTGGCTGGAGAAGACCTGGCACGTTCCTCCAAGGCCAGCATGCCTGGACAAGTGGTGAGTGCATATCTGACTGCTGAAGTGACCAAGGAGGACCTGAACACATACATTGCTACTGGCTGGAAGCTAGTTGCTTTCCCTGGGGCTAAGTTCCCTGGGAAAATCAGGAAGTATTAAGTTGATGTAGCTGGTGGGCTGCTAGGACACCCAGCACCACTTTCTGACACCTGTGGGCACCCACACCAGAATATGCAGGTCAGGTGGGGCTGGGAGAGAGAGGCCCAGTAGGCACAGCAGATATCCACCAAGGGGAAAACTTGGTATGGAGCCCCCCTGGTGCCGCACATTCTGGTAGAGTGTCACAGACCCAGAGTGCACCAGTGGGGGGGTTGACTGTACTGTGATCTTTGGGTAGGAACGGCAGGGTGTGCTTCACAGCATTACCATACCTAGCTGGGCAGCAAAATGGCAGAACCCAGACTAGAAAGCTGGCTCACTAGGAGACATTGCAAGCCTAAATGTGGGTGAGTGGATGGTGTGTGCCACTCATCCATCAAGACACCCATGTGCATAAGGAAAGTGCTCTGCATGGGGGCATCATTGTCCTGCTCACCACACTGTCCAGGCTATTTAAGTCAGATGTTCAGTTACGTTGTACTTTTCAGAGCAGACAGGATACCAGCAAGATCCCCTGCAGCCATCATCTTCACTGGGCCCCAGCACAGAAAGGAAAAGGCTCGTGTCATCCTGGTTGATCATAAACACCCAAGTGGATAGGGGTGGAGTGTAGTGGAGGAGGAGCCCCACAGAAGATGTGCCAATAGAGTCACCCTGGGCCATGCGGGGACCACTGATCACTACCTCCAGAGGTACAACACAGTATAAACAGCAAGACACAGCGAAAGAATAGACCCAGGTATGATGCAGGTCATCCTTGGGCATGGTGGTCGTGAGCCTGTCACAGTATGAATAGCATTTGTCCATCCTGGGCACATATATACATGCAATTAGCGTGCCCGAATAAACTCCGATGCACTTTATACTGGAGTTTATTGCTTCTGGGAGTGCTGTGACCACAGCGCCTGGGACCACAGCATGTTGAGCTGGAGCAGAGCAGGATCACCTGGGAGGAGGTCCTGGGGGTTAGCCTCCCAGTCCAGGGCTGCTCCTACCTGGCTCAGTGTGCTGTAGAGGGACTGGCTGGTGCACAAGAGTGCTTTAGGGCAGGGCTAGCTGGCAGGCAGCCCCTGCACTGAAGCATTCTTGTGTCCCAGCCAGCCCCATCAGCATCTACATATGCACTGCAGTGGAGTAAATAAGTCTACTGTAGGATAGGACTAGTGTCTGTAAGTACTTGCCTACAGTGGAGTTAATTAGTTTACTCTGTCTTAATAGCACTGTACATATAGACACTGACATTTTACTGCAGAGCTAATTATGCAAGTCTGCAGTACATGTCTCACGTAGCTATGCCCCCTGATACCTAATCAGCAATCACTTGACTGAGTAATATGACTCTCTTCATAAATGCAAAATACATTCACATCCAATATCATGGTGCATAAAAACATAAAAATGATGCATCTAAACACAGTTTAAAATTAGGTACAAATAGAGACCACACATTATATTTGTAAATTTAATTCAGGAAAATATCTATGCATAATATTCCATGAGCACCCTAAAATACTCCTACTT
Source organism: Crocodylus porosus (assembly GCF_001723895.1). Lineage (NCBI taxonomy): Eukaryota > Metazoa > Chordata > Crocodylia > Crocodylidae > Crocodylus > Crocodylus porosus. Next base: position 32,827,197 of record NW_017728886.1, read on the forward strand.
TTGGGGTGAGTTTGTGAAAGTAGAATTTCCTTCACATTCTTGTGTGTGTAGGGAGAAGGATGGTATGGAGGGAGGAACAGGTATCTCCTTTCCCTTCATAAGAAAAAAGCATCATGTATAGCCTTCAAACCTTACAGATATAGATGAACCATGGTGTGAGAGCTCACAGCACCATGGATCCGTATGACCATATGTACTCTTTGGTTTCCAAGCTCTCTCTCTCTCTGTGTGTGTGTGTGTGTGTGTGTGTGTGTCTTTCTCCCTGTAGCAGCAGATGGTTCTGTTGGAGCTGTGCTGCCAATGACTTCCCCAGTTGGTAGCTCTTGCAAGCACATCCTTAGACTGTTGAAATTAAATGTGGTTTCCTAGTGGAGAGTGGGCTCCACTAAATATACTGAAGACACTGGTTTTATTTCCTTTTTGCACTTTTATATCTAGGTGCTAAGGGGGAGAGGTATTTCCCTTGGCCCTACCCAAACATTCACCTCTCAAATAACTACTATCCAGTCTGTAGACTTGGTTGCCCTGTTAATGAAAATTAGATTATTAGCATCTGACTATGGGGAATGATGCCATGTCTTGCTCATCTCCATAAACAGTGCTAGAAAATATTACTGGGGGGAGGGGGCTGAGTGGTGCAGAGCACACCCACCTGATCCCACCTCTCTGTCCCACAGGGCTGTTCCAGAGTGAGCGTGTGCTGGTGCTGTGTGTGCAGCAGCAGAGGAGCATGCGATGGGGGCACTGGGAGTAGGACTGCAACACTGGTGGTGCTGGAGCTGCTGTTGCTGGCCCAGTTTTGAGGGGCAATCCCTGTTAGTCCCGGACATTCAAGCCCCAACTCCAGACTCACCTGCTATGACTTGTTGTTAGAATGGAGAATTCTTGTGCCTCCTTATTCTTCTGGGGTGGTAGTTCTGGTCCACTTGGTTCACTTCAATATCTGGAGCCCCACTGCCGTACAAACATGATGTTGCCGTCTCTATGATGTCTCATCAGATGATGATGTATCTTTTCCCTTTGGATGCAACAACCCACAAGGGAGGACTCAGACCCCAAAACACTGTCCAGGATATGGGCCTCAGGGTGTATTGGGAGCTCCTCCACCCCTACACTCCTTCCATAAGCCGCCGTGTTTTTCAGTCAGTCCTGGAGGCCTGATTGGGCTGGGAGTGCTTCAAGTCTTGGCATCTTGATGCCCACCTTGCTGGAGGCATCTGACCCCAGCAGTCTTTTCTGTCCAAGTGCAGGGGGCCTGGACCCTTATGATCTGTAAGGTCCCTTCCAGCTCCTAACAGCTGTGAAACTATACATGGCACTCAATCTCTGTGTTGGAGTCTGAGTGCTTCTATATACAACCAACCCCAGTCTTCCCACCCAGGAGGCCTAAGAGTTCATTAAAAATGAATAAACACAAATGTGGGCAGAATTGCTACACCTCATTAGTCCTCAGTGCTCCCTCCTCAGTTTCTCCTCCAGGGCTGCTCACCCCGCTTTTGTAGCTGCCACTGTGGTACTCCAGCTGGCCAGGGTTGGGTACTTCCAGGGCTGCCATGTTCCCTGCTGCTGCAGGTAAGGGGAAACCTGCTAGCTGTGGAGTGTCTTCACTGGAGCCAGAACTGCTGGGCTTCTCCGGTCCTGCACAGGGCTTTCCTGGGCTGTCACTGCTGCCCCTCCCTGACTCTGCAGTGGGTCCGGTTATAGGGACAGACCAGTTAGCCCTTTGCCCTGGAAGGGGATGCTCTACATTAAGAGTCAGCTCAGGCTGTGCCCTGGCAGGGCTGCAAGTGCCGGCTATGGCCTTAGTCCCTCACAGCAAAAGGGGAAAGGGCTTGCCCCTTGTCAGCTTGGATGGTGGATCTGCCTTGTTGGCAGGCTTTGAAACTTACTCCGGTAAGGGGGAGGGTGCAACAAGCTGGTTCCCTGCTCCTTTTCCCTTACCCTGTCTCACTGGCTCTTTGAGAAAAATGCTAAATATTACAGTACTAGTGATGAAATTGAAGTTGGCCACAGTGTTATTCTGTGCAAGTCATTTAGGACAGCACTGTACAGGGGAAAGGAGGGCAGCTCTAGTACCTCCTAGTTTCTATCCTGAGCCACTGCAGGCACATGTAACCGAATTTTGTTCCAAAAATGTAACAGAATTTTGGATGCCTACATTTTTGACTCCATGGTGTGAAATGTGAATGGACTTTGGAAATGATCTGCAATAGCAGGTTCTTTGGAATAGCAGGTTCTAGTTTGTGAATTCAGAAGAAAGGCACCCCCAAATTAGGGTATGCTACTGAAAGTTTAAGCCATTTATTGTTTATGTATCAGTTACTATTATTTCAGTTTGTAGATAATTTATCTACCTACCTCACAGCACTATTGTGAGAATTCAGCTTTTGCAACATACCTTTGAAGACAAAATTCTACAGACATGATGTCTTAATATAAGTGGCACAAAGTTCATGAGTGTGTTCCTAGTTCATGTGAGCATAGACATGTATATAATATTTAAGAACAAAGAGATTTAACTTGCTGTACAAGATGTTTGGCCCTCTCTCTCTCTGAGAACAGAAGGCTTACATGGCTGTTAAGTGGCACTGAGATGTCTCTGTGAGTTCAGAGCACTGTGGTAAATTTCACCTTGAGAAATGAAAGCTTAGTGTTCCTTATAGTCAGATTCTCTGTGATGTATTTAGAGAGACAATAACAGTATCATTTTTCATATCTTGGCGTTGAGTCATGACTATCACTTTTATTATATTTTATTAAAACATAATATATAGCTACAGATTGATTTATTTTTTCTGTAAATCAGACTGCTGGGGTCTCCTTTCACCTGACAGCTGCTGATTTTACTCCTACTGTCTGATGGTCTGGTAGGCAGGTTGAGACATGTTTCTCCAGAGCTCTCTTTTTGTGCATTTTTCCCCTCCAGTAACCTCTCTTGAGTTGAAGATACAAATGACTTCTTGTTTTTTTTTAAATAGCTGCTGCAACTTTCGTGTCTATAATCCCACCCCATTTGTGAATGGATGAAATTCCATCCTCTTGCTGGCAGGGTTGAAAATATGGCTTCCTTTGAGTCTCAGACCTGTGCATGGCAGTGAGGCTGACGGGTTTTTTTTGTTTTGTTTTGTTTTTTAGTACAATGAGCTATTTCTTTGCCCAGAACTAGAGTATGTTCTAGTAGGCCCTATGAGGAGAGGCTGCGGGACCTGAACCTGTTCAGCCTCCAAAGGAGAAGGCTGAGGGGGGATCTTGTGGCCTGTTATAAACTAGTCGGGGGGGGATCAGCAG
>NW_017728886.1:32830604-32837691 GCF_001723895.1 Crocodylus porosus
GTCGTTTGACCCCAGTACTCTTTCCTGCCATGGCAGGGGGTCGGACTAGATGATCTGCTCAGGTCCCTTCCGACCCTAGAAACTATGAAACTATGTTCTCTTCACTTGTGTATGAACATTTAGAAGTAACCTGAGCAATAAGCATAGCTTAACTACCCTTGACTGGCCAAAGTACCTGTCAGTATTTTAAACAGTGTCTTGCAGCAGAAGAATGTCCTGTATTCAAAACCTTGTCTAACTCTATCCCGACTATGCAGTTGTTTCAGTACAAGATATCATCCTATGAAATCCTTGCCTCCTCCATGTTTTAAACAGTACATTCATGAATACAGTCTGATCAGAGCAAAACACTTCCTGTGTTTGACTGTGGAATTCAGGTTAAAAAAGGAAGCATTTTTTAAAATTTATGGATGGAATTCTATCTGTATGGCTTCTGAAAATTATGGTAAAATACATGTACAGATCAACTGACAGGGTATGAATAATGCTATTGTCGTTTTATTCACAGCTAAGTTGTCCTTTTATTCACAGCTAAGTAAAAGGTTTTTTTATTTTTTTATGTAACCCTGGCCAGCATGCTCCTCTGGGCAATATGCCAGATTCTGGATTCTCAGGATGCCAGCAGCCCTGGGAACCCCCTCAGGTAGGTCTGCTGACTGAGGTGTCCCATGGAGAGGTGTGTCCCTCACCTTCACTACCCAAGAAGTTACTTTAAGTCCAATAAACAAATGGGTTTCTTTTTTATACACAACTATATACAGAAAAGAAGTTATTAATAAAGGGAAGAGAGAGAAGTTAATAATAAAACCAACAATTTGAATAGAATTTACAACTGCAACAATAGATGAATAATTCCACCAGACGGGGTGGTCCCACTTGCATCAAACAACCTCAATGATTACATTCACCTGATTATAACACTTTAAAACAGTTTTCCCCCTCATAACCCAGTTTAATTTCCCTCTGGTAGCTCCCCTTCCCATAAGAATAAATGGCAATACAGTATGATCCACCACTAGGTGGCAGAGGAGAGGCTTTTGCTGCTCAGGGTAAGGTGGACTCTGCTCTTTCTTGGTAACTCAGCAAAAACAAGTCTATGATCAGCCAGTGCAGGTAATAGGCTTCTTCTCTGTAGTTTTCCTCTGAAAAATACACCTCCTGCAAACACTAGGGGTTAAGAGTACCCTCACACACCCATGCAGATTTGGGATTCTCATAGCCCACTCCCTCTCTGGGCTGTCTCTCTCCTCCAGCACCTCCACACACAAGCAGGGGATTCCCTCTACAGGTCTCTGTTCCTGTAGTGCAAACTTTTCCATTCCAAACAGAGGACTTCCCTCTGTAGGTCCCTGACCAGGCAGCTTCTCCCAGCTAGCTTGCCAACCCCTCCCTACTCTTTCTCTGGGTACCTGTGTCCCTGATTGCACAGCTCTGACCTGGTGGGGAATCAGCTTCTTATGAGATAACCCAGGCTCTCCTTTGTCCTGAAGCTCCCCAGCAAGCTTCATCTCCATTCCCTCTGCCTAGGGGCAGGGGAAGAGGGGCTGAGCCTTCACCCCTCTATCCAGGCTGGTGTTGCTCTCCTCCACAACTGCTTTTTCCACCCTCAGCTTTTTATGACTCCATAGTAGCCAATCAGAACCCGGAGTTTGCAATGGGGGCTCTGGTCACAGTCCAAATGCTCCAGTAAAAAGCATGCATTGTACACAGCATAACCTTTATTTGGAAAAGCTATTTCACCATCTGAAAACTTTTTGCCACCTTTCTTGCAAAGTTCTTAGCATAGCTCACCCACTCAGCTTGCAGCCAAGCAAGCCTTTGCAGCTGTTACATTTATTTATGAAAAGTGTTTAGTTTGTTTTGAATAAATAAATATTCACCTAAATATGGTAATTCTGTTTGTTATAGGCCTGGTCATCAGAACTGCAAGTGGTAGAAACAGTAGATGATGGTGTGTGGAGAACTTCTTCATTCCTGCATGCTACCATGGTTGTTGTGCTTTGTGTGATGTAGTTCCTCAAAGCCATCTACTGTGCAGAACCAGCTGTTAAATTAAACTACTGTGACTATTGTAGCGTGTGGTAGTTTCAGATATACTATGCTCTATCAATCTGTGGTGCTTTCCCTTTCTGATATGTGGTCAGTCTGTGGTTCAGACCCTACAAACAGGGTTGGTCTGTGGGCCTGATCCAGTGTGAGGTCAGTGCACAATGTCAGTCCATGGCTAAGTACAGACAGTCAAAAAGCCCGAGGCTGAATTAATTCACTCTTTGCAGGTTACTCTAAGCTGAGTAGATTGAACTGATAAGCAAGTGAGCAGACATTCACTTTTGATTCTGGAAATGCAGCCACATGCCTGCAGTGGCTCAGGCCAGAAGCTGGGGGCACTAAAGCATACCTCCCTAATTGGCTGGAACAGACAGCTTGGGCCAAGGCTAGCCCACTCACCCTGTGAGGGAGGGTTTGCCATGTCATCTGAGCCATGGGGCTTCCCATGGATCTGTAAATCTGGAGGTTGGGGAGCGGTGGCAACATTAACTGGGAGCAATTAACACTGCTACTGCTTTCTACTGCCAAATTTCTGGACCTATGGGGTCAATTTGTATATTATTCTAGGGACAGAAGCAGGATCAAATAAACATCAATCATTGTCTAACCTCTCTACTTACTATCTCAAGAATTAAACAGATACCATTGTTGTTTATTTCTGCAAATGTCTATCAGAATTTTTCTATGGAGAAATAGTGTCATTGGAATCAAATGAGAAAATAATAGTTAAATAATAAACTTTGCTGTTTTTGTTTTGGTTTAGATATAAAAGCATTCACCCCTGGGCTAAGTTTGTCTAAGATCAAAGTTGGAAACATACTTCCTTTGACCTTTGTATACGAGGGATGCAAATTCAGCCTTGATGCTTTCACAATGGATGACCTATGCATATTTCTGGAACAGCACCCCAGATAGCTATATGCAGAGTCATATAAAAGTTCCATTGTTCCTATTAGAAATGTAACCACGCAGGGTTTCTTCTTGTAAATGGTCAGATGTAAGCTCAGACAGTGAGGGTGGAAAACTGACCGGCAATTCCTGAGCCCAGGAATGTAAGTTTAATTCTTTTTCTTTCCTACATATTTCATAGCCACATTTTCTCACAATATCTCTTCCTTATTATTTATTTGTATTACAGTAGTGCATAGAAACCCCATCTCTGAGTCCCTGTCTCATGTTGTCATCACAAGATCATCCATCCACTGAATACATGTCCTCTTTATGTTGAATATGGTATCATACTCAGAGTGAGTAGTCTCACTGTTTATTTGTGTAAGGAGCACATCTGAAATGATCATCAGTGAAAGACAGCACATCCTGTACATAGAGTAATCTTTCACAGTTGGAATGGGATAGAATCAATGTGGAAAAGGTCTAATTTATTTCTACTGTCTACCAGCTTGTTTACATTTGCAGAAGTCTCCAGTGCTGACAATAGGTGATGGGAATGGGAACATCTGTCTACACATTGCCTTACGGTGATGCAGCAATGCTCTGTGTCACTGTATGGTGTGCTATGGCAATGTGGTGATCATGTAGGTCTACTTGTGATTGCTGGCTAAGTCACCATAGTGGTGTGCTGTCCAGCTATAGCATGCCACTACAGTGATGTAGCCGGTGAATCTAACTGTGCGCCACTGTACGCTGCAGTACTGGTGGCTAGTACATTGTGAGTTAGTACTTCCCCCATACGAGTACTAAAACACGGTGCACTACTAATGTCACTGTATGGTGATGTGTAGACACACCCAGTGCTCAACAATGTTTAATTACAGATATAAGTCAGGATGAATGCTGAGTTTTTGGTTGTAGCCGTGTTGGTCTAATGACAAAGGCAGGCAAGGTTCTTTGGTTAGATGTGAGATCTTTTATTAGACCAACTGAAAAAAGAACTTTTTTCCAATGTCTCAGTTGGTCTAATAAAAGATCTCACATCTAACCAATGAACCTTACCAGACAGCACAAACTCCATTCATCTGTTTTAGAGACCATGATTAAAATATGCGTGAATTCACCATCTTTTCCATTTTCTTCAAAAATACTTAATAGTGTAATGTAGCTTAGCCTTAATTTCAGACAACTGCCATCCCAATTGAAATGCAGGAAAGTTCCAGATGCCCAAACTAAACCCTGATCTACAGTATAATCTGTAAGGCCAAGTTTGTATGCCCAACGTGCATTTTGTCTAGTAGGTTTCTGGCAGGCCTAAGTGTCAATACTGTTGCCAGCTTTTGAAAATATATTGAATCAGTTTGGCCTCTGCTGTAGAAACTTTTGTGTAACGCTCCTACCTTCAAGAAAGAGATCTTTCTTCTACTTAGTGCTGGGTAGCCTAGGAGAACATGCTCTGAACTGAAAGACAAGAGAGCATGCTTTCCAGCCTTAACTGTTCTACTGATTGCTGCTGGCATCTGTGCAGGCATTACACCCAAAATTTAGAGGAGGTGATTTATTCTTTTATAGATAAGAGAGCTGACACGGGGTTCATGGGTGCTTTCAGAGGTGCTGGTGCTAAAAACCCAAGTTTCTATTATAATAGAATCATGTCTTAACTACTTTACTACGCTCTTTCATGAGGAGTGTGCCTAATTACATGCTTACATGCTTATACAGTGCAGTACCATGAATAGATACCTGAGCTAGCTCTGGAAAAGCAGGGTTGGGTTATGGATGACAGAATAGCTGTGGCGTTTTACTTAGGTTTGTAATCTGCTTTTTCCTCTGTAGTAAAAGAGCGGGTTCTTTTAGCTTGTACCGTAGAAGCTCGCATTCCTATATGCAGAAGGTCTAGGTTCAATTTGTACAGATCCACACAGCTTGGAAAATCTCTGTGTAACCAATAGACCATACTGGTTATAGAGAGCCAGAAATAATAAATGGAACTACTGATGCCCCAAATTTCACTGCTTTCTCACACATTGTTAGAACCAACTGGCCAGATGTGTGGTGTTTCCCTCCATGAGCCCATATAGAGCATAAGAGCATACTTCCATTACAGGAATGTTGGAAATAACTGGTGGTGGGCAGGGAAAGAAGACTGTGCTGAGGATTTGAAAGCTGTGATTGACCATTTCCCTCTACAGTCTGAGGGGGGAAATGTATGAATGCTAATGAAAGTACGTTGCAATAATTTTAAATATGGCAATATTTTATGTGGTGAAAATGCTGCATTTAGACATGAATTTGGATGCTAATGTTTGTTTTTAGAGTTTGTAGTTTTCTTTACCTTTTAAGAAAAGGGTGGAATGTAACATTGCAGAGTGCCTCGGAAAATAGTACAGATGATTTTGTCTGTACTCTGAGAGCTGAAGAGCCTACATGTAATTAAATATAAGTTTCAAGGAATTGAGCCGTATTGTTAAAGATACAGCAATTACTATTTCTGAAGTGTTGTACTCTCCAAGTATTTCTAATGAATTACAGAGCCCTTTACCTATAGGTCACCTGTCACCCTGTTGAGCCTAGTTCAGCTCAGCAGGGATTAAGTTTTTCACATGAAATGGGTCTTTGGGGACCCGTGGTATCAGTTGATTGGGTCTGGTTTTCAGTTCTTGTCACAAGCTTACTCTGTGTTTTATGTTAGTAGGTAAGATCTTGATGGTAGTGACTGTCTCTTATGGCATGTTTTGTATTGGGCTAACTCAAGAGGGGACTTATCTTGATTAGCTTTTCTAGTGAGAGCCCCTGCAACAGGGGTCAAAACAGTGTTCACAAACTTGTGAAAACTGTTCACACTGGAATTGTGGCATACATTTTAAGATGAGCAGGGAGATGTCAAGTTCTTGAAGACAGATCAGAAATAATTCAACATTAAAACAAACATGCTGATTGTCTGGATAATAATTAATGTTCTTTAATTTTTAGATCTGGCAGTCCTGTTTCCTATGCAGATCTCATTGGAGGATTCGGGCCTAGTTGGCCCACAGTAAACTATCTTCTGTGCATTATCATTTTTTCTGGGTTTAAAATGCTTTGATCTAGAGGCTACCCAATATTATTACCAGTGGTGACCTGTGATAGTTGGGACCTGATCATTAAATATGCTTTTATACAGTTTAAATTGTATTTTAATTAAATAGTTTGGCAGTCCTTCTCTATACCTCAAAAACAATGGTGGGGTGGATGCTTAAGGGTTGGCTTGCTAAGCAAGGTTTATGGCCAAGGGTTCCAATTTAGTTGATTACATTCAGTCTCTCAAATGCAACTATATATAGAATTTGTCTTCACTTCTTATCACAGGGTGGTGCAGTGTTGCTTCTCTCCCTTAAAAAGCTGCATTACCTCACCCCAGAAATGGCTATACTTCATTGGACCAAGTGCTCCCCTTGGTATGATTTGCAGTTCAGTTTATTCAACTTGAGTGCATTCAGGGCAAAATGGAGATATTTTACTGTAACATTCCCAAAACACCAATAATGAGAGGATTAAAAATAAATTACTGAAGCCTGCTCCAAGGAGCTACATCTGCCAACTTTACTCAGGTTAAGTTGTGCTTAAATATCTGGGACTACTGGGCTGACCATGAGTACTATTCAACCTGAGTAAGGTGTCACAGTCAGCCCTAAGAAGCAGAATATTAGGATAATGAAACGAAGGGAAATTCTTGACCCAAAGGAAGCAGCAGCTGAGGCATCTGCCTGGTAGAGATGCTGGTCAAATCTATTGCTGCTTGGAAAAAGTGATGGAGATCTCTTCCTTCCCAAGGTGGCAGCCTGTTATAACCTTCGCACTGTTGCAGGGGCAGCAGCAGCTAGAACTCAGCTGGGGGTTGCTCTCTGGACAATACCAAAGGGTCTGTGATGACATTTTTTTTTGGGGTGGGGGGTACTTTGATACTTTTTAAAATGACTGCCTGTGTCAAAAATGCCCGGGTAGTGTAAGAGGGATGCTGGAGCTGTGACAGTTCAGGCCATAGGTGAGAGATAAGGCATTTTTGAGGGTGCCTGTGCGTATTTCCCCCCTTTGCCCCTGCCGAGAAGAGCCAAGCCGACTGCGGTCGGCCCCGGCCTGCAGCAGGGGCCTGAGCGGGACAGCGGGG
>NW_017728886.1:32838242-32864447 GCF_001723895.1 Crocodylus porosus
GGCGGCAGAGCCCCCGCGGCGCGGCGCGGCAGTCTGCCCCTCCTCCTCCTCCTGCGAGCACCGCAAGGGAAGCGGCAGATCGTAATGAACGTGTCACAGCGCTGACGCATCGCTCCTTGCCCCGAGGGGGGAGCCCGCCGTGGGGCCGGGGGCCGGGACGGTGTGCTCCGATCCGAGATGTCGGGAGGAAGAAGGCAGGGTACAGACGCACCTTAGAAACTGACCGGAGCGAGCTGTGCGCTCCGGGTGCACCCCTGCCCCGCCTCTGGTGAATGCCTCCCTCAGGTCATCGGTGACATCCCCCTGAGCTGGGGCTGATTCTGCCTCAGGTTGGCTTGCCTTGGAGGCTTCACCAGCATCATTCATGACACAACAGCCATTCTACCCTGACCTTACCGATACAGATCCGACATATGCCCTTTCCCTCCTGAAATGATTCCTCTGTGATGTGGGTTCTCACCCAGCAGGATCATTTAATAAATAAGAGTGCAAGCATTAAGGCTGTGACAAATTGCTACAGACTGACCCTTGCCTCCCCACTCTCCCCTTCAGAGTGTAGCCTGATTAGGTGAGAATCCCATTCTGTGCCTGCTAAATGTAGCTCATCTTTAGGTGACCATAGGTTATGGATGGTTTGGAGAAAATATTTTTATTGATTTTTCTTTTTGTACCAATCAAAATGTCAACCTCCTGCCTTGGGTATCTGTTAATGATGCCGATATGGTCACACTGGCGCTGAAATCTTGATTTTTTCATGTTAATAGGTAATTTATGGCTTTAAAATTGTTTCCCTAGTACTTGCAGATATGTAAGAAAGTAACTCCCATTTACACAAGCATATATTAAAAGTCCTTAGCTTGCACAGGTATCTGCATGTGATAGTACCGATTACACAATACTATAAGTAACTCAATTACATTTCCTTACAGTACTGGCATAAAGGATGTTTCCATTGTGAGGTTTGCAAAATGGCTCTAAACATGAACAACTACAAAGGATATGAAAAGAAACCTTATTGCAATGCGTAAGTATTATGAAGACTTGCAGAAATGCACTTGAAAAAAGCCAGCTGACTTTGAAGATTGTGAGTTGCATCGCTTTGAAAAGTTGGTTTATAGGTGTGGCAGTGCAGTTCTGATTCTCTCTTTACATTGATTTAAGGAAGGTCATAGTGTTTATTGACTATTATATTGTATACCACTGTTTGAATATCAGATTTCAGCTTAAGTGCCATACCCAATGATCAGGGTCAGACTTCAGAGCTGACTCCCATTAATTTCCTTGGGATCCTGGGCAATTCAGAGGTTTGTCTATCCATTGCTGTCAGTGCCAGATTAAGGACACAATCAGTATTGTATATACAAAAGTGTTCAGTTTTCCTAAGACAGTTGTGTCAAACACTTTAGATTATTTCAAATAGGCATTTTAGAAGTCAGGTTACTTCTCATTGTCCAGGCAGTTTTATTTTTTATATTTCATTGTGCAACCAAAAAGTTGCACTTCTTTTTTTTTTATACATAGTCAAGTTCCAGGCAATTTCAGCTTATGTTCCAATGGACTTGTAAGGTGCTTCTGTGTTTTGAGTTGCAAATGCTATTAGAAACATTATACATATTTCCTGTGCTTGCTGCTTATATTATGCCATAAGGTTTGCCAGATGCATTTGAGTATCTTTTTAATTTTATAAACCCTTGTCTTGTTCTTTTATAAAAAGGTATTTTTATATATTTTGGATCGGATTTGACCTTAATATCATTGTGGTTTTGAATATATTGTGATTACTTCCATCCACACCTAAATAATAGTTGATTTACTTCTTATGATATAAATCTATTATAATCTTCTTCTGGAATAGTTTTCCATAATTCTCTTAAAAGCTTTAATTCTCGGCACAGTAAATGCCACCATGAAGCAGTCCAATAGTTTGTAATTAACTTTAAGCTTATCCTTTTCCAGAATAAAATCACAAAATAATTGTAAAATTAATTAAAAATACATGTGTACTGTAAAATTATCATTACTGTAACTGTTACTGTGCTGCCAGATCTTGAAGACTCCTCTGACTGAGTGTAATACTCCAGGAATTTCTTTTTCTGTCTGTAAGTTTCTAGTTTTTCCTGCAGTGTTTTGCTTTGCTATATGATGACATGAGATCATATTTTACATTAGGCATGGTCAGGCCTCACTGGTACTAGACTTAAATTCAAACAAAAACATGCTATAGGAAGTAAGGCTGGTGGTTCAGTAGGTGGTACATTGCCCTCCGAGCTGACACTAAACCAGAGGCCTCGCCTGGCTTTGGAGGGTACTCTTTGTCTTTGGAACTGTTGTGTTTGGAACAGAGTGTAACATAGATGCCCATAATATAATTTATAATCATGATGAATTCTATGATAGTTTGGTATATTTTGATGGTATATGTTTTTATGTCTCCTGCCACAGCTAACCTGCAGTGCTGGTACTCTGTTTCCTTGAAAGTTCTAAAGTTGTTTCAGTGGTTTCTATTTATTGTAACCCATGTTTCAACAAAATCGCCTTCAGCTGCAGGTGCATAGTGGGTGCAGTGTTTTATAAAGTAATCCCTACCTTTCAGCTGGAGAAGTGTTTCTTTTTTATGCAGTCTGTATTGCCTGCAGGGATCTTTCGGTGTAGGAGTGAGGAGTATTATACACTTTTAACATACAGTTCTTCCTTTCAGTTGTTTTAATTAATTTTCGTTTTTTTGACAATTCATTCTCTACTTTAAAAAACTTTCCCAATTAGAAAAAGGTTCAAAATACTGATTGTTTATATAAATGAGAAGATCAGACTTCCTCACAAAATGAGAGCTGACTCAGTAAAATAATGTCTGAATTAGAAAAGGTGACTACTTCACCAAAAAACTCTAAACTGATCTTAAATTTTGTCATACCTTATGCACTGGATTTGAGTGACTTTTTAAAACAAATACTCAAAGTACTATATATATTACTGAAACACTAGAGTGGAGTAATGCATATAATGGATGGTGTGAACAATGTCGAACAGCATTTGGAGTAATATGAAGTTATAAGTTTGGTTTCAAGCAAAACAATGTTTCCAAAATGTAACTCATAAATTATCTTTTGATTTTATCCTTTCACATATTCAAGTCAAATGTTACTTATTTAGTTGGCAGTACACTATTAAAATATTTAAAATGAAATTTAACTTACTTTATCCATCTATTGATAAACACTGAAGAACTCAAGTCAGAAAATCTGCAAAAAGACGAAAAATGTAAAATTTACTCGCATAGGCTGTTGGAAGTGCTTGACAAACAGCAGTTACAATTAGATGGGTAATTAAAGCAATCCATCAATAAAAGTATAATTTGTAGACAAAAGTACAGAATTATGTACATCATAAAATCGTTTAATATCATTGAAAGCCACAGTTACATTTTCATTTAAACAACTCGGAGTACGTAAAACCTCTAATGTCTATGATTCTTTTTGTGGTAACCTAACACATTGACACAGTGTATTTTAACTTGTTTTTCAGCTTTATTGTCAGATAAATAATCTGTTTTCTGTTATGTTATCTGTTTCCTTGTTCTTTTTTGCATGAAATGGAAGTTTATTTTGATTATTTTTAAACTAAGTCCCTTTAGAAGTAAATAGTAGTAGATACTGATCTGAGAACGTGCTGACTGCAAACTGCTTTTTTTAATGGTGGAGAGGAGGTCCTGAGAGAGAACTAATAGACCAAAGAAAATGAATGGCCCAAGAAGGATTAAGTTATGAAACATTTTTATTCAGTATGCTTAAGAACAAACAGGATTCATTTTCTACATAGGCAAGACATCTGTTTTAGGGATTTGTCTAGTTTCCAGCTGATTATTTCTGTTATGCTAAAATTAGTAGAGATGTTACAGATCAAAACTCGGTTCCCTTGTCATTGTGACCTGATATTAATTTTTATATGTTTCTTATTAAGGTAATGGTATTTTTGAAGATTTTGCAGCAGAGCTTTTGGTGGAACTTCATTCCAGTGGTTTCCAAATTGGGGTGGTAACAGTGGTGTCATAAGGGTAGATGACTGGGGCAGTAGCGCTGGGCACCCACTTGAGGATGGGGCAAAGATGGCAGTGGGAGCTTTTCCGGCCCCTGCCACCCTGAGTGCAGACCCTGGTTGTGACACTAAATGAGATTGTACCACTAATGAATGGGGTTGTGAGATCAACAGAAATTTGCTTCCAAAAGGGGGCTTGTAACTAGAAGTGAGTTGTGAGATCACAAGCAAAAACAATTGGGAACTAGTGGCTTGCCCTATGCTTGTGTACTTTTGGTATGAAAGGAAGAAATATTTTGTGAATAACGTATGTGGCCGCTGGGCCTCGAACAGCTGCTCTCAGGTGGTCTTCGCTCTGGTGCTAGATGCCAAGCACCTTATGGACCCGTGTCGCAGACCGAGTAGATGTCGCCTCCCCCGTTCTCACCTGCCATGACTTCTTGTTTCTCAGTAGGCGGGATTGGTTGTTGAGTGTACTCGGTGGCCCGTGGTTCACCTGGCGGTCATTCATGGGGCTCCACCACCCCTACACCCTGGCCTCACGCCTCCTTTGGTGCATTGTCTGACTGTTGGCCTTATCCCCTCCGTTGGGATAATGCCTCCTGACTTGGCATCTAGGTGTCCCTGGCCTATAGCCATGTTTGCCCGTGTGGGCCTACCCCTCGGCCCTCCTTGCCTCTGCCCCTTCGTTTGGGGAAACACAAAAAAAAAGGTAAACTTTCTGAGGCTTCTCCTCAGCCCCATCCCTTGGGGATACCTGCACTCTCCTCCATGTCCCTTCTTATGGGGTAACTAAATAAACGTAGTAACAAAACACAAAATAATAAGCCACTTCCTGACGTGGTGGCCCCCTGCCCCCTTACTATCCTTCCCCGGACTCTAGCGGGGGGTTGCTTTACTCCTGACCCGTTGCCTCCAGTATTTACTCCCGTCTGCCTGTCAACCTGCTGGGACCAGCGGCGATACCTGCCCTGATTGTAAACCCCTCAGGGCTCTCCCAGGGTCTTCTCCCCATGGCATGGCTTCCTCCTTGCCCCCGTCATCCTGGCACTTCCACCTGGGGTCAGCTCTGCCTCTGGCCGGCGTGCTTGTCACTCCCTCACCGTCCCGTGTGGGCTCCAGTTGGGGTGTTCCGTCTTGCCCTGCCAGCATCTGCCCCTGCTTGCCAGGCTCCTAGGGTCCTGGGGGGAGGATCCCTTTCACTCCCTGTGGTGGCTGCAGCTCCTCTCCCGTGCTGCCTGCCTCCTCCGCACCATCGGCCGCCATTTTTATTTTTGCTTGCTGGCGTCTGAAGGTGACGTCATTAGCCGGCCATAATTGAATAAAGAGGCAGCTGACGAGCCGCGCGGGCTCTTCATTCCGCCCCTTCTGCGCTGCGTATCGTGCTGCTGGTAAGTATCCTCCGTTACTTCTGTCCCTGAGACAATGTACAAAATCTGGGTTCAGTTGCCAATTCTGCCACAGAACTCCTATGTGATTCTAGGCAATGTACAAAGTCAGTGCTCCCATCTTGCATCAAAAAATCTTGGTTTTTCCCTTCTGCAGAAGGGCAGTTTTACCACTTCCTTTCTTTCACCCTTTATCTTATTTATATAATTTGAAAGTTGTTTGGGTCACAGCAATGTCTTGCTACATATTTATACAATGCCTGAAACAAAGGGGTATTGAACATTCCTGTGAATGCATAATTATTATTACCATTTAAGTTTTCAGTTCACCTTCTCTCACTTTTCTAGAAGCCCCAGTAAAAAATTGTTTCTAGAAACCCTCATAAATATTTTCAGTGTCCGATGCTGGGGCATTCCACTATCAGATGTGGATTACAATTTTAGCTTTATTTTTGACAGGCTATGTGATCTAAGACAAGTCATTTAACCAATCTGTGTCTTATCTGTAAAATGTTGTCAGTGATAGTTGTTGCTCGTTTGCTCGTTGTAAGAATTACAGATGAAAATGAATCTATATTTATTTTATATGTGGAAATTATACTTTTTCACGTAAAACTTTTTCTAAGTTTTTCTTTTTCTGTACAAAATGGTTGCTGATGCCATGTAATTGTAAAAAAACCCAAAACAACCCCCCCAACCCAAAAACAAACAAACCCCACAACCCTAGTAGATGATGTTAAGAAGTAAATTACATGTTGGCAGCAGCTAGTTATGTGCTAGTTCGTAAGGTTTTTAAATCACTGAGTTGTTTGTGATCATTTTTTGGAGACTTTTCTTATAAATAACTTATAAAACATTAAAACAAACCCTTGCTTTTATGTCCTCCCCTCAGTATAGTTTATCATGTATCCTAGGCTTCCATTATTATTTAGAAATTAATTCCAGATAAATTTCCCAAAGCCAGAACATGAGGTTACTTTTTGCAGAAAACATTTTTCTTTACTTGTAAAAATTTAAATGGGCAGATTTAGAATGTTTTTACCATAGTAGCCAGACCTGCTGATGAAAACTGACTTCCTGCCTGGGAAACTTGTTCAACATAAAGACATGGTGATTAGCAGGGATCCTGGTTTTCCCTGATAAAAATGGCAAATTTACTAATAAAAAAAATTACAAAATCCTCTATTAAAATGAAACGCTTCTCTTTCAAACACGCATTTAAGCAATTTGGAAGCCTACCAGTGCCTCAATCACTACAGTAAATTAAATTCTAAGTATTTGGTATTTGATTTTCTTTTCTTTATCATGGAAAATGAGAGCTCCACCTGCCCCTTTAGCTCACCAGGACACAGGTCCAGGCCCCTCATTCCCAAGCCATATCCCCCCGACCTTGCTGGTGCCCCTCACTTGACACCCATAGCCTCCTGCCCCTCCAGCCCTGTTAGAAGCGGTGTCCAGCTGCCAGGGCAGCTGGGTCCACAGCTGCCAAGGACCCCCGGGGCCCACAGCTCCCTGCTCCCCACAGCAGTGCACAAGCCCCAGCTGCTGCCTGCAGGAGGCTGTTGCAGCCTGAGTGCAGAGTCCGGCTACCCCTCCCCCACAGGCAGCATGGCTGGAGTGGAGCCTGTGGCAGGGGGGTGGGTGTGGGCTGCCTGCTGCAGGCTCTGGTTGGGGAGTGGCTCTCCACCACTGCCTGCACTTCCAGGGGACTAGGCGGACCACGTGCCCCCCAGATCTGTATGTAGAGTGGGGGTGGGGGCGGGTGTGGGCTTCCCACTGCAGGCTGCCCACCCTGCTGCCTTCCACCCAGGGCCTCCATGGCCCAGCAGGCAGGATCGGCAGGGTAGAGCAGGACCAGGCAGGGAAGCTCCTTGCCACTGTGAGCTGCAAGCTGCTGCAAGCTTCTTGCCACTGTGAGCTCCACACTGCCTTGGCAATGTGTCCCCTGCCACCCTGCAGCAGCTGGGGTGGTGGTGTGGGGTTGTGCCTCTTGCTGCTGTAGGGTAGACAGGGCAGTGTGGGGCTTGCAGTGGTAAGGAGCTCACAGTGATAAGCAACTGTCCCACCCAGCCCCTGTCCCAGCCCTGCCCAACTCCCTTCATTTCTTTTTCCCTCCTTATGGGGGCCTCAATCCCTCTCCCCCCTGCTAGACATACCTGCTTTGCGAGTTGCTCTCCAGGCTGCGTGGCAGCCATGTGTGCCCCCTACCTGACTGCCCCCACCCCCCTTGGAGGCTGGAACTCTGCCAGCCTGCAGAGAGCTCTCCGCAAGAGAGCAAGATCTGTGTGTTTCTCTGTTAAAATAAAAAATCTGCATTTTTCACAGGTAAAAGGGAAAATCCATGTTTTTTTCTATGGGAAACAGAAAACCTGGATCTCTGGTGATTAGTTTCTAGAAAAATGAAGAGCTGAAGTGAATGCAGGCTTGTTATTTACCTTTGGCTATAACTTTAATTTCAAGATAAATCCTTCCAAAAGGGTCACCATCTCAAAACCTGCTTTATCAGTGTAATACAGTGCAACTTCCTTAATGTTTTTAATTATGACAACTACCATAACTTTCTTTGGAATCTGAAGCCACTGTTATTACAGAATTTTTTTTTCTTCCTTCCCTTCTTTAAAAAATTGACATCTTGGATTTTTATAGGTTTAATTTTTTTTTAAACACATACTGCTGTATTTACATGAACACAGAAATGACATTTTATGGTACTAAAATAATTATGCTACATTTCAGTGCGTGAATGCAACTGAAATTTAATTCTAAAAATGTAAAAAAAGATGAGAATAATCAAGGTTGTTTTTATGCTTGCTGGAAACAGTTATACACAGATCATTATAGCTGGGATGAGAAGTGGATGGAGTAATTAGAAAATGAAAGTAATGGATGGAATGCACCATCATTGGATTTTGTTGGAGTTGTAAAATATTAAGGGACTTGGTTTCATATTTTTGGGAATCTTCTGGATGATATTTAGGGTTATATGATACAGCAGGCCAGCTTTGTAAGACACTGTTCGTTTTCTTCACTAGTGAATTAATTAGGTGGCTGCTTCTCCTAATTGTAACAAATCTGAAAAGTACTGCTTCACACTGCAGTGACTAATTAGCAACTAACAGTGGTCAAATATCACTTTTGTGTAAGTGGTAAGAATATATAAGTGGTAAGAAGCAATAAACTGAACAGACAGCAGCAGTAGATAATTTTTCTAAAATAAAATTAATCTACCATTAAGAGATTTTTAAAGCAGCAAGATAAATATTTACCTCCTTAGATTTAAGTAAATACAGATACTGTATTTACTTGAATGTAAGGTGAGGTTTTACCCCACCCAACCAGCGGGGGGGAACCCTCATCTTACATTTCCACACCAGCAAACCTCTCCCATTAAATAAATTATTTATCATTAAACTTCCGGTGGACTATGAAATTAATTGAATACAGCCCATGTTGAGTATGTCCATAAAACACCTGGCCCATATTGGGCAAACATAGTGATGAGAACCTTTTTTAATACGGTCCCTTTATAAAAACAAACTGGGCCGTAGCTCCCCTAGGAGGGAACAAGCACTGGGCGTGGATACTGCAATACCAGGTTGGCACTTGGAGAGGTTGGAGCAAGCTCTGACACCCTCCTCTGTTGCCAAAAGTGTTTATGGGAAGATTTTTTTTTTTCCCCTAAGAAAAAAAAAGTGGGGGCCTGGTGTTCCTTCACCAGGGAACTGGCACTGGGCTTGGAGGTACTGCAGGTCAGCATTGGGATTGCCTGAGCCAGCCCTGACACTCTCCCATTGGTGCGAAAAATGCTTGATCTCTGCCAAAAGGCTGCAATACTGATGAGACCCCTTTTTGGGTTTGTTTTTTTTACAAATTTTATTATAAAACATCATTATCACCTTACACTTACAAATCTATGCATATTGAGCGTCCTTGTTTTATCAAGACTTCATGTTACAGAAATAACTACATATAAAAACCATACAATTTACATATATTAAACCCTTAGGCTAAGTACAGAGAGGCAAAATGCCTGAGCTGAATCAATGAAGTCTTTGCAGGTTTGTCTAAAATGTAGAGACTAAACTGAGAAACAACTGGACACATTCACTTTTGATTCAGGAAATGCAGCCACATGCTTGCATTGGCTGAGGCCAGAAGCCGGCGTGAGCTGTGTGTTCACTTCCTCTTCCTGCTGCTCTGAGGACTCTGGGATTTGCAGTCCAGCATCACAGAAGCAGGACTCTGCAAGGTTGCTCATCACTTCCTCTTTCTGCTTTCAGGTGCCTCTGGGATTTCTAGTCCATAGTTGCAGCCAGCGGTACCTTTTAGTACGTTTAGAAGGGCAGGGCAGTTCTGTACTCAGTGGAAGGGGGGTTTAACTGGGGAAGGGGGATTTAACCCCACTCACTGGCCTCTGACCCCAGCAGGGGTTTGCCTCTGGGGGGCAGTCCCTGCCTTTCCCCACCCCCCCAACTGCTGCCATAATGTATGCTTTAGCACCCTTTGCATTGAAAATCTCTCTCTAACTCGGGGTGGGCAAAATACAGCCCGCAGGCTGGATGTAGCTCACCAGGCCATTCTATCTGGCATGTGGGACCCCTAAAAAATTTAGAAAATTAATATTTATTTGCCCCGGCTCCTGTCAAAGATGACAGGAGGCTGCGGCAGTAGGACCCAGGGGAAGCTACGGTAGGTTCCTGCTCCCCAGTACTGCCCCCACTCCAGTCAGAAGCCCCTGTCTAGCAGGGGCTTCTGGCCTGGGATGGTGGGGCTGTTCATGGTTGCAGCGGCGCAGGAAATTCAGGTAAGCGTGGGGGACGGAAGAGCAGGGGAGGACCTTGGGCAATCGCCCCAGTCCTCAGGGCCCAGCCAACTCCTGCTGAGCCCCAAGGTGAGGCCATGGATTAGGGAGCCATGTGGTGTAGAGTGGCCAGCTGGCTGGCAGGCAGGCAGGAAAACAGTGGTGGGGGCAGGAAAGGGGGAGTAGACATGTGCAGGAGCATGGGGCCCAGAGCAAGGCAGTAGGAGTGCAG
This sequence comes from Crocodylus porosus, assembly GCF_001723895.1. Taxonomy (NCBI): domain Eukaryota; kingdom Metazoa; phylum Chordata; order Crocodylia; family Crocodylidae; genus Crocodylus; species Crocodylus porosus. The sequence goes on from NW_017728886.1 coordinate 32,848,696, forward strand.
GGTTTGGGCTGGTAGGGGTCTGTGGAGACAGGCTGGGCTGCACCAGCAGGGAGAGGAGGGAGCTGACCCAGCTCTATGGAGCCCATGCTGGCTGGGATCCTGTGCTCCTGCCACTGTGCTCTGGGCCCTGTTGGTGCTAGTCCTGGAACACTGCCATAGGCCCAATACTCCTGCCCAGTTGCTGCTGCCTCTGACGCGTCCACTCACTCCCAGTGCCCCTGCCCCAGGCCCAGCCCAGCCCAGTGGTACAGGTGGGGCCAGGCGCACAGCTGCGACTCTGCGCACCCTGTGCTTGCCCGTCTGGACTAAGCACCTGCATGGGGGGAAAAGCAGTCCCCCCGCTTCCTCCCCACTCCTGGTGCTTTCTGCTGCAGCCACTCGCAGCCTGTGCAGGGCTGTCCTGCCTCTGTGCAGGTGTCCCGGGGCCAGCATCGGCGGGACCCAGCACAATGCAGTAGAAGCACTGCCCTGTATTGAGCACCAGTTTGTTCTCCACTGCTGCTAGCCTGGGCCCTGCACCAGAGCGGGTGGCAGGAGCGTGGGGTCCCAGTTGGCAGGGGCTCTATGGAGCCTGGTCAGTTCCCCCCTTTCCCAGCTGGTGTAGCCCAGCCCAGCTCTACAAACCCCTACCAGCCCATATGCTGTGCTCCTACCGCTCCACTCTGGGGCCCACTGGTGCTGGCCTCGTGCTCCCGTTTGCCTCCGCTCTCCCTCTCTCTCCCCCACCCCTTATTTTCCCCACATTCCCGCCTGCCTGCCAGCTGGCCAGCTGCTTTGCACTACATGGCTCCCATATCCACACATACCCACAAATTCCCATATACAATCACTTTCTGCATGTACAGCACAAATGCACACAAATCAGGAAAAAAAAATTTAAATTAAATTAATATATATTATTATGGGTGTTTGATATTTAGTATGTAATTTGTTTCCCCCCCGCTCTAAGATGGCAAACTCTCTTCCCCAAAGGAGTACTTCCAGGGGCAAGGGGAGGAACTTCCAGTGGCTAAGGTCAGAGGCTAGGGACAGGACTAATGGTCCCAAGATGGCAACTGGGGGCGGGGCATCTGTCAAGGTGTGGGGCTACCCATGCGACCTTTGATAACTTGCCAAAACTCGGTAAGCGGCCTTCTGCCCGAAATAATTGCCTGCTCCTGTTCTAACTACTACATTTTATATCATTTGTGTATAATATGCATTTTGCTTCTCCCCCTCCTGGTATCTTTACTCTGCTTATGACCTTGTCTTTTTTTTATTTCTTGCGCTAATTGTTTTGTGCCATACACAAATAGAGGCAACAGGGGGCACCCTCGTCTCACCCCTGTATGGATTTTAAAGTCCCCACTTAGGTGCCCGTTAATTTGGATTTGACTCTCCACTTCTTTATACAATAACCTTATCCAACATATACATTTCCCTGGGAACCCCATTTTCCCTAGCACCTTGAATGTGTTCTCATTTTCCACCCTGGCAGATGCTTTTTCTAAATCTAGGTTTGCGATAAGTGTTTGTTTTCTTCTCTTGGATGTGAGACAGTGTGTCTCTGATCACTTTGATTGCTTCAGAGATCCTTTTACTGTTGATGGCACTGTGCATACTTAGTCTTCACATATTATCTTCTGGAGTTTTTTCATCATCTGCAAAGCCAGCATCTTGTACATTAACTTATAGTCCTTATTAAGGAGTGTAATCAGTCTCCAATTTTTTAGGAGTTCCTTGTCCCCTTTCTTGAAGAGTAAGATCACAGTGCCTGTTGTAAAATCTTTCCCTGCCTCTCCTTTTCTCACTACATCCTCAAACTTCCACTATATTTCTTCTTATCCACACCCAAAACTTCTCATAAATTTCCATAGGCAGTCCATCAGCTCCTGGTGATTTCCCTCTTTTAGGTTTTTAAACACTCCTCCACTTCCTTTAAGCTTCTCTTTTCTTCTATCTTCTTTGTTTCCTCTTCCTACTACTTTCTGTTTCTTTCTACTTTCTTCTTTCTACTTTCTCTTAAGTCTCTTCCAAGCAATCCTTCCTTTCTTCCTCTCTGTTTCCTTCTTCTGGTATAGCACTTCATAAAAACTTCTTGTCACCTCCAACACCTCATACTTTTCCACCTGGGCATCACCCCCGTCCCGCACTGTTTTAAGTTCTTCCTTTGCTGCTTTCACTCTGGCTGAAAAATATTGGGACCACTTCATTTCCCCCCCAGCTTGTGCTTATAACTTGTGCTAAGAACATTTTCTCTTTCTCTCTCTCTCTTAAACCAGGTTGCTAACTCTTGTCTTGTTTCTTTTAGCTCTTTCTTTTTACCTGTCTTCCTTCTGCAGCTTCCTTTAACAGCTCCTGCATCTTTCTTTGCAGCTCTTTTAACTTTTTCATTCCCCCTCAACATCTTTGGCCTTCCTTCCTGAAGAATTCTGCTGTCCTCTTTTTCACCATCATCCACCATTCTAGTATTCCCAAAACATTTCTTCAGTGTTCACCACCCGTCAGGCGGTCTTGTGTAAGCTTGACATACCTCTTCATCTTGTAATAGCCGCACATTTAACTTCGACAGTCCCTTGCCTCTCATGGGGCTCTTACCAAGACTCATTTCCACCTTCAGCACCTGGTGATCACTAAAAGCTACATGTACAGTTTCTTTCTTCCTTATCTCGCTTTCTTTTGATACAAACACAAAGTTAGTTCTTGATTGTTTCTTTCCAGTGGGGTCTGTTCTAGTGAAAACTTTCTCCCCTGCCCTTACATCTCTTAGTGACTCTTCTTTTATTATATTTGTTAACAGCCTCTGTGAACTGTCTAAAGCTGTTTCCTCCTTCCCCTGTTTTGTTGCCCAGTTTGCTTATACAATTGAAATCTTCCACTATCATGCACAATCTCCTTCCAACCATGTAAACTGCTACCTTTTGAAGCAGTGCATTTCTTGTCTCTCTCCAGGGATGCATATACATTAAACATTTCTAATTCTTTCTGCCTGACTCTTAGCATCATTCATTGCAATCTGCCATTGATGACTTCTACCTGCTTGCTCTCAGGTGTGGGTTCTTGAATAATATTGCTACCCTTTCTGTTTTGTTCTGATTTGTCCATTACCACTGAGATGGGCCCCCATCTCCACCTCTTCTCAAAGCATTTATAATCTCCCTCCCATGGTATATCACATTCTCATAGGCAGATTAGGTCTTCCCTTCCTTGGTTCAACATAGGTTCAATCTGTTCCCATCTTTTCCTTGTTAAGATACTTATGGTGTTAAGTGAAACTATTGTCAATACCATTTATGCTTGTTTTAAAAGGAGTGTGCCTGTCCCTTTAAGGTTTGTCCATGCTTTCTTTGAGCTGAGTATGCCTATCTCTTTAAGGTTCATCTGTGCCACTTCCCAGGGTGGCTGACTCCTTCCCATCCTTCACTAGCATTCACTTTGCAAGCTGCCAGATTGCTTTCACGTTTAGGAAGGCTTGCATGTTCCTGACTCCCTGCCACTTCCTGCCTTCTGGTCTTCGCTCAGGGCTGGAGCCCAGAGGCGTTAGCAGCAGGAAACTGTTCTCCATCTCTTCCTCCAACTTGCCTCCCTCGTTATCAGGTTTCTTTTCTCTGGTCTTCAGCCCCTGCTTTTTCTTTCTTTTACTACTTGGCCTGTATCTTTGGTTCTTACTCTTGCTCCATCTCCATTTCTGTTTCTTCCCCACCCCTACCATCATGTCTGAGCTGTTTACTTTTCCTGCCTTCCCTTCCATTCTATCTCCTATGTCCTCCCACGTTGCCTCAGTCACAGAAATTTCGTTCCCCTCCTCTCGCACCCTCCTGCAGGGTTTCTTCTACTATTTCTACCTCAGTGTCCAACCCTCCTCTCCTCCTCTGGGTTTTACTGTTCCTCAGGAGGTCTGACTATACTTGCAAAGGCTTTGGGGCACCTACGATATGCCCCTTACAAATAGTGCATTTTAGGGACTCCTGACACGCTGCTGCTCTTTGTCCCATCCCTTCACATCTGTAGCACACCATGAGGGGACAGTGGGCTGCCTTTCTGTATTTCCTGCACTATTTTGGTTACCTGTGGTACATTGTAAAACCCTGGTGTGCCCTAGTCTGGATCACTCATGGGAGGGGCAGCATCCCACCTGGGCTCCACTCGTTTGTTTGTAACACTACTTGTGCACTCTAAGACCCTATCCAGATATTTGTCCCTGACTTTCTCTGCCGACATTACCCATTGGATGTACTTTTCCATCCATCTTTCTATGTCTTCTGCCTCTAGTAAAGCTGTGTACACTTTTTCTCTTAACTTCACCCTGCTATTAACTTTACTTCCTCTCTCCCATGTTTCCCAAAAGCTCTCATACACTTCTCCATCCCAGTAAGTCAGTTCCCTAGTCTTTCAGTTCCAGATAGCAGTCAGGCTGGTGAGATGCTCCATCTGCACCTACAGAATATCAGACACTACCTTTTCCAGGAAATCATGTCTGTTTGTTGTCAATCCTGTCTGCCTCCTGTTGCCAGTTAAAGTTGCTTTTATCTGCAGTCTCCACTCTTACCTAGCTGCTCTTGGTGCCTCTTCCGTATTTTCCTGCAGGCCACTCCTGGTAGGCCAGCCTGCTGTCGTGCTGCCACTGTCCTCTGTTTCTTGCCTGATGTAACTTTTTTTTCTGCTCCCACTCTGCTTCCTGCTCTGTCTCCCACTCTCCTCTGCTCCTGACTTCCTCTGCTCCTGTTTTCCTTTTGGTGTTGTCACTCTCATCGTTGCTGCCTCTGCTGTTGCTCCTGCTGTCACTTCCTTTCTTCTCTACCTCTGTCCACTCTCAGTTTGTCTCCAGATGTTCATTTCTCTTCAGCTCTTTTTTCCACCTCATGCATACTTGCCACCACTGCCATTATTTTGATCTTTAAGTCTCCCTTCTTTGCTTCTTACATCCCAATGGTCTGTTGACCCCTTTTTCTGCCTTTAAGACATAGATCAGATTTCCAATGCTGATGGGAATAGATTAGTATTTTTTTGTTTTTCTGTTTTTTTTTGCACCGGTCCTGGAAGCACTGCAATACCAGGTCAATGCATGGAGTGGATGGAGCACGCTCCGGTTCCACCACCCAATACCAAAAAAAATCTGCTCAATATAGATCTCCTATGGAGGATATATCAGAGACAATCACCATGGCGTAGTGCTGGTCCAGATGGAGAGACAAGAATAGATTAGTAAAGCCCATCTAAATAAGTTATAGTACCCATTGTACTCAGTCCCCCTCAGCACCAACTCTTTTTCATGTCATGGTGAACCACTACATCAAATACATTTCAACTTCCTCTTCCCTCTCCAACTGATTAGTGCCTTCCACTCACATTTCCAATTATTCATCTTTCTTCATCGGCCATAAATATCTGGTGAACTTCACCAAACTTTTATGTAGCTGAGAAGCTCTGTTGCCCCCTCTCAGCATGTTGCATGGGATGAGTGTGGCCCCACCCTCTATGGGGTAGAGACACCTTAGCCTCATCTGCATATACATTTTTGGAGGGTCCCAGGACTTGTGACAAAAAAGAATACCCAGTTCCGTGTGTGTGGAGGGGCTAATTAGCATGTGGATCCTTTTGGGGGCGGGGTGGTATCTGGAGTATGCACGCATATTGAGTAGTGCTGGGCTCTGAGGTCACCATGGCTTGAAACTTTGTTGACTCTGCTGTGACCCAGCCTGATGAAGGATATGATAAGTCATGTGACTTGGCTCTGGACTGACGTCACTCACAGTTTGTACTATGTACAAGTAGGTACAAAAGTGGTGCTCAAAAGTGTGTTTATGGAATACCTGTGCTGAAACTTTCAGCAGCATGCAGGAAATTAAAATGCATCAATTCTGGATGAACTATGTCTATAGGTACCCATGTGATTACAATGCAAATTACACTGGTGGTTTTTTTTCATTGTTGGTGTTTTTTGATCTCTTGCATTTCAAATTAACAGGGGGAAGGTGGGGGTGTGGGGTGGCAGGCAACTGCTGTCATTTTTACTGGCCCTGAGTGAGTTGGGGCCAGAGTAAGACCTGCAACAGTCTCTTGCTTGCCCTCTGAAACTTCTGCCATCCCCTCTGTCCCTTTCTCCTCCTTATTGTCATCCACATTGTTCTTGGGGATGGAACAGAGCCTGCACAGGCTCTGACTGTAAGGGCGGGTAGGGGGGAGGGGACAGATGCAGAAGGCAATGGAGCCACCTGACCCCACCCCCCACCACTTTTTGTAGCTGTAGCAATGGGAGAGGGATGAATTCAGAACTTAATTCAGAACTGACTTTACCCTGGAAATGAAATTTTATTTTAAAAAAGGAAGACAACCTGTAATTAGATTCTACACCTGGAAAATTATAACAAATTTATTTATTTTCCATTTATAGAATCTGATTATTGGGGGAGTTACTTATATTCGGGGCCATCTTGTATTCAAGTCAATACATCAGTTGGTTTTGGATATTTAATTCTTCAGTCTCTTTGAATAAAACTTTATTTAATGATGTGAACAGGAGAAATAGATTGATCCTGAAAGTAAGACACTTGTGCCACTGTAATTAAAAGACAGGTCTTTTTCAATTAATTCCCTGTCCTAGACCTTCTAATTGCTTTTGATTATTAGTTTTATTCAGTAATCTCTTTTAATTACCCCACACTGACAAAAATTATCTCTGATTTATACTAAAAAATAGTCATCCAAAAGACAAGGGCATACATTTGATAAGGAAGTTATCAACCTTTCAGTGTTACTCTATAGGCTGTAAAAGCTTTTTTGACCAGTAAGACTGCAAACAGATTTTCTTTGTGCTGCTATAAAAAAAACTATGGTGCCAGAAAGCCCATGCAAACAGATGCCCATGACCCTTGCTGTGTCACAAATGCCCCAGATTGTGGCTGAGAAAATATTTGGTAATATTTAGGCAACTTTTTGAGGCAGATACCTGTTTTCTTCATGGTGAGAGAGCGCAAGCAGCCCACAGCTGCCCATGCTCTTCACCTGACCCAGGCAGAGATTCCTAGGGCTTCAGGGGCCAAATCCTTCATGCCGTGGGAATTCTCCCTGAAGGGAGAATTTCTAAGGCGTGCAGAATTATTGGGCTCCTAAAGCCCCAGGAGTGCCTGAGTCCCCCCATTTGCAGAGGGGTGCCCCAGGAATTCCCAGGTAGGAGATTTCCTAGAGATGTATATTACATTGCCATGCCTTGACTTGGAGCATGTGTTTGCAAACAGGGGAACCTGGGATTACCCCATTTGCAGTTGTCCTGCAGGATCGGACCCTTGAAGTCCTGGGAGTGGCAGGGACCTAACTCTGTAGGACAACAGGTGACCTCCATGTTGCCCAGTGAAAGGGATCAGCTGTGTGGAGATATATCCTAGCACAGCTAATCCTTCTCCAAGGCTGTTGCCTATTTATAGCCTAAGAGAGTTGGTGAAAAAAGAATGTTCCTTAGTGGATGTACTTGGAAGAAGAGTGAATACTAACAATATCAGGCTACTGAAGAAGAATATTAATAAGGTCACTTTGAGCCAGAGCTTCAGTAATGGTATGGTCTGCTTTGCTTGCCAGTATCTCTTCCGTTGCTGATACTCAGTGGGAATTTAATGTTTATTAACGAGCATAAATATGGGGAAAACACTTTACTCTTTTAGGCATTAAACTCTAGGCCAGGAGTGTGAAACTCACCCTGGACCTGGGCCAGATTCAGCCTAGAGGGACGTTTCCTGGGCTAGATCCATGGAACCAGCAGCAAGCGTGTTGGGTCCATGTTTTGAAAGCAGTTTGAGTGGCAGCATTGTGACCGAGTGGCAGCACAGAGTTGCAGTGGGATGGCAGCACAGTTCTGGGGGCAGGTGCTGTTGTGGGCTGTGTTTGGGTGGCAGTATGAGTCCAGGGCCTGCTGCTGATAGCAACATCCACTGGGGTCTAGGAACCCTGAATTCTGTGGCAGGCTATGTTCCCCAGCTTCCAGTGGCCCACTGGATTACTGCTGGGCCAGATGGAAAGGTTCAATAGGCCAGATCTGGGTCAGGGGCAGTATGTTTCAGATCCCTGCTGTAGGTCATATTATATCTTGTTTTGTTTCACAAGATTTCTAAAAGTGTATCCTTGCTTTGCTAAGTTTGAAAAAACCATTGCCATATTAATACAGCTGATAGCCACAAGCAAATCAGTAATATCACTATATGGTCCAGTACCAATTCTTTGTCTCCTGAGAATTTAAAAAAAAAATTTTGAATAAGATGATAAACTCTGTTTTCCATGAGCATGAAGGGGGATATCTACTTGTTTCAAAACCTGTTTCCTCCCTGAGTTTTCAAGATGGATGAAGTTTAGGGAAAATGGTGGCAGCATTAGCTCAGTGATGATAAAACATTTAACCATTTACTTGTTATATGTTTGGAAGCTTTCTTGGCATGATAATCCAGACCCAGTTTTGCTCTTAACAATAAATACTTTTGATTTTTGTAACTTGTAATTGTTGTGATCTCTTATTGGGATCTCACTAGATGTAGTGATTATAAAGTTTAGACAGTGAACTTACATAATGGTCATGCCATGCAGTTGGATACTTTGAGTTCCTGAGCTCCAGAGAGAGTATTTGCTCATTATACTGGCACAATTAAAGCCTAGAAGCGCAAGTCCAATGACACTTCATCCTTTAGTTTTAAACTTGATATCTTCTCATCTATGCCTCTTTGCCGCCTTTGATCTCGAGAACTAAATGGTTTCTTTGGTGAATAGAAGGCAGGACAGGATATTGACTTAAAGACTAATTAAGAAAGGTTTGAACTTTTGTAGGTGACAGCATACCTTGTCAGATGTTGTACCTCATCATAACATCTGATGAAGTAGGCTGTTATATCTTTGGAAGGAGCTCGTTTTTAAGGTGCCACCCTGTCTTACCTTCTACCTGACTTAAGACTAACACAGCTACTACCTCTCCCTACTCATGGCTAAGCACAGACAGTCAAAAAGCCCAAGGCTGAATTGATTCAGTCTTTGCAGGACAGTCTGAACTGCACAGAGGAAACTGAAACAGAAGTGAACAGACATTTACCTTTGATTCAGGATATGCAGCCACATGCCTGCAGTAGCTCAGGCCAGAAGCTGGGATGGGGGGGTGCTAGGGTGCAGTTCTCTGGTGTTCACTACTTCTTGCTGCTCCCAAGGTCTCTGGGATTTGCAGTCTAGAATTACAGAAGCAGGACTTTTCAGGTTTCTTCATCACTTCCTCTTCCTGCTTCCAGGTGTCTCTGGGATTTCTAGTCCACACTTGCAGCCAGAAGTAAGTTTGAGTGGAGGAAGGGGTGTTTAACCCTCCTCCCCCCCGGCCCCAGCCCCTAGCCAGGGTTTTCTTGGGGTGGTGGATAGTACCCCTCTTGTATGCTGGGCTGCATCCCCAGCTGGGCTTGCTTCTCCCTCCTCACGTCAGCCAGCCCTCACTGCTCCAGCTAGGGAGCAGAGGGGCAGGCCAGCTCTGTTCTCTGGACAAAACAGCCCAGCCCAGGGCTGCAAAGCAGGCTAGGATGCTGGGGGACTCTAGTTTAACCTGAACCAGGAAGTGGTCTGGGACAGAAGTTTCATAAGCTGGTTCAACCTAAGTCAGTTAAGTTTGATACTAGATTCAACCAGGTTTATCTTAAATTAGTTTCAGCCATTTTGAAATTGGTTTATGTGCATTGAGCTTCTGTTCTGTTACAGGTTTAAACCAGTTTCTCAGGACTTAAACCGGTTTATGTGCAACTTCTGTTCCTAGCCATGGTGAATAGAGATGCAGGCTAAAGGATATGAATTTGTTACATCTGGAATTGGTCTGTATGATACATGTGGATATATTGTGTGAAACCAATGAAGATACTTAAGTGCCCCCTCCCCCGCTTTCCTCCAACCTCTGTTCACAGTTGTAGTATAGACATATGATACGCTGTTTGAAGAGCACTACCACCATATAATTTCAGTTGTGGGAACACACATGACTATTAGTGAGGAACATCATAGAATTCTATTTCAATTAAAAATATTGAGACTTGTTCAATCATTATTCAGACTGTGACAAAGGCTTACTTGGCAAATGGTTATTTTCATCTTAAGAGCATTTAAGTTAAAGAAGCAGACTTGCATATTATTTTTTGCCCATTTTGTCCTTTAAGATTGTATTTCATAACTTCCAAAGAGTGCCTGTTGGTTTTGTTTCCTTGGTGGAGCAAATGTTTGGATGTTGTCTTTTATGTTCTAAAGCTATCACTGATATAACATTTTCCACATAGATGTGTTGGCCTGATGTCAGTTTCCAATGAAATATATTTTGTACTCTATTTTAATTTAGCGTAAATTATTTTATAGTTCAGTTATTTCTGTTTTGGGGAACTAGAAGTCTAAATGATAACAGCTTTTTGGTCTTGTTCTAGTTTTACTCAGAAGAAAACTAAGAACTGGATGCTCATGGCACCATGCCTGGTAACATTTGGAAACTAGAAATAAGGAAAATAAAAAAACCAGGGATATTGCTTTTAAATATACTCAGGTAGGCTATGCAGAAGTATAAAGTGGTAACGAGGATTTTTTTGCTTTATTTAAATAAATCTTAAATTAGGGACAGTCCCTTCTAAACAGTGAATGTTGGCAAGTATTCAACACAGTAAACACAGTTGCACATTGTGCAACGATGATTATATAAATATGAATTTCAGGGTACTGGAATTCTTGGTCTGTCAGGACCTACAAAAATAATAGGGGACTGCTACTAACAAAAATTGCTCAGTAAAAAGTGATATTTAACACACAGCTAGTGACGTCATTACTGTAAGCAGTGGCAATATGCTTGGATTGTTAAGGCCTGCAAGATGCAGTTCCTACCTTCAGAAACTTGCATAGATGAGTCGCAATGCAATAGGGGACTTGGAAGGCTGTGTAATGTGAAGGTAACGTGTGTAACAGCTGGTGGAGTGAGGGGGTAGTGTATAGAGCTGTGATGTCTATTACTTTGGACTACGACTCTCAAAACTCCCCTAGGAGCTGGGGAACAAGGAAAAAGAACAGGAAGCTTGAGGCTGGAGTAAAGAGCAAAGATAGCAGTGTGCACATAGAACTTGGTCAGCCCTACACGGAGCAGTGCACAGTGGGGCTGGAGATCTCGGTGGCTCAGTCAACCAGGAGGACAGTGGGTTGAAGTAGCTGGACTCAGACTTGGGGTATCTACAGGCTGCTGTTTGAGTGCTGTAGGGCAGGGGTTTTCAACCAAATGTACCCCTTCTGTCTCAAAGTTTCAGCTCATGTACCCCTTTATTTTAAAATTATTGGGGGGGGCTGAGCATGTGCATGCATATATGCATGTGTCCCTCTCCAGCAGGTAAGTCTGTGGGGGAAGGGAAAGGGCTGTGGGGGTGGGAGTAGATCAAGGCCCACACAGTGATGGAGGGAGGTGGGCACAGAGGCAGGGGCTGGGGTGAATGGGGGCCCTGGCCGGAACAGGTCATGGGACAGTTGGAGCCTGGGTGGCTGATCCAGGGGTGTGTGGGGGGGGGAGGGAGGGGCTCCTGCCACTGTGTGCACCCCGGCAGAGGCTCGGGGGGGCATGTTCCCCCTCCTCCGATCTGTGTGTGGGTTGGAGGCAGCTGCTGCTGTGAGCTGAGCTTTGTGCGCTGCTGCAGCTGCCCCAGAGTGGTGCGATGCCATGTGTGTCACACCACTGGATGGGCAGGGGGCACGGCGCAGCCCAGTGACAGCAGGCATGTGGTGTCACACTGCTCTTGCGGCAGCTGCAGTGGCACACAAAGCCCAGCATGCTGTGGCAGCAGCCTCCACCCTGCACACAGATTGGGGGGGCATGTGTCACCCGGGCCTCTGCTGGGGTGCATGCAGCAGCAGAAGCCCCCCCACACCCCCTACAACTTCTTAAAGTACACCTAGGGGTACAAGAACCCCTGGTTGAAAACCACAGCTGTAGGGAATAAAGGCTGGTTTGGGAGGTGTGTGTATGGGAGGAAATTCAGGTTCTGAGTGTGTTATTACAGTGGTGATGTTTGTTTACCTTTTACCTGTTCCTTCCCTTTGGTTTGTGACCCTAACCCCTATGATTTTTCTGTATAAAAGTGGGATATTTCCCTTGCTGCTTGTGCCAGTTTCTGGGACTGCAGGTTTGGCACAGTTGTGCCTGGGAGCTGTTTTTGTTTGTGCCTGAATGTAATGGCAGTAGCAGTTTTTATTGATTTTAATGTTTGGGGCTGGATGTGAAGGGAGTTTTGAGGATGAAGGGTTGAATAAAAATAAGATAATTGCCTGCTCAAAGGAGTTTTTCTTGTGGAAAAAAATGGTTTGTCCCAATGCCTATATCTTCTTCTTGAGATACATTTGAAATATATCCTTGATAGACCGTAAAAAATATAGTTTCCCATATTCGTATGTGGCTTCTTCACTTTGGGTAAGTGGGATAATTTTTTCAGGTGACCAAAAGAGAGAGGCAAAGATAATAATAATTTAGAGGAAATGGGAATGACAGTAGAGAAGATATAACTAGGCTAAATTAGAGAAAATATCAATCTCCTAAAATATATAAAAACTCAGTAAATAACAGTATAGAAGAATAGCTATTGAAGGAAACCAAACGCAAAGATTCATCCAGTTACATAAAAAGTGTGTGCCCATGAACACACTTGGAGAAAAGATGAAAGGAAAAAGAGAGAAAAGGTTGTATAATTTTTTATTTTCTAGAATTTTTTTCTGCCTTTGGAATATGATTGTATAAATAACAGACTTCTTTTTTTAGATGTGCACATGTTTTTTGAGCCTTTGATTGCAAGTGGGATATTGTAATAATAGTTGATATTTAAATTTAGTGGCTTTTAGTTGGCCGTGGTCGTACTTTATTTTGATATTAAGACCTTAATTCTAAAGGAAATTGAAAACCAGCTACATTCCCAAGTAAATAGTTCACTACTTTGAGTTATTTTTTCTCTGCATCTCTTATGACAGTTGTAGCAATTAATTTGGGAAACCAAGCTTAACAAGGCAGAGAAAAGCTGAAAAAACAAAAGGAGAAAAAAGGAGTTCTCAAAAGGAGCTTTCCTTCTGGTGGCTGTCAGTTTCCTTCATTCTGTAACCTTTGTCATCCAAACTGGACTACAGTTCTTATGTGTTGACAGACAGACTGCCAAAATCCTGTTAACTTTATGGCCATGGAATCTTTTTTCTTAACAACAGTAACAAGTGGTGTTTAACAGAAAGCCAGGCACAGAATTATTACTTTAAGCACAGACAGTATACTTGCTTTACTGAGATGTAGGAGATACGTTGTGAGGAATTTAGAGAGTAGTAAGGTAGTTGATTATTGTAAAGTTACATAGCTCGTTAAAGTTTCAGGAGTACTAAATGGAGTGTTATTTCTCAGTTTAAGTTCAGTATATGCAAAGTATTTCAATTTCTTGGTTGTCAAAAAATGTCTCTAGGGAAGGATAAAACCTTTGGGGAAGGAAAAAGAAAAATGGAGACAGTACAATGAAACTGGGCACTATTATATGGTTAAACATATTTTCAATTGTTTGTGCAAAGTATAGTACAAACTTAGTACAATGAGATGCTCAAAATTATTATTGTGGGCCATCATGAATTGGGTTACTAGATTTACATTTTTGACTCTAATTATGAACAGTTAATACACACTTTTGAAATGGCTCTGAAAAGTTTTTTTAAAAGCTGCAAATAACCTGAGCTTTGTGAGTGCTTCACCCGTATGGCTAGGGACAGAAGTTACACATAAACTGGTATAAGTGATCAGAAACCAGTTCAAATCTGTAATACAGTAGAAGTTCAGTGCAAATAAACCTTTTTCAAAATGACTGAAACTGGTTTAAGATAAACCTGGATAGATATAGTATCAGATTTAACTGATTTAGGTTAAAATAGCTTTACTGAACTTCTGTCCCAGATCCCCTCCAGATTCAAGTTAACTCAGTTTCCCAGCATCCCAGGATGCTTTGCACCTGCCTCACAACTCCTCCTCCCCACTCATAGTATGGGCAGGCTAGCTTTGACCCAAGTTTTTTGCTCCTGCTGAGCAGGGAGGCATGCTCCAGCACCCCCAGCTTCTGGTCTGGGCCACTGCAGGCATATGGCTGCATTTCCAGAACAAAAAAAAAATGTCTGTTCACTTGCTTGTTGGTTCAATCTAAGTAGTTTCAACTAACCTGTGGAGATTGAACGATTCAGCTGCAGCCTTTTTGAGTGTCTGTACTTAGCCTATAGGGTATAAGTCCAGGCAACTTTAAGAATTATTGTTTAATAGGAATATCTGAATGTAATGCTTCAGAAGGTTTAGACAAACATCCTGAAGTCTGATTTCTTCCTCCAGCACTCATCTCACCTGTCTGCCTATGATTGCCTTTCCGGGGAAGAAGTCCAGGAGAATGCGTCTGTTCCTCATAGTGATATAAATTCATGGGCAGACCCAAAGGGTGCTCTGTGGTTGTGGCCCCCTTCAGCTGCTGTCCCCAGCTGATTGAGGTGTGAGGGGAGCCTCAGAGCTGCTCTTGCTCCATTCCAGGCACAGGCTGCAGCTGCGTGGTGTGACAGCATTGTCAGGGTACAGCAGCAGCAGTGCATGGGTTCCTTCTTCTGACATCTGCTCCCTGTCTACCTCCCCACAGGCTCTCTCCCTGGCTGGGAGTAGGTGTTGGAAGGAGGAACCTCGGCACTGCCACTGCTGTCTCTGTTGTAGGTGCAGGGGGAAGCCTAGAGCTGCTCCTGCTCTATGTTGCAGGAACACCCTGGCTTAGTCATGGGTAGCAGCTGGAGCAGGGCAAGAGCAGCTCTGGGACCCCTTCCCTCTGCCCTCAGGCATAGATGATGCATAAGTGTTGACAGTGGGAGGGGGGGATTTGGATTTACCCATCTGCAGTGACATAATCATTTGTACACTCTGATGCAGACCAGATGAAAGAATTTCTAAATAGGAAACCAAAAATAGTATTTTTCCCCATCTCTCTTTTGTTGTGGTACAAGATTCTGTTGACCCTGTAAAATATATAATTAAGAATTCAAATAATAAACTGCCAAAGAGAAATGTCTGTATTGGTGGCTCTCAACCTTTTTAGACTTAAGGCATTCTTTATTAGTCTCCAGGCACCCCTCAGAAAATTCTAGCTCTTAGGTTTCACTTGTTTCTTGACTACAGAAAAATAACAATTCTTCTCTTGCAAGGAACTCAGAAACACCACAACAGCTCAGATATGTTTGACACTGTGGATTCCTAATTGAAATTTCTCGGTTTATTTTGTGACTAATATACATGTTCCACCCTGGTTGAGACTCGGTTGTCTATTATCTTATCACTACATACGTTGCTAACAGAGTTTTTCATTTGTTTTAATTCTAAGTGATCCAGGTTTTCTGTTCACCACAGAAAAATGTGGTAAAACCTGGATTTTCTCCTTTTAAGGAAAAAAACATGGGAAATGGTGGGTATCCCTTTGCAGGCTGGCAGAGTTCCAGCTTTGAAGGGGCTGGGGGGAGCGGGAAAAGGGCAATCAGCAGGGACACCATATGCATATATGCACGTACACATGCACGTGACCACCAGACAAGTGAAGAACAGTTCCCTGCAGGTAAGTCTGGTGGTAGGGGGTGGGAATTGAGGCCCCCATAGTGAGAGTGGGAGGGAGTTGGGCAGGGGTGGTGCTGGGGCTGGGGCAGTGTATGGGGCTTGAGGGAGGGCAGCAGCTTGGGTTTCAGGTGCTGTTGTGGGGGACGGGGGGCTGTGGAACCAGGTC
>NW_017728886.1:32864547-32885330 GCF_001723895.1 Crocodylus porosus
CAGGTGCCGGGGCGGTGGGGGGTGCCCTTTACTTACAAAAAGTGATCCTCACCATAAAAAGTTTGGAGACCACTGGCCTATGTACTGTATAACACTTGTTGATGAAGAGGGAAACGACTGAACTTCCTTTATGCCAAGTACTTCTGGTTGTCTGTATAGGCTTCATTTTAGTAAGCAGTTTTGTTGATGAAAGTGGCAGAAGAGAATCTGTTTCATTCAGTTGACTGTGTTATCTGTTCAGTACAAATGGGAGGGAAAAAGCAGGAGATAACCTGCTTTAACCACTAAAATCAGTAGGCAAATCATGACTATACATATAGAGCAGAACTTCCAAAGTCACTGAATTCCATTTTTACATAGTCACTTTTCAGTGTTGAACATTTTAACAGCACACAAGCTGTCAAGTTGTTTTTGTTGATTTCTGTAGTGCTTCTCACTTCTACAGATGCATACTTATTTACACAGTTAGTGGTCATCATTTACATTAAACTCTTAGGCCAGAAAAATGTCCTTTGCTTGGTTGTCTGGAGCTCTGCATGCTCTGGAGGACTTAAAGGGGTGAATCATCACTGTGAAGAATTGCAGCTGTGAGAGCCTTACCATTTGCTGCCTGAGTTTGAAGGTGCTTATTTACACTAGGATAGGGTTGAAATATTATGAAATATCTGTCTTTTAGTTTCATTGTACATTGCAATGAAAGAACTTTGAAGAGAGGATCCTTAAAGTTGTTTCCTATATATGTTTGCTGGTAGTCAGCTGTTGCAGATGTATCTGATATCTCCAAGGCTGGGGATAGACATTCAAAAAGCCTGAGCCTGAATTGATTCAGTCTTTTCAGGTTGGTCTAACCTGGCTAGGCTAAATCAGTTTTGCAACCAGACAGACATCCCAGAAATGCAGGCACATGCCTGCAGTGACTCAGGCTAGAAGCTGGGGGGTGCTAGAGCAGCTCTCCCTTCCCTTTAATAGAGATGAGCTGAGGGAGGCATGGCCAGGCCCCTGTGATTAGGGAGGGTTGGCTCCCCTCCTGAACAGCCCAGTGGGGAATGTTTATCACCCTTAACTCAGCGTTTGTCACCCATTAAGAAAACAACAAAAGTATATTACCACCTACCTCTTGATTCTGCCTTTGTCCTGTCTGCCACAGCTTGGAGGTAGCCAGCATGTGGTCTGCTAGCTAATGCTGAGACGTGTCTGTGAGGGATGGGGGAATGCCTGCTTAGCAGAGAGTTTGGGGCAGGGGAGCAGAAGCCAGGCAGATACCTGCAGAGACTGCCAAGCAGAGGGGAGGGGCCAGCTCTGCTGTGGCGCACAGAGCCCAGCCCAGCCCAGCCCAGAGAGCATGCTGGGATGCTGGGGAAGTCTGTTTTAATTTAAACCAGCAAGGGGTCTGGGGCAGACATTACATAAACTGGTTTGAGCCAGATAGGTTAAGTCTGATACTGCATTCAACCAGGTTTATCTCAAACTGGTTTCAGCCATTCTCAAACTGGTTTATTGCACTGAACATCTGATCTGGTATAGGTTTAAACCAGTTTCTGATCACTTAAACCGGTTTATGTGTAATGTCTGTCCCTAGCCCAAGAGTTTCCCATCTTACAAAGGTGGGTCTGTGCCTATAGTGCTTTTGAAAAATAGTCCAGCTAGATTAGTGTCTCCTCTATATTGCATGTTAGGTTATGGAAGGAATTCAGAAAGAAATCCTTACATGGCACTTCCCAGTTCAAATTCACACTTGCTCTAAGCAGACTTCAGTGGACTTGTTGACATCAGTGGGAGATGTACCCTCTTTTTACAGGGGAGACTGTGGTTATATGGTTTTAAGTGCTGTAAAACAGTAAGGCCAGCACTCATGCCTGGCAGATGGGTAATATTTTAAATGGTGGAGAAAAAAATATTGTGGAAAATTAAATTTCAAAGAGAACTGAAAAAGTGCATGTTTATTGAGACATCAGTGTTAACAGGGCAGTATACATAACGTAGATTTGGTTGAGGAGAGGGTGCAGAGAAATTGACGATACTGTTGTGCAACTACAACAGTTGTAGTTGTGTGTTTTCCATTTCTGTTTTCCATGGGTTCCTCTACCATGCTCATTCCCACAGTATTTGAGAGCTTTCCAGTAGTGCATTAAACAGTGATTTATTTATATGTGTTGCTATATATATATATATATCTATAAATATGCTACACACCCCCCCATGCACTTGGAGTTGTGCGTGGGGAGGTATGTGATAGATCTGAGTTCTTGGGAACTAATCTGAAACTGGAACGAAGATAAGCACAGGCCACATCTACATGAGATGCTGACTGCACAGTATTCTGATACTACTGCGCAGTAGCACTGCATGGCAACAACTGTGATGTGATGCTACTCCACAGTACTATTAGGCTACTGCGTGGTAGCGTCACAAAAAAAGACATTTCATTGGTGCTACTGTGCTGTATCTCAGGTACTAGACAATCATTTAGTTCTGGTATAAACATTATATAAGTACTATTTATACAAGTACTAAATGACAGCATGGTAACAACTGCTCAGTCAGCATCTCATGTAGATGCAGCCACAGTGACCTTTAGCTTGATTTAAAATTCATTAAAAGCTTCAGAATAGAGGAGCAGTCTATCTCTTGATAGCCTGTGTTACTTAGGAAACATGCTACACTGTTTTTTACTGGTTGCAGTTTTCTAAGTTTGAGGGAACTTTGCCATTCTCCTGCTACTTGGTAAATGTCTGAGATGCAATGGTATGGGACCAGTAACTAATGCAGTTGTGTTTTAACTAAGATGATCCAGGGGCTATGTGAAAAGCAGGATATGTTTGATTAATAGTTTTATTGGACCAACTGTATATTTGGGAAACTTGTTAAATGAACCTTTCCCTTTCTTCGGTTTAGGAAAGAAGCCTAAGCTAAATACCAGGTAGAACAATTATTTTAGTTTACCTCTATTATGTAAATGAACATAGTGGGAAAGGAGAGTAAACATATAGAGCAGAAAGACATAATCAGACATAGCTACAGTAAAGCACAGTTGAAATAAACAAACCTAATTATGTAAAAGAATAACACTATTCAGAAGGGAAGAAGGTTCTTATTACTTGCACAGAGAGGTTAGCAAAGGGAGCAGATCTATTGTAATGAGCTGTAGAATTGTTTTATGTGTTTAATCCATGGTTTCACAGTATGCAGTAAAACTATGAACTTCTGTTTCCTGGCATGTCTTCTGAAGGTGTACTTAAGGATGTGTTTTTCTTGAGAACAAGGAGTATGAGGTCAGATATGGAGTGGCTGTTCTGTGAAAAGTCTTATCTCATTAGTGATTGGGTGTTTCTGTCTTACCATTTTTCTTTGAAAGTTAATTCTGGAGTGTAGTGGTTGTTTTCACGTACAGAATTTCTGTGAGGGCACTTAGTCATTGCATGAGATATATCGTGTTCTGTGACAGATGTGTAGGACTCGGGAATTCTTAGTTTTGTGGGGTATGTTGATTTTGGTGATGGTCAAGGTATGTTGGATGGGTTTGCATTTGTTGTTTAGACAGGGTTTTGTTCTGCCTGGTATTTGTTGATTAGTAGGAAGTCTGCTTTTGATGATGATTTGAATCAAGTTCTTAGGTTGGAATTGTTTGATGGTGGGAAAGGGTTTTCTTTTTGTATTGTAGTAGGTTTGTGCAAGATATTTTGGGTGGATTCTTCAAAAAATGCAGTGCACTTCTCTGCTGGAGTGTGTTTGGTGAGCAAGGGTAGTTTTTAGGTTTGTAAGCTGAGTTTCACAAATATTCTGTTCAGAGCAGATGCAGTGGTATCCGAGGGCCTGGCCCTGCTTACACCTTTCTTAGTGGCTGGGGCAGAAATTACCCATAAACTGGTATAAGTGATCGGAATCTGGTTCAGATTTGTAACACAACAGAAGTTCAATGCACATAAACTGGTTTCAGATGGCTGAAACTGGTTTAAGATAAACCAGGATGGATGTAGTTATCAGACTTAACTGATTTAAGTTAAATTGGTTTATTGAACTTTTATCCCACCGCCCCTCCAGATTCATGTTGGTTCTTCACATTCCCCCAGCATTCCAGGATGCTTAGCAACTCCCCCACAAATATCCCTCAGAGGGTGGGTGGGCTAGCCTTGGCCCAAACTGTCTGCCCCAGCTGAACAGGGAGGTGTGCTGTAGGGCCCCCTGACTTCCGGCCTAAGCCACTGCAGGCATGTATCTGCATTTCTGGAATTTAAAAGTGGAGGTCTCTTCACCTGCTTATCAGTTCAATATCTTCAGTTTAGACTAACCTGCAAAGATTGAATTGATTCAGCCTCAGGCTTTTTGACTGTACTTAGCCAGTGTGTTTAAGATCATTGCGAGTTTTGTGGAGATAAGCATGCTGGCCCAGGGATTTTTGTATTGAGTTGTTTGTTGGAAGTATTCTGGATGTGTATTGTGGCATTTAGAAAGTTGACTTTAAGAGTATTCCAGAGAGAATTTGATGGAAAGATGATAGTTGTCGAAGTTTCAGTAGAAATCAGTAAGTGAATCTGGTGTTGGATAATGAAAATAATACCTATGGATCTTGGGGGCTATATGGCTTTGAATGAAGGAAGTTGTGGTAGTCAGAGGTGTGGGTTTTGCAATGTCTGAAATAGACCGTTGTCTGATTTCACGTGTTTATTTGACTTAATTTTTTTAGCTTTGTTTACTAAATATATCCTCATGTTAATTTTATGTCCCAATAGCCACAAGTATTTGAACTGAAATGTTTGATTAGGAAAAAAAGTAAATACAGCACACAATGTGGTTTAAATGTTATATTCAAACAGTTTCTTTCCACATAAAGCTTTGAATTTATTTTTATTGGGATACTTGTAAAAATGTAAAGACAGTACACAATAGCATGTACTTCCCTTACATTGTTTAAATTTAAGAAAAAAAATGGAGGCACTGAAAACGGTTGACATGCTTTAGCATACCCAAAGAACTGCGCATGACATGCTGTGCTTTGGTTTTGATTTGACCTGCACAGCCAATTAG
The DNA here is from genome assembly GCF_001723895.1 of Crocodylus porosus. Taxonomy (NCBI): domain Eukaryota; kingdom Metazoa; phylum Chordata; order Crocodylia; family Crocodylidae; genus Crocodylus; species Crocodylus porosus. The sequence goes on from NW_017728886.1 coordinate 32,869,573, forward strand.
GTGAATTCATAACTTGATTTTTGGTTTGGATTATTATGTGAGTATATTTACCATTCTGTTCACCGATCAATAAAACATATATGTACTCTCTCTCACACTTCCTAGGGATAATGAACTAAAAAAACATTAATTACACCTTTTGAAACTGCTAAGTTTGCCTAATATTGTATTGGAATCCATTCAGTGTTACTAATGAATTTTATGAAACAATGAATTTTTAGAAATGGAAAATTTCCCATGGAAAAATAAAGCATTGGAAATTTTTCCAGAAAATTTTCTGTCCCACATCTCTGGTGGGTGGTAGTTTGTGCTGATGCTTTCACTGTTAGCTATCATATTAAAACAGCTGATGTACTGGTCCAAGGTGTGGTTCTGTGCACTTGCAGTTATCCTGTCAGACTTTTTTATGGTTTTTGTTATAAACTGTGGTGAAAAGATGGTGTTCTGATTGTGGTATAATTCTTTAAGGCAAATCTAATTGAAGAATTCTTCCATTTTTTCATATATTAATATCTTGTAAAGTTGCTTGTTGGGGCAGAAATTCAGTCCTTAGGGTAGTACAGTTAGATAGATAGGTTTGAGTTGGGTTGTTTTGATAACCTGACAAAGTTGGTATAGTGTTGATACTGTCTTGGATCATTTTTGTATTGATATTTGTGAGGTGGTGTTGGTTGTAATAGTTGGTTCCACTTGTGTTGGATGGCTGTCACCAGGCTTCTTTGGCAGCGGCTTTTGGTCTGCTGTACAGCAATTAAGTGTGTCTCTGACTTATTTATTTGGGTTTAGTGGAATATTTTTTTTAAGTTGCTCCTTTTTGGGGCAGGTTAGGTGAAGGAGATGGCCTCTTGAGTTTTTTCTGATGTCCTTCTACCTAGTTTTGTAGTGTATTTAGAGTCGTGTGTGTGTTAGCCAGAGGGTTGCAAACAGCAAGTCTCCTGGGGATTATGTTTTGTTGCATACACTTGGAAAGTAGACACTACTGTTTATTCTGGCCCTTTTTTCTTAATGTTATGAATTTTACATTTTAAATGGAGAATTTTGATAGTTTTCCTGTTGTAGTAGTGGGTATAGTCAATTGTTAGCAATTTGTTCTGATATTTGGTATTTGTGAGAAGAGACTTCGTTTAGGCAACTACTTTGCAGCACAAAAATACCACAGTATTTTTTCAGTATCTTTCTTGGTCTGTGGTTCAGCTTCCTTCTCTAATACCAGCAATGTATGAACATACAATTCTTGGATATATATATTATTAAAACTTTAACGTAAAATATGAAACCATGACTATTCTAATAGCATCAGAGGAAATGAAGATGTGTGTCAAATGATGAAATTCTCTTGCAAATGCAATTTGCTTATTTATCTGAAAGCTATATGAGATTCTGCTAGATCTTTGCAGGCAAAGAACAGTTATTATGCACAATTATTGGATATAGTATCCTTTTAATTCTCCAATTAATTCAAGAAGTATAAGTCTCAAACTGGAATAATAAATCTTTATTTTTAATAGGAATATATCCAGTACTTTTTGGCTATTAAAGATGAAGATGTTTTGAATATTGTTACTTTGGAATTTTAATCTTAATTACAGAAGGTCTTGGTTACAGTTGCTTGGTAACACATATTTTAGACACAGATTTGTTGATTTATCATAACATATCATACAGAGCTCTCAGAATTAAATATATTGCAAGGTAAGCAAGAACATGATACAGAACATTCTTTTTTCCTGACATATTCTGATAACTTCTGCCTTCACAAGGTGTTTCCAGGTCCCAAAATAGAATTTTGTTGCAAAAATGCATCTATCACATGACTTCTGTTGTATATTATTTTTCTAGCTGTAAATCATATTAAATTGCCCTGTTGGAGTGGCACAATTTTGGGGTGTTACAGTAGTTCTGGATTACAGTACTTTACTTGTATGCAGGGTAGGAATTTGAATGCCACTGTAAGCAGTCATTTTGTAAAATTGATACCTATGACAAGGGCAAACTGAATGGTGGTTGGGAAAGCTTCAGGTTCACTTTTTACAGTATTACTTCATTCCCAGAAGAGTGTAGCATGTTTGAGATTAGGGAGCATAAGATTTGGAAGATGACCTATTTTGAGAGCTAGGGGAAATTCTTTATGTAAGGATTTTATGAATGCAGAAACTTAGCTGGCACTTCTCAGACAGATGGAATGTTGTTAAAATCGTAGTACATACTATGAACACAGAATCAATCAAAGACAAAAATGCAAATAAAATAAACATATTTATAAGTATATCAAAGCTAAACTTCCTCTATAATGAAGTCTGAATTCAATTAAATTTCCTACACACATTTTAAAACACAAAAAATGACATTCTTTCATTCTTATTAAACTAATCTTCAGAGCAGGAACCTTCTCTTATGCAGCATCAAACATACAATTGGTGCTTTTACCAGTAATAATAATTGCCCTGATCTTCTGTGTAATTTATCTTGATCAGTTTCTTGTGAAATAAAGTTTTTCTTCTTTCTATCTGAATCAAGAGTAGGAAGACTTGCATTCATAGCAATACTTGAACTATTTTCTTCAAAGGTATTTTCCCCATTTGCAGCTGAACTAAATCATTATAAGCTACATAAAGGAGACAATGACTACTTAAAAAACACCTTATCCCTGGTTCTGCATATGTGTAATATCTCATTTAATATTTTCAAAAACTCACAGGCCATTGCTTGCTCTGTTGTTATCTTATTACATCAGAGGCAGTCTTTGTGTCAGAGCTAACCTATAGTAATTACTTCTGAATGGCTCACAGGACTAAATATTTTATTTTTTCTGGAGGTAGAACTTTCAAGCAGCCCAATTTTCTGCCCTTAGGTATTTTGCATACTGCTGATCAAATGCATGTCTAATAGTGATAATATCAGGAGTTAACCTATTATTTAAATACACTCTAATTTGTCACTCCTTTTTCTGTCTAACTTTGGGTAATAGTGATCTTGTACTTTACCTTTTTACAGAGAAATATATCAATAATAAACTTAATAATTGAAAAAGAAAAACTGTTGTTAATAATTTGACTCTTGTAGTACTTTTATTTTTATCTCTGTTGACAGCCCAGTAAGCTGGTATAAGTTAGTCAAACTCAAGTTTTACTTCTTGGTTCACAGTGAAAATTAACTCTGGGCAGATGATTAATTCACATATGAGCCTTCTTGCATTTCAGAGTCCATGCAAACTATGTTTGTGAACAGTTTTATGAAACCTTTCATAGCTAAACCTGGGAGGATTAATTTAGTTCATATATTTCATATTCCCTGATGCTTTTTGGGTAACATTTTTAAATATTTGCCATATTCCATGAGAATAAGTTTATACAATTATGTACAGTCATATTTCAGATTATTTCAGTTCATACCTTTTCTTATGGGGGGTCCATAAAAATTTAGAGATGTTCAGTTTAAAACCACTGAATTATCATTATCAACCAACTACCATACACTTGTCACATTAGCCATAGCTTAATATACATATTTAATGCATTATTGGTATTTTATCTTGGCATGCAATTTGAGTGTTTTCTAAGAACTGCTGAATTCTTTATCTCTCTATATATTTAGTTACTTTTGTTTCTAAATGGAGTAACAAACTGCCGAAGTAGTTCCCAGGAATATTAATGGAAAATGTTAAAAAGTAGTCTGTGGAAAAGAAAATCTGTTTTATAAAGAGCACTCTAGAAACACCCTAAATCTTTCTAAAAGAAAGATGTCCTGGTCTAGTTCTTATACAGGTGCAGACAAGGAACACTTGTAGAATGCTCCTAACTATGTTGAAATGCCACAAGACTTTTCCTACCACGATCTCTGGAGATGCTGACATGGCTCCTGGTCATTGTTCTGTTAGAACTGGAGCTCGAGTTTTGTTTAATCACCTTTCTGATTTGTCCAGAGTTCCAGATCCAGTTCTGGCCATTGTCAGGTTTACTTTAAAAAGAAACACTATGTTTCTGACACCTCCCTAGGGAATGGTTGGGAGTCTCACTTTTACCTGATCAGAAAGGAAAAGCTTTCATTACTAACAAAGCAGCTTAGTGTTTTCACAACATGAAACTATTCCATCATGAATCAAATTTCTCTAAAGCCAGTGCCCACTTTCATTCTGCCTTGAAGTGGTTGCTTCACTGAATGCTGAAACAGACTGCTCACTGATGCTGCTTTGAAGCATTAACCTGATTCTGCCCTGGGAAGTTGGCACTTACACTTTTGGGAAAGCAAGAAACAAGTAGCCATTGTCTATTAGGTATTATTGCCCTGGGTGATTAACAGAAAATAATGAATACAACAGGTTGGACATTTGACGTCTGAGGGGGGGTTCCTCTAATGCACTTATTTCATGTTTTGGAAAATGGGGTTCTTGACATAGTTTAAAAACATGTAGACTCCGTGTGGATTCGTCCTAAAATGTGCAATAATATCAGTGAATCATTTACCAAGGGAAAAAATAACTATGTTGCTTTTGTTTTCATTTTTTAGGTCAGTATTCTGTAAATGACCTACAAAACTCAATATTCAACCCATCGCATTTAAAACGGTTGGTCCAGTTATGCCTGCCAGTACTAGTTCAGCTAATACTCCTCCGTTTTCCTTTTTGCCAATGGCTTATTGGGAGATAAGAACTAAACCAAAAAACCCTCTGAAGCTCTATTAGAGAGAACCCTCTACAATTTCTGGTAGAAAGGGAGAATTTAAGCGCTATTAAACAGAGAATATTTTCTTTCTTTAACAGGGGGGCATAGGGCTTTTTTGAAAACCTCTTCTTATTAAGTTTATCCCCTGAAACAACAGTTGTGTTCAGCAATGTTAACATGAATGGGAAAATCTTTTACTGTTTGACAGGTGTTTGTCTTTTAAAGGCTCCTGTTCTTTTTTTCCCCTCATACAGTAGTAAGCTGTGACTTACCAAAGTAATTTTTAAATTGATTGCTTTTTAAAAAAATGTGATTTAAGTCTTGTAAATATATTAGTTGGACTTTTGTTTTTGCTGTGTAAAAAGATAAAAGGTGAGAAGGCATTGCTTTTGTTTTATGTTGCTATTATCTTAAGCTAGATATACAACTTTTGATATTCTTTAATTGTTGTTATTCTTTAAGCTTCCCCATTTACTTAATTTGAAGGTTTAGTATTTATTACTTTTTTTCTTGCTAGTAGTAACAGGTAATGAAACTAAGTTAGCTCAAGTGAGATTTCTTGATTTTTAATGTAAACAATATATTTCTGGAATCTGGTCAGACAGTTAATGTGCAAAGTCAATTTGAGTAGGCAGGTAGTGTTAATTTAGGTGTTGTGTACTGAGAGTTACTTTAGTCTTGGTAATTATTTATCTGTTTATTTATTTTGAAACACTACACTGCACAAACCATTTTCCCTCTGCAGTTAATGATTAAAAAAACCCCCAACCACATGTGATAGAAGTTCGCTATCTTGCTTAATGTTCTTCTGGAAGGCACCCAAATATTATGTTAATGAAGGCAATATAAAAATGCAAATAGAGTAAGACATTTATTAAGGAATGGCTGAGATGAAGGGGATTTCTGGGGCATTGAAAGATCAAGATTTTTAAGGATGGGTTTTAAGGTGTCTCCTGCTGAATGTCAGTTGTCTTTCTACTGTCCTTTAAAAATACAAGAACATTATTTTTCCTTCCTATTTTTATTATTATTTTTTTTTGCAAAGAATGTACCTATAATGTAACTTACTCTTGATATTTGCAGTTTGTAGATTCATAGAAATGTGAGGCTGGAACAGACCAGACCTCAAGATAACTTCTAGTCCAGGGGTGGGCAAAATAAAGCCTGCGGGCTGAATCCAGCCCGCCAGGACATTCTAGCTGGCCCGTGGGGCTCCTAAAAATTTAGAAAATTAATATATATCTGCTCCTGGCTCCTGTCAGAAATGTAGTAGTAGTAGTAGGACACAGGGGAAGCCACGACAGGCTCCTGCAACAGCAGGGCCCACGCAGCCCAGTTCCCCCAGTAAGAAGCCCCCGCTTAGCAGGGACTTCTGGCCTGGGATGGTGGGGCTGTTTGTGGCTGTTCATGGCTGCATGGGCATGGGAAATTCAGGTAGGAGTAGGAAGTGGAGGGGCAGGGGAGGACCATGGGCAATTGTCCCAGTCCTTGGGGCCCAGCTGGCTCCTGCTGAGGTCCATGGTCTGACCATGTGGCTGGCAGGCAGGTAAGTGGTGGGGGGGGTGGGGAGTCAGGGAATGGAAATCAGCAGCATGCGGGAGTGCAGGGCCTGTGCCGGTGTCCTGGGGCCAGTGCCAGTGGGGGTCCAGATCAGGGTGGTAGGAGCACGAGGTGTGGGCTGGTAGGGGTCTGTGGAGCTGGGCTGGGCTGCACCAGCAGGGAGAAGGGGGAGCTGACCCGGCTCCATAAAGCCCCTGCAGGCTGGGACCCCACACTCCTGCCACCCCACTCTGCCCAGCTGCCCCACCGGCACTTGTCCCAGGGCATTGGTGTGGACCCCCCACTCCCGCCCAGCTGCTTCTGGCTCCTGTGTGCGTGCTCACTCCCAGTGCCCTTGCCCCAGCTCCGTGATACAGGTGAGGATGGGTGTGCAGCCCTAATCCCATGTGCCCTGCACTCGCCCATGTGGACTGAGCAGCAGTAGCAGGGATGGTGCTCCACATGGGGGAAAAGTGGTCCCTCCCGCTCCTTCCCCACCACTGGCACTTCTTGCTGCAGCTGCTTGCAGTCTGCATAGGGCTGTCCTGCTGTCTGCCATGTCACCGCCACCCCGTGGAGCAGTGGTGGCTATGGAGAGCAGGCACAGGCAGCCCCGCGTGGGCTCTGAGTGGCTGCAGCATGGGGTTCCTGCCATGGGGAGGGGAAGTGTCTATTTTTCCCCCGTGCTGAGCACCACTTTGTTCCTTGCCATTGCTGCTAGCCTGGGACCTGTACCAGCTCCAGCCTTGCCCATCAGGGCTGAGTTGCGGTAGCAGAGCTGGGCACAAACTGCTGCTCACCATGGAGGAAAGTGTCTCCCTTGCTCACCACCACGCAGTGTTTGTTGTGGCTGTCTGCCCGGAGCTTGCACTATGCTGGGTTGTGGCATGGTTGCTTCACCGCTGCCTTTGTGCTACTCAGTGCGGCAGCAGTGGCCATGTGGAACAGCCACAGGACAGCACAGAGGCAGCTGTGAAGCAGCTGTGCTGCAGCCTAGCATGGTGCGAGGTGCAGCACCTAGTGGTCCTTATGAAAGAGCTATTGAAAACAGGCCATTTGCACCAATGATGACAGCCTGCATATGCAACTGGGATTGGCATCTGTGCTAGACCAAAGTGAAGTGCAGCATAAGATGGGTTGTGATGCCAGTTGAGTTTTGGGTGACTGGCAAGTGATGTGCTTACTATGAGGCATTGTCAAGGATCCTGTGGTGTGTGTCTGAGTTGCACTTTGAGGTATATGTTAAATTATTCAATGACATCAGCGACGTACACCAGGAAGGGACTCTAGGTCAAGGTTTAGACAAGGAGCAGCTTGGGGAGTACCTAATCCTAGCTACACAGTGTTATTGAACCTTGAGCTGCCATACTGTGGCACACAAGTTGACAAAAGTGCTTGGACAGGGCAGAAAGCATGCCTAGGTTTGTGAAGACTCCACTGTGAGGTGCAGAGCACAGCCAGTCTCTTGCAGAGTTGCATTGTCAGAGACTAGGGTGAAGATGGGGTAGATATCCATTCTCTGCTCATTGGAAATGCAATATACTTTAAACTGGTCATCCCTCTTGAGGTGAAGCCGAGAGTGCAAGCCTAGGGCTCACGTTCTCATAATGCTCTGTGTTTTCCACTTGGTTATCCTCAGAAGTCTCTGGGGAATTGTGGCTGATGGATGTTTGGATCTGTACCTACCAGCCTCCAGCTGTGGAGTAACATAACAACAGCATTGGCTCTGGTTTTACCTAGAAGGGAGATGAACATTTGTAAACTACTGATGTGGTCCATAGTTGGAGTGCTTCAGGTAGAGGCAGACAAGGTTCTTTGGGTAAATGTGGTATCTTTTATTAGACCAACTAAATAGTTAGAAATATTGTTCTCTGCAAGATTTTGTGTTCAAACACCCTTCTTCAGGCAGAGGCAGAATTTTAAGTGCTTTACAGCATATTTGCTTATACCCTTAGTACATTTCATAGTGCTTGTTTGAGTCTATTTCCCAGTGTTTTCATCAGAGGGTTTGCATCTCTCTCCCTGTCAAACAGACTTGCCTGTATTGAAGTCTTTGTGCTAAAACTTTAAACTGTATTTCTTACACTAAAAATTCCTCCTCTTCTTGGTGTTCATTTTATTCAAATGCATGCAAAATGGTTATATCTATCAGGATATATCCCCCAGGACATGCTTCTAAGCTCCATTCATCATGTTCATGCTATTGTGCATAGTAGCGGTCTGAGAATTGTTTTTATGTTTTATAAATCTGCATTACTACTATTACAGGAATTCTTGGAGTCACTGAGCAGAATCAGGGCCCATTGTGATAGGTGCTGTAAAAACAGGGTAAAAAAATACTCTCTGCCCATAACAAAACAGATCCATTTTCCATGTCTAAGTATATCAGTAGGAAAAACTGAGGTATCTTTTGACAAATATGTTTGAGGCAAATTATTTTGTTGTTGCTCTCAGTTACATATTCACTGAAGAGTCACAGGAATATGTTGCGATCTGTCAGATTATTTATTGCTGTGTGTTGTTTTATATTAAAACAGGTTGTGCTTTTACTGATTAGAATAATATTGATATTGAAACTTCCTTTGAAAGGCAGTTGTTGCTCTTGTTAAGTCTTTCCCCTTTCCTTCCATTAATATACCATACATCTTTTCCATGATCTCTTTCCACCTGTGTTTTGGTAAAATGTATTCCTGGCAGTGTTTCATGCCATCGTAAGAAATCTATGTACTCTGTCTTGGACACCATTATTGGTTTACATGTTCACTAGACAGCTATGGTTTTCCTTAAATTACTGCCCCCTTTGAAGGGTGTGCACTAAAGAAACAAGGGCTTGTTTTATATTTTAATTTTACTTTGTATAGTAACATTATTATACTGATGTATAGTCAGATAGGGTCTAGAAGAAAGCAGGATAGATGTGCGCCTCAAAGGCTAGCTAAATCAGAGCTGTATAGCATAAGCTTTTGTGAGCCTGAACTCACATCATCAGATGCTGTGAAAGGACGTGTATAGAGCAATGTATAAAACGGGGAGTAATTTGAATATAAAAGACATGGAGGGAAGAGGAAAGGAGGGGGACAGTGTTGAGAGAAGCAAACAAACAATAAAACCATAGGGATAAGGGGGTCACAGGTAACTAATTAATCCAGGCAATGAGATAAGAATCTGTAGTCCCTGTTTAGACCATTGTTAACACAATTCAGCCTGTGGACGACTGTTTCTTCTGTGATTTCCTGTTCAAGTTCGTTCTTACCCTCAGGTCAGCAGTAGAATTCCCAGGGAGGTTAAACTCTTCTGCCACAGGCTTGCGTGTCTTTCTGGAACTTATGTCAGATTGGAATTCATTCTTACACTTAGGAGCTGTGTCCAGGCGAGTGTGGCTGAGCAGTATGTGGCACAGCAGACCCATCTTCAGTGCTACACACTGCACATTCAGGTATTTCCTGTGATGCTACTTTGCAGTGGAGGTGGTGGTGGTGGTGGGGGTTGACTCTGGGAGATCTTGGGCTTAAAAAACCCACGCAGTAAAAAGGAAGGGTGGCGTGCGTGGCTGCAGTGTGCGCCGCCCAAAACTGAAGCATGGTCCGCAGGAGCCACACTCTGGCTGCTGGCCAGGCTCCAAGTTGCAGGACTGCTGCTGGCCCCAGCCTCCCCTACTCCACCCAGGGTAACCTGCCATGTGCCAGAGGGCGCATGGCATGGGTATTCCCTAGAGACAAGTAGCAGCGGTACAAGGTATGCCGCTGCTTCTTGTCTCTGGGGAACCAAATGTCTGTGCTTATCTGGATGTGGCCAGGGAACTGTTCAGTGTGGATAGCAGAGGAGCACTGTAAGCAGGTGATATTGTATAGGACATTGGTAGATTTGCAGGTGAATGAACCATGGATGCTTATAATCTGTATTATTTAGCCCAGTGATGATGAGGGGGCACAGCTGTCATCTGGGTCTGTTGCAAGGCCTGGTGGTTTGGTGAGAATAGGAGATAGGTTGCTTGTCTTTAAGACAGGACAGGTTTGTCCCCCATGGCTACGTTGAGATGATTATCCTTTTCCAGGGGATGTAGGTGACACTGTTGTCCTTGTAGCAGGTTGGAGTGAGATCTGAGTCTGGTTTTATTGATTCGATGGCTACAGTTTGAGATGGTATTGTAATTGTAGGAATCCCTGCTCCAGTTAGTGGGCTTAGAGCACATATGATTGTAACTTAGAGCTTGACTAGACAATGATACTGTGGTGTGCTAAAGATGAAAGCAAGTGTCATGAAGGTAGCTGTGGCAGTTGTTGGTTTCCATACAATGTAGTAGTCTGGTGGCCACTGAAAACCTTCACTGTGATATCCAGGAAATGAATCTTCTGGGTGAAGTAGTCCACAGTTAGTTTGACTGGGATTGGTGGGGGAAGGGGTGAAAGTTGTTAAAGTCTTGGTGAACTTTTGCTAGAGATTCTTTCCTATGTGCACATGTCATCAATGCACTTTGATAAATCTGGGGACAAGAAGGCAACTGTGGAGGATATGGATTTCAAGGCCTGTCACAAATATATTGGAATATTAGGGCCATAACGAATCATACTCTGAAGTCTTAGGGAAGCTGCATGGTCCAGCATGCTGTAAATTCTTACTGGTTTAACTGTTGAGAGATGTGAGTTCATTTTTTTTGACTGTGTTGTTATTTCTGTATGATTTTGGAACTTTACCTTTTTTCTCAATTTCTCCACTGGTAAACTGAAGTTGATAATGTTTACCTACATTTATGAAATAATTTGGATGAATGTTATTTAACTGCTAAATATAAATTTTACTATTGAGGATGCAGATCATGTATAGAATTTATAGGGGGAAAAAGGAAAGCATTTTTGGGAACTTTTCACTTAATAAAACCATCCAGCTCTCCACCATCTCCAGCTCCCTCCCACCTTTCAGAATATTACCTTAATGGAGCTGTACTGTTGTAGCAGCTGAAGTATACATGTGCCTTGATCTCTGCAATCAGGCCACCACATCATCAGAGACAAGAGCATGTTCCTTTTCTCTATTGCAGGGTGCTAAACTGTTGCTAAGCAACATGATTCTACTAGCTTAAACAAGTGCTGCAGCCCATTGAAACTGACAGGGGAAAAGAGTTAGAAAGTGAGATCTTCAATTTAAAATTTTCTTCCAGTGGTGTGGAGAGCTAAACAAGAGATACAAGCGGAATGAAAGCGGAAAAATGAGAGGAGGAAGAATGAGGAGTAAGGAAGTAGGGAAATGGTAGAAAGGTTCTCTATGAATAGCAGCAAAAAAAAGAAGCAGAAATGGAAAAAATGAGGAAATTATAGAGGAGAAATACATAAAAGACCCTCAAATAAACCAGTAAATGTGAAAAGCTGTGCTTGATGTAAACATCTGGACCTTTTAAATCCTACTTTGGACAAGTCCTTGATTGATACACTTTTACCACAGTGGTTTTGAGATGGGCCCTGAAATTGCCTTAAAATATTGATCGTAGAATAAATCTGTACAAAATGGATTTGGATATCACTTATTTATGAGGTGTTTAGTAGAAACATCTCAGAAACTGAAATAGTTAAAATTGTTTTAAATTGCACAGTAGTCTCGAGTTAAAAAGGAGTCAGGAGAAATTATCAGGTATATACGAGGGTACGTCTGACCTTAATTTCTTCCACATTTGTTTACATGCCTGTGGCAGGGTGCTGTTTGTGCCTGCCACTTTAAGGGCCTGGAGCTGACAGCTGCCATGTGCCTAATGAGGGCAGCCATTTTAGATTCAGGGCTGCCCATATAAAAAAGGCAGTTCTGCTGCTGGGGGCCAGGCAACAATATCGCCTGGCCAGAAGGCTGCTGATATCATGTAGCGGTAAGGGAGGAGCTGTAGGGGAAGGCTTCTGGTCCAGGGCACGACCTAAAATTGCACCCTGTCAGGAGTGGGTGGCCTGGTGGGGTTCCCAGTGGCGTGGGATCCTCCAGAAAATGCCAGGCCAGTTTCCGCCCTGGTGAAAGGCAGGTCAGGGAACCTTAACCCCTAGCCCCCACAACCGGATGGGTAACCCCTTTGTTTGTAGGGCCCAGAGAGCAGACCCCGAGAGAGAGAGGGGCTAGAGACTTGGACCTGATCAAGAGAGTACCCTGGACTAGCCCATGCTGGGGCCAGGACCAGGACGGTCAAAAGGGCCAGGGGCTCACTGCGAGGGATGCCCCAGAGCTGAGGGCCTGGGGTTCCAACTGGCCTGGAGGTGGGCCAGGGCTGGTAGCCAAAGGTCCCAGGGGGACCACACCTGAGAGGGGAAAATAGTTTCGGGGAGCTAGATAGCCTGAATGAAGGTGGGGTAGGCTGCCCGAATGGAGGGATCTTGGAGGGGTCCTGATAGAAGGATTCTGGGGCCCACTGTGGAGCTGGTGATGATGAGAACACCTAGATGCCATCTGCAAGGTTTGGGCTGTGGTGTAGGGGAGGAATGGAGCTGCAGATAGCGCCCCCTGGCGTCGGGGCAGAAAATGCGTAGCCTCCTGCTTATTAACATCTATGAACTAAATAATTAACAACAAGGTGTGGTGGGTGAGTAGGCAGGTGGTTAGCTCAGGAATACGTGGGTGGGACACGGTGAGATTGGCCCTGAGTGGGCCCCCTGTTACAATGCCCTTATGCCAGGGGTGGGCAAAATACAGTTCATAGGCTGGATCTGGTCCATGTATGAGCTTTGTCCAGCCCGTGGCAGGTCCCTTGGTCCCACCTGGCTCTGCCACTGTCAGCCAGTGGAACGTTGTGCCACCCCTTGAGCATGCAGTGGGGCTGGGGCAGCTCTACAGCTGGACTGCCTTTCTAGGCAGACCAGGCAGTGACAGCTTCTTGCATTTACCGTGGCCCCAGCCCCAGGATACCAGTGGGGATCTGTACCACAGACTTGACCTGGTGTGCCTGGCGTCTGCTCCAGATGCACCTGCTCATGCTAAACACCAGCAGCAGCTAAGCAGAAACTGTTGTTCAGCATTGGGGAAAAGTGGCTCCTCCCCATTGCTGCTGGCCAGCACTCCCTGCTACAGCTGCCCAGAGCCTGCGCTGGGCTGCCCTGCGGCTCTGCCACTGTCACCACCACCTCTGGGCTTCCCCCTGGGGCAGTGGTGGCAGCATAAAGGAGCTGTAGGGCAGCCCAGCATGGGCTCTGGACAGATGTACCAGGGAGGTGGAGGTGTGGGCAGTGGCAAGTAGGAGGGGCCACTTTCTCCCCACACTTAGCAGCCGTTTCCGCCTGGCTTGTGCTGCTGTTTAGTGTGAGCAGGTGAGCCGCGGAGCAGGTGCGGGGTGCACCAGATTGATGCTGTGGTGCAGGTCCCCATCGGTACTGTTGGGCTGGGGCCAGTGGCAGCAGCAGATGCAAGAAGCTGCCGTTGCATGGTCTGCTTAGAAAGGCAGTCCAGTTGCAGAGCTGCCCCAGCCCTGCTGCAGGCGGCAGGACGCACCACGGGCAGGTAGTGCGGATCAGGTGTGGGGTGTGCTGGGTCAGGGCTATGCCTGGTTCCAGCTGATCTGCTCCTGCCGGGGTCAGTCTGGAGTAGATGTGGAACAGGACAGGGGCTGCTTGCTGTTGGTGGGAATAATTTATTTTTGTTCCAATTCCAAGATGGCAACCCTTCTTCCCAAATGGAGTACTTCTAGGGCAAGGGGAGGGACTTCTGGTGGCAAAGGTCATGGGGCGGGAGGGATGAGGGGTGTGGGACGTCTGGTCCCAAGATTACGACCAGGGGTCAGGGATACCCTTGCGGCTCTCGATTGCTCATCAAAACTCATTAAGTGGCCCTCCAGTTGAAATAATTGCCCACCCCTGCCTTTTGCCTTCAGAGAAGAGCTAGCTTTAAGCTTTGTTTCCCCTTTATTTAAGGCAATCACAAAGTCAGGGTATGGCAGTAAAAGAGCCTTCTGCCTTTCTATAAAGGCAGTGTAGTCAAAACGATAGTCACGTTCAAGATTAGTGTTACAGATGAATTGAGATATTTGGGCAGGAGGGCAAGGTGAATGGGAGGTGCTGCTGTCATTGTCTGGAACTGTGTTTTGATATGATAGAGTAGTAGGTGAACATGACTGTCTGTACATGTGCTTGGAGTTTGGGGGGTCTTTCAAATTAGAGCAATTCCCAGGCAGCTGCTCTAATTAAAATGCCTTGCTGTCACATGTATTAAGCCCCTGTGCATTTTAAAATGGCTATGGGGGCTTTATCTAAACCTCATTCAACAAGGTTTAAAAAAGTGCCCCATGGCCATTTTAAAATGCATGGGGGCTTAATACACATGATGGTGCCAGTGATGCTGGAGCATTCTAATTAGAACGTGTAGCAGACTCAATCAAATTTACTCTGATGCATTCTAATTAAAATGCCAACAAGTACATATATAGGTGGCCATTCCTAAGGCCATCTGCCCCAACCTTTGAGCCTTGAGTGGCCATTCCCCTTCGCTCAGCTGAGGGAAGCAAAGCACTAATTCCTGCAGAGGGAGGCAGCTCCTGGGAGCTAGGAGATATGCAGAGCAGTAGTGAAATATAGCTTATGTCTCCTGACCATTTCTCACTGTGGCTGTCAGGCTTCGAGTATCGCTCTTGAGTGGCCCTTGCTTGGGTGATGGATGTTAGGCATTCCCTGGTCTCATGCTTTTGGCCGAGCAGGTGTTTCCTCCATGACTTGCCCTCCCTGATCTTGCCTGCCACAACTTGTTGGTTCCTCAGTGGTCGGGGATGGCTGTCTGGTTTACTCAGTGACCCGTGGTTCTCCCAACAGTCATTTCACAGGGCTCCGCCATCCCTACACCCCGGCTTCACTCTGCCTTGTGTGTGATGTTCTTCATTGGCCTTGGCCCCTTCAGTGGAGTTGCACCCTTCTGACGGCCTGCTCACTAAGGTGGGGTCAGTCCTCTCGGTTCTGTCCCTCCCCCACTTTCCTCCTTCCCTCTAGCCCCTTCTCCCAGGGAAACAACAAAAGAAAACCTCTGAGGCTCTCCCCTCAGCCCCGATACTTGGGGTAGCTCACAAGGCCATCCCCTCATTAACCCTTCACATGGGGAAACAGAACCTCCCCGATCATCTGAGGAGCCCTAAATTCAAGTCTGCCCCTTGGCGTAACTGTGTCCATCTCCTACCCTTATCTTTCCTTCTGTTGTAACTCAGAGAGCCCTCTTTACCCTCCATTGGCCCTGGGAGTTCTTCACATTCTGCCGCTGACCCAACTGGAAACAGTGGCGATACCTGCCCCTATTGCGACCACCCCGGGACTTCTTTTGGGGTCCTTCCCTCTGGTGTGGGTTCCTGCTCACTCTGGTCCCTTTGACTCTCCCACCTGGGATCCTGCAGGGCCTCCGGTCTGTTCCTGGGTCCTTGTTCAGGTCCAGGGTCCCTGTCGTCCAGCGTCTTCCAGCCTCTGGCTCCCGGTGGTCTGCTGGGTTCAAAAAAGGCAGGAAGGAGGACCCGGGAAACTATAGGCACCCGGTTAGTCTCACCTCGATCCTAGGCAAGCTGTTCGAGAAAATTATGCTGGCACAATCCACAAGGGGCAGCATGCTTAGGGGCAACCAACA
>NW_017728886.1:32885483-32890876 GCF_001723895.1 Crocodylus porosus
AACTGGGGGGCTGTGGTGTAGACACCCACACAGTCAAATGGGTCGCCAACTGGCTGGAGGGCCGCACCCAGAGGGTGGTGGTGGATGGGTCCTTCTCAACCTGGAAGGACGTGGGCAGTGGGGTTCCGCAGGGCTCAGCTCTTGGGCCCGCACTGTTCAACATCTTCATCAGTGATTTGGACGAGGGGGTAAAAAGCACCCTGTTCAAATTTGCTGATGACACCAAGATGTGGGGGGACATGGGCACACTAGAAGGAAGCAACAGGCTACAATCAGACCTAGACAGGTTACAAGGGTGGGCAGACATACAAAGAAGTTAGTCTGAGAAGTTGGAATGAAAGGAAATTATGGCATAAATAAAGATTTTAGCAGTCTTGGAGATGAGCAGCGGTGTGTCAGAACTGTTGTGTCCAGAGTTTCAGTAAAGTCAACTAAATGGCCCATATTTTACTCGGTCCCTAACCGTTGTATAAAAATAGTGAACAAATGAAGTTAGTTGAAATATTAAGGGTCATGCTAAGGCTAAATTTAAGGCTAAATTACACCATTACTGGTTTATTTTTTATTTAAGCTTCATATTTATTTACTGAGTTAACTGATTTTGAATTTGTGGTAAAAGTATACAAGGTATTTCTGCTTTTAGATATTCTTTGGATACGATATCTAAGTTCATATTTAAACTATGAAGCAAATGGAAATTTCCACTGTCAAATTTTCCTTGCAATGAACTATTTTGCCTCCCACGTACTGTAGTAGTATGTTCACAGTCCTACGCAGGGTATGCCTGATTGTTTCTTCATCTTGTCATACACTCAGGCAGAAGCTGAGGTGCAGCTTTAAACCTCCTTTACAAGTGCATACACATTTATATCATCCTTATGAGTCTTGTTCTCTGTGTCTTTGAAGAATAGGTTTAACATTAACCCCCTG
Organism: Crocodylus porosus; assembly: GCF_001723895.1. NCBI lineage: Eukaryota > Metazoa > Chordata > Crocodylia > Crocodylidae > Crocodylus > Crocodylus porosus. The sequence goes on from NW_017728886.1 coordinate 32,886,414, forward strand.
TCAGTACCCAAACATTATTGCTGGAATTGTTGAAAACAAATAGTGTAGCATATAAAATTCTGCAAAATTGCATTCTAGCTGTTTGTATCTATATATAGACATGCATCAAACATCGTGTTTTGGACAGGACAGTCCTGTATTTTGGAAGCTGGTCCTGGCTGGCAGGTGAAAATTAAAGTGAGTATCCCAGACATGGGTATTACCAGATTTGCCCATCACTTTAGGGTGTGCTCATTTATTAGGGGTATGTCATTGGGATGTCTGTAATTCTGTTAATTTGCTGCTTGTGTTACTTGCGTTTCTGTATGGAGCTGTATCTCTCTGTTCTGCAAGTGCTCACCCCCAATGGAGCCATCTTGCAGAACTCGGTTTCAGTGTGGCTGGGTTCCGACACACACAGACACACTAACGTGACGTGCCTGACCCAGCCAGGTTGATTAGCATGTACAGGCTGACACCCTTGTATGCCAGGAATCAGTTCATCAGGGCAGCAATAAAATGCAGTTAGACACAAGCACACAGATGAACAGAATACCTGTGAATCAGGCTGGGCGTCCAGCTGACACGCTCTTGGGCCAGCATTCAGTTCATTAGGGCATGTCTGAGCCAAACTGGGTCAATCAGCCTGTACAAACTGATCCCCTTATGTGTCTCAAACTCAGCGCGTCCCAATCTTTTGCCTTAACCGTCCTAGTAGCGATAGCTTCTTGATGAGTGGGCCTTACAGTATTTTGGGCTTTACAGGGATCTTTGGGTTAGGTAAAAGAAGCATTGCTGCAGAGCAAGTGAGGAAGGGGAAGTAGAGAAGGAAAACTACAACCGGTTACCACCAGTTTGACTATAAAAGTTATTTATTGCTAAGTATGTGAAATTTATGATGGTACTAGTAATAATAGCCATGCAAAGAAAAACAAACAAAAACCATTACAAGATTACCTGGGTTCAGTTGAGTATTTTGGGAAACCTAGCTTAAGCTTAACTAATACAATTCAGGTTCAGAAAGTTATGCCTAGAGAGCGAGCAAGCGCTGGGATCTCACCATTCCAAGGCACTCAGGGGTTTTGTTGACAGGAAAAGTTCCTAGCATGATGGTTGAAGGTTAAACAGGCGACCAGAAGAGACAATCTGTTTATCTCAGCTTCTTGAGAGCAACAGCAGTTGGTATCAGAGAGATTTCTCCCTCTTGAAGCACACTGTTTGCTGCTTTACAGCTTTCTTTTACCCTTAGTCCAGCCTCTTCAAAACATTCTTTTAATTGTGTAAATCAAGAGGGTCCCAAGCTGTAATTGACAGGGAAAATCCTGTTATAGAAACAGTTTCAATTTAAATGAATTACCTTTTTCCAGTGGCAAGGGGTTATCTGGTTTGGAACATCTCAAGAAACTGATTAATAACCAGGAAAAACAAAGTTTTAAGAGTAACCAGACACCTAGGAGCTGGCTTGAAATTATTATGAATATAGAAGATACACTGGAAGGGATAATGCATTATTTCTTCTCAGATGGCCTAGCTATGCTTGCACCATGAAGTCAGCATCAGTGTTTTGTATTTTACCTGTTGTGAATAAGCCTCAGCTTAGCATGACTTTCAGATCTTACTGTAGTCTTTTAACATACTTTAGGAGATTACTTGAAGTGTTCATAAACTTTGTGGGCAGGACTTCCACCAGTCATTCCGAGAAAAGTATAACAGCATTCATGGTCAGGGCTCCAATCGGCTGTATGTTGTGATGAACACTTAATCATTGTTCAGATGTCACCCATACCCCCTCTGACTCAGTCTCATGCCTCAGCATTCCCTAACCCGGCAGCCGAGTTTTAGTCAATCAAGTTTAAATAGGCCTCCCATACTGGGACTAGGGAATGTATGGTCCAAGATGCCATTAATCTTCTGCTTAGTTCTGGTTAGGTGAGGTGGTGTGTGGGGGGGAAAGAAAAACGTCCTTTGCAAGTCCAGCAAGCTGGGTGCCAGGGTTCCCTCAAGAACACAGTGCTGACAGGTAACTTGGGGTGCAGTCTGGTGGGAAGGCAGAGCTTCACAAGCTGTGAAATAGGAAGCTCTAGCAGACAGGAAAATTTCTCTAAAATAGGTTAGCTTGATTAGTGAAATGACCATTAAAAAGTGGGATTGTTAACGCTGTGACGTAGTGACCTGAAGAACAATGGGTCATGCCTGCTGGGGGACAGAGAGGGGGAGCAGTGTCCCAGATTTCATATTATTCTGGATTTCACATTGCCCCATATTGTCGCCTTTCATGTAGGCAACCTTTGATAATCTGGATCATGGTGTGCACATGAGAGGCCTAGTCTGTTGTCTGATGAATCCACTTGTGACTGACAACCCAGAATTTGAGAATGATGCAGCTAGTTACAAGTTTCACAGATCCATGTGTTGTCTGATTTGGAGTCCAAGTTTATATCAAGCTCCTTTCTTTTTTCTCACTTTGCTTCCATCTTCTGGATCAAAGCTGGTTCATGTTGAGCTACACCCAGTGCCAGATGTTCCCTTCAGATCAGATGCTATTCTGAGTACTTGTCCCAGCTTTCTACATTGATGTTGAATGACTTTATATAATTTTGGCACACATCATGGTATCACCACAGAAGGAGATGCCACTGTCTAGAGTTCTCTTGAATTTCGCTGTACAAAATGTTTTTGGGGATATAGTCTCCTCCAATTTTTCTGATATTGCTGAGCCATCGCAAACTCCTCTTCTTGATAGTAGTTCCTAAGTGTGTCAGTCCTCCATGCTCCAGAACCACCTCTGTGTTTGGCATTTTGTCTTCCCACTTTATTTTCAGGATCTTGCGCAGACATTTCATGTGGAAGCTGTTCAGTTTCCTGATGTGCCTAGCATGTGTAGTCCACATTTTTAAATCATAAAGCAGGGATGCCAGCATGCAAGTCTTATAGATTTGTATCTTCATCTTAGTTGATAGTTTGTTGTTATTCCGTGCACGTTTCTGTATTAGCCAGACATTCTTAGCTGTTTTTCTGATTCTGTTTGTCAATTCATTTAATAGATTACATAGACATTAGGGCTGGAAGGGACCTCGGAGGATCAAGTCCAGCTCCCTGCCCCAGGGACTGGAAGTCAGCTGGGGTCATAAGATCCCAGCAAGAAAAACATCCAGATTTCTCTTGAAGGCGTTCAAAATAGGTACTTGAACCACTTCTGGCAGCAGGCTATTCCAGACCTTGGGGGCTCGGACAGTAAAGAAGTTCTTCCTTACGTCCAGCCTGAAATGGTCTTGCAGGAGTCTATAACCATTCAACCGCGCCATCCCTTGGGGCGCTCTGGTGAACAAATGTTCCCCCAGATCCTGGTGAACATCCCTGATAAACTTATAGGTGGCCACCAGATCACCCCTGAGCCTCTGCTTTTCCAGGCTGAAGAGTCCCATGGCTCTCAGCCTCTCGTCGTAAGGTCTGTTTTCCTGACCTCTGATCATTCGCGTGGCTCTTCTGTTCAAGGAAGCCCATGGATTTCAGTCTGATGATCAAAATTTCTGCTGATTGTAGAACCCAAATAGCAAACGCTGTTGATGACTGTCACGGAGGCACTGGGGTGCTTCATGCCTGAGAAGGAGAGCAGGTGAGCTGTCAGTCACCAAGGCAGCTCAAGTGCTGTTTGACAGAGCTGCCAATCAACAGGGCAGTGCAGCTGGGGGTTGCTAGGGCAACCAGCCAGTCAAGTGACCGGAAGAGGGCAGGGCCAGGCCCTTTATAACAGCTCAGGCCTGGGCCCAGTAGCAGTTCCCTTCTGGCAGCCGCAGGAGCAGGAGCTCTGCGGCTGAGCTGAGCGGCCTGAGTGGGTGGTTGCAGCCTTACCTCGCTGACCGGCTGCGATGATGCCAGGGATGAGAACACCCTAAAGAGAGGTAGGATTGCAAGCCCTAGAGGGGCTTGGTGTTTGCCTTGAGCAAGGAGGCTCTGTGTTTATGTTGTAGCCAGGTGGCTTGAGTTTCGGTTACAGTTTACACTGGAGGACCGGGTGAGGCTGTAGGGGAGTGAGGAGGCCTCACGGGGGCTCCCCAGCAGCTTGGGGGTTCCCGGTGCCCAGTAGGGGCACGGTGCCAGTGGGGCACTATTGTTTGCACCAGCGAGGCACGGTGTTTGCGCCGGCGAGGCGGTGTGCGGGGTTTCAGACCCCAGCCCATAAGGGCGGTGTTTTTGCCCAGTGGGGCAAAGGACCCAGAGAAGGGGCAAGGGGCTACCGGAGCCCCAAGCGCGAGGAGCGCGGTATAGGCCCAGAAGGAGGGCAACGGCCGCGGAGAGTGTGGCAGAAACCCGAGAGGCGCTAGAGGTGCAGCAGAGGCCCGGAGAGGGGCGGGGAAGCCCAGAGGTGGGCGATAGGCCCCAGAGTGGGGCAACGGGCTGAGGTGTGGCACAGTTACGAGCCAGGCCCAGAGGGGTGCCGGTAACAGGGCGGCGGGGTCGAGCCAGGCCCAGGGGGGTGCCGG
>NW_017728886.1:32890976-32919236 GCF_001723895.1 Crocodylus porosus
GGTGCCGGTAACAGGGCGGCGGGGTCGAGCCAGGCCCAGGGGGGTGCCGGTAACAGGCCGGTGGGTAGGAGCCCGGCCCAGGGGCGCCAGGTGGGTGATGAGCCCAGGGTGCCAGAGGGAGAGCACCAGACGGGTCAGGGGACCGTACAACGTCCCACGGAACAGCTGGGAGGCTTGGGGCATGCTAAAGGGGAGGTTTGGAGGCATGCATAGCCCCTTAAGGCGGGGGTGCATAGAGGTACCCCATTTTGGAGTAGGGACAGGACCATACGCGCCGTTCACCAGGGGGATAAAGGCAGCCTCCCATCAAAACTCATTTTAGATCAAAGTCATGGCGGGCGAGAATCCGTGGGTGCTGAGTCCACCTTATGTGACGGTAGGGGGCGCTAGGGAGTACACGGCCGCTCCTAGGCCCCACTCCCTCACAATGACATAAAGAGATTGAACCTACACAGTGATGTCAGGCATTGGTTCTTCCACCCCTTGGTACATGATCACAGTCTTCTTGAGACTAATTGTCAACCTGAAGCTCTTGCCTGATGCAGAAAGTATGCCCAAGAGATTTTGCAGGGAAGATTCACTATGGGCAGCTTAGGCCGCATCATCCGGAAACAGAAGATTTCACAGAACCAGCTCTTTCACTTTAGTTTTCTCTCTAGACCTTGCAGTGTTGAACAAGCTTCCATCTAGTCTGTTTCAAAGATAAATGCCATCATTGCGGTCTTCGAATGCATGAAGAAGCAGCAGTGAAAAGTAGACGTTAAAGAGAACGGGGGCTAAGACGCACCCCTGTTTCACCCCGTGATTGATGGCGAAGGCATTTGATTCTTTATTTTCATTCTAACTGTATCCCTTGCATTAAAATGCATGGCTTAACCCAGTTTTATTTTTGAGCCTACCCGACTAGAAGAAATTCTAGATCTAGAGGGGAATTGCCAATGGGTAACTAGAACTTTTCTCTGTACATCAGTGACTTGGAACTACAAAACATAAACAGGCATTAGATGTTTTGACTTATGCCTTTTCATGCTTTAGGGTAATAACAGCATCTTAATAATAGTGAAAGTTAATAGCTATTTCCACACCAGCTGTGTTCATTGGTAATCAGCACAGGTCTGTCTGTTTGCACTGTATGTCTTGGGGACTTGTATGTCTGGTTTTAGTGTTGGCAGAAGGCAGAGTAGACTAACAATATAAGAGATCATTTTAATGTTGTCTCTCCTAAAATCGGAACAATATTTTTTTCTTTTTCAGCTATCACAGATGGAGTTCTAAAGTTACATGTGGGTCAGTTTGGGATGCCAAGAACTGTAAAGCATCCTAGTAAATGATTAACTAGATTTTTCGTTGTGGAGTAACACATTGTTTTATCAAGATGTTTATTTTCAATGTACTATTAGATGCCATTTATATGCAGTGGAACCTATCCAAAGTAGCTTTGCCAATCCATGGGCTTCCTTGAATAGTAATATTACAGAAAGAAACTCTGCCTGTCTGTCATGGCCTGATTTTTTTATTTTTTTTACTTTTTTATTTTTTAGAAGTGATGAAACATCACTACAACTAGTGCATTCAGTTTGGATTTTCAAAGGCTTAGCAGTTGTGAGAATTGGACTCAGTAGATCAGTATGTGTATATAATGACTAATTTTAATAAGCTTGGTTTTACTAAGTTTCTTAATCTCTTTTTGTTAGTTTTTGCTTTACTTAGAAAAACTGATGAAGATACATCTTAATTTAATTTTATAAAATAATTCTTCTGGTATTTGCATCATAACGCTTTTTCTGCTTGTATCACTAAGAACTTACATTAAACAACTTTAAAACCAGTTACCTTTTAATTCTACCTATAACTTCTAATCAGGCTATAGGGTTGTTAAACTCACATTGCTTTGGATTGGTGGCAAGTATCTTGATTTGCAGCTTGACACTAGATGGCACATTGAAAAGAAACTGTAAACACTATATAGGATTCTACAAAGGCCTTAGTGCCATCATTTCCAGCTGATATCAAAGCAAGTACAGACTTGCATAGGCTTATGATAATAATGGAATATTATTGTGGTTATACATTCAGCAGGGCTAGATTGGCTTATTCACATGGCATAGACAACAGCTGCAAATTCTGTTTTCATGTTCTTTGTTTTAGTAGGATTACTTGTACAGAATTAATGGGAACTGAATATGCTTATTTTGTGGCAAACTGTGATCAGTGTGACTACTCAGTATGCATTGATGGGGACAAAGTACTCATGATTACCCATAGTCTACGGTTACATTAACAATTTAATGGTTGCAAATTAAATATAAGAGTAGGCTCTGTATGTTTTATGTGGGTTTATTATTATTTTTAACTGTTGTTTCATAGTTTCATAGTAGGTAGGGTCGGAAAGGACCTAAGCAGATCATCAAGTCTGACCCCTTGCCATGGGCAGGAAAGGATGCTGGGGTCAAATGACCCTGGCTAGGTGGCTGTCTAGCCTCCTTTTGAAGACCCCCAGGGTAGGGGCGAGCACCACTTCCCTTGGAAGTTGGTTCCAGATCCTAGTCGCCCTGACAGTGAAGTAGTGGCTCCTGATATCGAGGCTGAATCTACTCTCAGTCAACTTATGGCTGTTGTTCCTTGTTACCCCCAGTAGTGTCGGGGGAACAGGGACTCTCCCATTGCCTGCTGGTCCTCCTTGGCAAGTTTATAGGTGGCCACCAGATCCCCTCTCAGCCTTCTTTTGTGGAGGCTGAACAGGTTCAGGTCCCATTAACCTCTCCTCATAGGGCCTGGCCTCTGATCATGCAAATGGCCCTCCTCTGGACCCTCTCCATGCTGTCCACATCCCTCCTGAAGCGCGGCGCCCGGAAATGGACGCAGTACTCCAGCTGCAGCCTGACCAATGTTGCGTAGAGGGGGAGAATCACCTCCTTGGACCTGCTCGTGATGCATCTGTGGATGCATGACAAAGTATGGTCGGCCTTCCTGACCGTGTCCCCACATTGGCGGCCCATGTTCATCTTGGAATCAATAGTGACTCCAAGATCCTTTTCTGCCTCTGTACTAACAAGAATGGAGTTCCCCAGCCTGTAGGTATGCTGCTGGTTCTTCCTCCCCAGGTGCATCACCTTGCACTTGTCCATATTGAAACACACCCTATTCTCATCTGCCCACCTCTGTAACCTGTCTAGATCTAGTTGTAGCCTGTCCTTCTCTTCTAGCATGCTCGCTTCTCCCCACTAGATGCTTTTCACCCGCTCGTCCAAATCGTTGATGAAGATATTGAACAATGCAGGTCCCAGGACCAAGCCCTGGGGGACCCCACTACCCACATCCTTCCAGGTCGAAAATGACCCATCCACCGCCACTCTCTGGGTGTGGCCCTCCAGCCAATTTGTGACCCTGAACAGGGTTTGTTATTTGTCACTTGTTATGACTGAATAGTAATCTAAGATTATTGGCCAGGACCTCACCATAGATGAGAACCTGCTATCAAATGCTGTTTTTTCTTTAAATAGGTAAAAATGGTTAAATTGTTAATTGAACAAGTTTAATATAATTAAATAGTACAGTATTTGAAAGGAATATCATACTGAGTTTATGGGATTATCAGACAATCAGTAGGAGTTTTCTTGAGTAGGCTTTGGAAGATACTGAACCATAAATGTTGACTTCTACCTGCTTCACAGTGATTTTATGGTGATTAAAGTACAACATAAAGTCACTTGTTAACATTGTTTTTGATGAGTTTGAAAGAGAATAATACATAAAAGTTATAAAATGATTTAGAACATCTAAGAAATCTTTGTGCAAAGGAAGATTAGAGAAGTGTTGCATGATTCACATTGAATGAATAATGCATTATTTTTTTCTGTGACTGTTTTGTAAAGTGATTGTTTTTTGTTATGTTTGTATAAAATTTGTTTTTTTTAATCACAAGTAGGAAGGATTAATTTTCCTGTAGCTTTTTCTTTTAAGTGTTAATTTATTGCTATGGAAGGTGCCAAAGTGACAGATATGAACAAGTCCTCCATTTATCTTCTAAATGGATATGGCATGGGTAGCAGTGTAGCCTTTTTCATGAACTTCAGGCAGTGTACTTCAGCCAGGTTACAGGGCTCTGATGCATCTTGTCTAGCAGTGAGAAATGCTTATTCATTCTTTAGTTTCTCTAAGGGTGTCCATTAATGACAAGTGTGATGTTAGCTTCACAATTTGGAAATAAGTCCATGAGGAACTACAACTACCACTTTTTTTTTAACATAGGCCACTGGACAGTTATCACAAAGTGACAAAATATTATCACTGCAGAGAAGGGTTGGATGCAATCCAGTAGCAATTGAGAGAAGCATGGTGAGGAAAATGGGACCAGTTTCATATGGCAAGAAAAAGATTTCTAGTCTAGGCATTCATTACTTTTTGCTACTGTGTTAAATTTGAAGCTTCGATAGACAAGATACTAGACAAAATACACTACATAAAGCCTTGGCAAAACGGACAAGTGAAAATTTGGTAGCTTGCAGTTTGGTTATTTATTTATTTTTGTGTTTTACCTTATTCCCCTTTTGTACACTCCATAACATTGCTATGCAATTTAATGTGGATGACAATGAGAATTGCAGAGGCTCAGGACAAGACCTGAGCTGTGGCAAGTTAGAACCACTAAACTTCATTATCAGATGTGTTTTTGAAATGATCTTACCATTTCTAGTTAAGGTCAGTAAATGTAATAACTTGGTTTTACAAACCTATGTGCAGTTTAAGAAGAGAAAATAAGAGACAAAATGCAAAACAAAACTATTCTGTTTAATGAGTGCTCTGCTTCATGGAAGGTAATAGTAAGTCTGATTCCTGTAAGAAAACATAGGCACTGGTTAAAAAAGGTAAAATGCTACATTTTTTAACATTCAAGAAACATAAGTTTTCTTCCTCTTACTTTCAGAAATAGAAACTAGCACTTTGTCACATCAATCTTTTTTTTGGAGCACATTGTTTCTTTGGGTAAAAAATACTGATTTACAAGCAGTTCAGTGACTGCAGCATAACTTCTAGTCAGGTATACAAAAGAGACGCTCTGAAATAGTGAAGCCTAATTAACTAAGAGTGTGAATTAATACTAAATTAATTAAAACGCATTAAATTAGGCCACTTGCTTCTAAATGAAAATGTCCACTCTGGGGTTTTAATGAGACTTAACTAATGCATTTTAAATTCACATTTGGTTAATATAGCCTGATTTTCTTTGGTTTTGCTGTATAGACATGCCTGTAGAATGCCATGTTAACATAGTGATGCAATATTCTGATCTGTAGCTGGGAGAACTGGGTGAATTTTTTCAGTAAGTAGTAAATTGGCTGGGAAAAATACAATTCCAGTTTTCTCAAATGTATTTGCAAATTTAACTGGAAAAAGGTGGTGGTGGTATTCCTTTTATTCTGTTGTTCAATGATTAGTCCACTGACCTAGATGGTAGAATGCCCAGAATCCCTTGCCTTGACATAAGAGTATTGAAACCCATGTTCCCTATTTTCAGAAAAATATCCCAACCTCTGTGCTTATAGGCAAGGTTATTGTGGTCTCTTTTATTGATGCTATTAACATTTTGACTAACTAGGTATTTGACTGGACCTCAGGTGTCTCTCCTCTGAGTGAGATTCTTAATATCTCCAACAGGATGAACTGAGGGAGACTCATCATAAAATACCCGACAATATCGTTTTTGTTTGCAAGGAGTTAATATGGGTTCAAATCTCCACATTCAGAAGAAGTAATTTGAACCCAGGTCTCCCACATCCTGCATGAATGCCCTAACCCTTGGGTGATTGGATAAAAAGTGAATAATAACATCCCCACCCCTTACCAGCCTTTACCAGGTCTATCTAGTTTTCCTCTCTCTCGTTTTTTGGGATTCTTTTTTTTCCATTTTGTGTCAAATAGAACATTTGGTGTCAAATAACATTTTTTCTTTTAGAAAAATAAAGATTAGAATGGACCAAACAAAATTTAAAAAGAAACTAATTTAGGTGAATGAGTTATCAATTATTTTTGAAGCATTAATTTTAAATGATACTTTTTACTGGTTGGAGATCAAAACAGAGAATTTAAATAGGTTTACATTTTGTGCCATGCAATTAAGGCTAACAAGTTGTGCTAATTCATCTGTTTGAAAGTCAGCAACGAAAGTCTGTTTCTTATTTGTTTTCTTTCAAGAGTAATTTCACTGTGTGCTTCATCCTGCGCCCATGCTCCAGTGCACAGCATAGTGATTTGGGAGGGGAGGAGGGGAGGCTGAGGCCAGCATCTGTGCTGGCCCCGGCAGCCTTACTTGGGGACCTGGGAACTTCCCAAGCCAACTGCAGTGCTGATCTGGCTGTTTGGAGCCTGGCTGGCAGCTGGAGCATAGTTCTGTTCGGTCAAGCTATGGTTTCTGGCCTTTTTTTTTTTTTTTTTTTTTACAAGGGGATCTCCTGGTATTAAAAACCCCCCTGCCATGCTGCAAATTAGTACAGTGAATGGGTATACGTGTGCCGTGTACAGTTTGTGATGCCTTAGGCAGGTTTGAGGTGGCACAGACTGCACATGCGCGCTTATTGGGGTGCACTCAGCTCAGCAGGTAAGATCTCAATCAGGCCACTGAAGTGGATCTTGAAGATGAAAATTGGACAATATCTTGGTTAAGTATGGTAAGTGATGTAATTTTTTCTTATGTTGCAATTAATACGTGTTCTAAGAATTAACATGACAGTTTTTGAAGAGCTCTACATGAGGCTAAAATGCATGAAGTTTATCATAGTCACCTGATAATTTAAGCAATTGTACTTTTTGAAATTGTTATATTCTATTTAATTGCTTTCTCTTGGTCATGGGTAACCATTTTTCATTCTTATCTGAAGCTGTCATTGAAAAGCTAAATCAATGAAAAGTTGGAGAAAATAGCAGAATTAGGACTTCTTAATTAGCACAAGACAAGTTAAAATGTCATTTGGGTCTGATTTTCCTCATTCTTATATCAGCTTAAACCAGTGTAACTGCTAATCTTGGTCGACTTGCTTCTGATTGACACTGATGGAAATAAAAAGTAAATCTCTTAATAAATGTGGTCCATCTGATTAAAATATTTAGATATCAGGAGGCGCTACTTCTCAGTCAGGGCGGCTAGGATCTGGAACCAGCTTCCAAGAGAAGTGGTGCTGGCTTCTACCCTGGGGGTGTTTAAGAGGTTAGATGAACATCTTGCTGGGGTCATTTGACCCCAATATTCTTTCCTGCCATGGCAGGGGATCGGACTAGATGATATGCTCAGGTCCCTTCCGACCCTAGAAACTATGAAACTATTTTCTCATGTAATAGGAAAAAAGAGACATCTTCAGCTTTTGATGATATCAAATACCACAGTACAGCATCATCTGTGCACAATATTTCTCCCCACCTGGAACTGTATCTGTTAATTATTTAAAAATAGCAGATATTATTTTTCATAAGCCCTATTTCAGTGCAAGCGCTAAAGCTTTTAAAGTTGCTGTGTGCGCATAGATTTAAAAAATACAGGGAAACAGAATTCTCAATCTTAAATAGCCTGGTTGTTAGAAACAGTGCAAATTGTTTATAGTGCTTGTTTATATTGCAGAGTTAATGGAAACTACTAAGCTGATGCCATTGTATTAAACTGTCAAACTAGGCACTGTTCTGCCTTCTCCTCCTCCAAGTGTGATTAATTCCATTTGCAGCTTCTTACAATTCCCTCTTGCATTTATGAACCAAAATTTTAAATTTCAGACCTAAGAACTAATTGTAAATTAATAGCACTGTACATAATGAACAAAAGCATTAATGCAAGCCCACGCACATTTTTTTTCTTTTTGATTAAACTTCAGTATTGGATAGTTCTCTTAGGACCTGATATTGAACAGAAAAATGTGTTGTAGCTTTTATAGAATGATTGGAGCTCTTCCTTCAGTTTTCATCATTTTGATAAATTTCCAATATTTTCTTTAAGCCACATTATTTATTGTCTGTGAATCCTTTTAATGAATTTGATTAATTACTGTATTTAATGTGGGAATTATGGGGATGATCCTTAATGTCCATATAGGTATTTGTAAATACATTTTTGGGTGTTTGTTTTTCTTTTGTTTTTATAGTAAGAATTATCTGGTTCTCATCAAGCAGCTCAGACTGCTCTAGGTCTCAGGTTTCCTCCAAAACTTTAATATTTGCCACAGAGCTAGCTTTCTTTCCAAGAATTTGATTGACTGATAAGTACCTTTTAATAAAGCTCCAGTGTCACATTTCATAAGCCTTTTTTCTTCCAGGGAATGCTAAGAGTTAGTTTAAGATTCTGGAGATTGTAGTTCTCTGCAGTGCTATGTAGAATGGAAGAAACACCTTTTTTCTGGGAGAAGTAGATAGCTATGTTCGTTTGAAGTCAGGCAGAAGACAGGGCAGGGAAGTGCCTTAGGGTGTTTATACACGTGCTTTGGGAGGTGGGGGGTGAGGGGAAGCACTTTAGTTAGAGTGGCTCTGAGAGCTACTCTAATTAAAGTGCTTGTGGTGTCACATGTATCAGAATCCCCACACTGAAAAATGGCAGCAGGGGTGCTTTAACTAAAGCTTGTCAAACAAACTTTAGTTAAAGTGCCCCTGCTGCCATTTTTCAGTGTGGGGATTCTGATGCATGTGATGCAGAAGTCTGCTGGAGTGTGATAATTATCACACTCAATTAATTGATTAATCAAGTCTGCTCTGATGCAGTGTAATTACAGCGTGTCAGAGCACCCTTAGAGACTAACTTGCTCAGAAAAAATAAGCTTTCACAAATGACAGCCTACTTTGTCAGATGCTATGAATGGATTTGTAGAAAGCAAGGGTACTAAATAGAAAGGAATAAGAATACAAAGGATAGGGAAGGGGGTGAGGGAAGAGAGGAGCACTGCTGAGAGATGTGAAGATGAGTTGGAGAGAGAAACAAATCAGTGTCCCACTGGGGGACATAGGGGTTATAAAAGGTAGTCCAGTTAATGGGATGAGAAGAGCCTCTGTTGAGGCCATACTTAACACAAGCCAGTCTCTGGTTGATTTATTTTTCTGCAATTTCAAGTTGGTTTGTCATTTTTTTTTTTTTTTTTTTTTTTTTTTTTAGTTTAAGAACAGCTACTTTGAAATCGGTGATTGACTGTGCAGGAGAGTTAGCATTCTGCCACGGGCTTTTGTGTCTTTGTGGAACTAATGTCAAATCAGTGTCTGTTCATTCTTTCACATAGTGATCACGCTGTCTGTCCAATGTAGGCAGCCATGGGGCACTATAATGAGGTGACCGTGCATATTCTGGGAATAATCCTGACTGATTGGGCCAGGCCAATCTAGCCTGATTGTCAGGGTTTTGAACAAAATAAAATGAAACAAGACAAAACAAAACAAAAAAGAAGTCAAGATAAAGGCAGTTGCTGGATCTTTGTGAATTGGCTCTTTCAATGGATATCTTCCACCTTGTCTTGCCTACAAGATACAGTTTGGTATCCATGTCTTGTACAAACCCAGGAGCAGATCCAGAGGGAGTGTGGTGGCATGAAGTGGAAGAGGCTCTGGCTCCCTGCAGCCCTGGATGCCTGGGTCTCCTGCAGGGTCCAGACCATGTTTCAGGAGAAGCAGCCAGGACCTTTAAGTCACCAAAGCAAGGGAGAATTCCCCTCCACCCCTACTTCTCTTGGTGCCCTCCATTCCTTTCCCTCTGTGCTTAGCAGCACTTTTCTTTCCCTTGCATTCCCCACTCCACCTCTCTACTTACACTTCTGGGCATAGGAAGAGGAGACCCCCCCCATTGCTGCCACTGTCCCCAGGGGCACAAGGAGCCCCAGCCCTGCTCCAGGCAGGCTATGGGGAGTGGCTCTGCAGGGAGCCAGGCTCAGCTGGGGTCAGCATTAATGGTGGCAGTGGGCAGGTTCTTCCTCCCAGTTTGGTTCTCCCAGTTGTTCCTTGCTAGCTTAGGGAGGCACAGGGAGGGGTAACCAGCCAGCTATTGCCCTTGGCTGAGCACAGCTCCCTGGGTGGCCACTTTCTGTAGCCCTTTTTGGAGTGAGGCTGGAGTGGCCAGGACAGCAGTGGCAGTGGGAAGGTTTCCTGTACCTGTGCCTGGAGGTGTAAGTAGAGAGGGTGAGGGAGGGGAGAGGAGGTGCTGCAGAGCTTGAAGGATATGGAAGGGGTAATCTGGAGCAGGGCTGAGAGGGAGGCAGGATTCATACCTGCTTCAAGGACTTAAAACATGTCCCTGGTTGCTTCTGCAGTGTGGCCTTATAACCTAGTGGATGTGGGAAGGCTGGAAGTGAGGTGTAGCCATTGTTGTAGCACCCATTGCTGCTTCAGTATTCCTTTTTCAGAATTCTGGATTCCCCTGTGTACATAACCGAGCATGCTAGCATGTAACAAATATAACCCTCGCTTTAACTTCAAAAACATTGTGACATTATTTAGCCTAAAGAGAATTCAGTATATATTTAAATGAAATATTTAGAAATGGATTCACTTTCTAACCATTTTTTCTCATTGTACTGTTAGTGAACCATAAAAATAACAAAGTCCTTGACAGGAGACCTGTTATTCTTAATTACAAAAGCTTTGATATTTTGTAGTAGCAAAGCAAAAATATTTGTTTATCACAAATGGTAGTAAAAAAACCTTCCAGTTGGTAAGAAGTAAGCACATCATTCAGTATATAACACAGGGGCAGGCAATTATTTCGGGCGGAGGGCCGCTTGCTGAGTTTTGGCAAACTGTTGAGGGCTGCATGGGTGGCCCCACCTGCTGGTTGCCATCTTGGGACAGGAAGTCCTGCCCCCTAACCCCTACCCTTTGCCACCAGAGGTCCCTACCCTTGTCCCCAGAAATACTCCTTTAAGCAAGGGGTTTTGCTATCTTGGAACCAGAAAAATACCAAATTTCATTCTAAAAAATGAACATCTACAACATTCATTAATTTGATTTTAAAAAAATATGTTTGTCCTGATTTACATGTATTGGTGTAGTGTACACAGAGGTGATTGCACAACAGCTTAAAATGAAATCTTAATGTGGGGGGTGAGAACATGGGGGTGGGTATAGATTTGTGGGGTGTGACAGCTGAAAAGTATGCCTGTGTAATAAAGGTGCTTGCTGAAGGATCTATGAAGATTAGACCAAGTGTATTTCTATATTTGTTTAGATATTAAGCTGTGTGTTGTTGCTAAAAGCCTAATTAAAGTTTAAGATGTAGCAAGGCCTTGTATAAAGTAAGGCCTAGTAAATTTAACAAAGCCTAAAAGTAGTAAGGCTCTGTGGCGCAGTTAAAATTACCTTATCAAAGGAATGCAAGACTTGTACTGCTATTAGTCAATCTAAGGACAGTTGAAGTAAAAGAAATCTGAGTGGTCGTATGTTATCAGTGTCCTTCAGAAGGTATAAATTAGCTGAAATATTTCGAAACCATTCAGAAGGAAGATGCAGCTCTGTGAAAAGGATTAGTTAGCTAATCCTGGATCAGTGGGCCTGTGGACCTCGAGGAGCCCAAGAACTACATTCCGGGGTTCTTCCCGGTACCCCTCGGACAGTGCTGCTCGGGGATGCCTGACTTTGCTTAACTTTGTTGAAAGAGGAGCTTGCTGTATATCAAGCATCAGAGGGACTGCTGATAAGTTGCCGACGCAAATTGCTTTTGTCTGTCATCGTTTGTCTTGTTACTATGCATAGCTGTGTTTTTTGTTAAGTCAATAAAACTTTCTTACTTTCTACCCCCAACCACACTCTCAATCCTAAACCCTCTGCAGGCGGCTGGGACAGTGGGGGGCTCTGCTCGTGTGGGTAGGTGGGGGAGGGTGGATAGGTTTGGGGGCATGTGGGAGCATATAGATGAGTGTGGATATGTAGGGTGTGGGTGGGTATAAGGTTTGTGGGAGGGTGGCTGGGGCATGTGTATGCAGGTCTGCAAGTAT
This sequence comes from Crocodylus porosus, assembly GCF_001723895.1. Lineage (NCBI taxonomy): Eukaryota > Metazoa > Chordata > Crocodylia > Crocodylidae > Crocodylus > Crocodylus porosus. The sequence goes on from NW_017728886.1 coordinate 32,902,922, forward strand.
GGCAGTGCAAGGGGGTATGGGTGCATGTGTATGGTGGAGTATTCTTGTGGGACTTGTCCTGTGAACACAGACACATGCACAAGTACACACTCTCTCCCTTTCCCTTTGTCCCACACTACTCACTCACTCACTCTCTCTCTCTCTTCTCCTTCCTCATTGCACAGACACAAACACAGACACACACACACAGTCTCTCCCTCCCTTATTGCATGGACAGATGGACACACACACACACTGTGTGCTTCTCTCACTATACAAACGCATCCCCACCCTCCCTACCACTCCTGGCCCCGGGTTACTAGCACAGACCGCAGTTGGGTGATGCAGCTGGGGGCCATGTGGTGCTGGAGCAGCTGTGTGCAGGGAAAGCTGCAGCAGGTAGAGATTTCTGGTTGTGGGGGGTGAGGGTGGGAGGGGGTTAGGGTAGGAGTGGGCTGGCTTTGCTGGGGAGTCCTCCTGGCTTCCCTGGGTCCTACTGCCTCTGTCTCCTCTCATCTTTGACAGGAGGTGAGGAGCAGACTAATATTTATCTTTTAAACTTATTAGGTGCCCTGTGGGCTGGATAGAATGCCCTGGTGGGCCAGATCCAGCCTGTGGGCTGTATTTTGTCTGCCCCTGATATTACACTTACTTCCCAAATAAGTGATAAAAGCTAACTTGTTCTCACAAGTATGAGTGTTTTTCCTTAATGTCCTCTCTGCAAACTTGTTTAGGCTCAGGCTTGAGCTGGGCTTGTTTGCTCTCCATCTTTGTAGTCATAAAGGTATATCGGGATACATTAGATTTGCTCTGAAACCTGCAAAAGGCCACTGACTCCACAGGTTTTAATAGTCAACAAAGCTGAGGGTGCCTGAGGTAGATTAAAATCTAGTTCATGTATTTTCAAACGTGCCATTTCTTTATAGGCTGGCAGAACTAAAAATAATGATGCTTTGTAACTAAAGCACAAGACATTATATTGGTGTACAGAAGGAACAGAGCTTGTCATTTTTCAGAGTACAGTTGCACTTGAAGACTGACAGATTGCAACATTAAAGGTAGATCATGACTCATTACCTTTATTGAATGGAGTACTCCCAATTCCAAATATTTGAAAAGTATGAGTGAGTCTTATAAATTAAAAGATTCAGAAGAAAGTTTGGCTTATTTCATAGATTTCATAGACATTAGGGCTGGAAAGGACCTAGAAAGATCATCGAGTCCAGTCCCCTGCCCAAAGGGCAGGAAGTCAGCAGGGGTCATAGGATCCCAGCAAGATAGACATCCAAATGTCTCTTGAAGGTGTTCAAAGTAGGTGCTTGAAACACCTCTGGCGGCAGTCTATTCAAAACCTTGGGGGCTTGGATAGTAAAGAAGTTCTTCCTTCTATCCAGCCTGAAACGGTCACAAAGGAGTTTGTGACCATTTGATATTGTTATCCCTTGGGGTGCTCTGGTCAACAGACATTTCCCCAGATCCTGAGCACCCTTGATAAACTTATAAGTGGCCACCAGATCACCCTGAGCCTGTGCTTTTCTGGGCTGAAGAGTCCCATGGCTCTCAGCCTCTCATCATAAGGTCTGTTTTCCTGACCTCTGATCATGTGTGTGGCTCTCCTCTGGACCTTCTCAAGCTTCTCCACGTCCTTTTTAAATTGTGAAGCCCCAAACTGGATGCAGTACTCTAGCTGCAGCCTCACCAAGCCCGAGTACAATGGGAGAATGATGTCCTGGGATTTGCTTGAGAAGCATCTGTGGATGCAAGCCAGCATTTTGCTTGCTTTACTAGCTGCAGCATCACACTGAAGGCTCATGTTCATCTTGTGGTCAGTCATGACCCCCAAGTCCCTTTCTTCCGTAGTGCTAGCCAGCATAGCACTGCCAAGCCTATATGTGTGCTGCGGGTTCTTCCTCACAAGGTGGAGAACCTTGCATTTTTTGGTGTTAAATGCCATCCGGTTCTTGTTTGCCCATTTCTTGAGCCTGTTGAGGTCAACCTGGATCACCCTCCTGTCCTCAGGCGTGGATGCTTTAACCCAGAGTTTGGTGTCGTCGGCGAACTTGGCCAGTCCACTTCTGACACCAATGTCCACATCATTAATGAAGATGTTGAATAGTATAGGCCCAAGGACAGAGCCTTGAGGGACCCTGCTGGTCACAGGGCACCACAATGATTGACTTCCATCAACCACCACTCTCTGGGTCTGACCACATAGCCAATTCCCCAGCCAGTGGATCATGGTGAAGCTGAGGCCGCAGTTGGCCAGTTTTGCCAAGAGGTGATCATGGGATACCAGATCAAAGGCTTTTTTGAAGTCAAGATATATGACATCAACCTCTTCTCCCTTGTCCAGGTGATAGGTCACCTGGTTGTAAAAGGAAATAAGACTGGTCAAGCAACACTCACCGGTGACAAACCTGTGCTGGCTATCTCTCAGGATTTTGTCATCAGCCAGTCTGTTGGGAATGGTCTCTTTGATCATCTTTTCTAGGATCTTCCCCAGGGTAGAGGTCAGGCTGATGGGCTTGTAGTTTGCTGGATCCACTTCTCTCCTCTTCTTGAAGGCACTACATTGGCCTTCTTCTAATCTTCAGGCACTTCACTGGAGCACCAGGAGTTCTCAAAGATCCTTGCCAGGGGCTGGGCTATGATGCTTGCCAGCTCCCTGAGTACCCTGGGGTAAAAACTGTCAGGGCCAGCTGACTTGAAGGTATCCAGCCTCTCAAGGTGTTCCTTCACAAGGTCAGCATTGATGGAGGGTAAGGAATCTCCCTCACCCAGGCTTTTCTGTTCCGTAATGGGCAGGGGCATCCCTTTGGACTGGTGAAAGACTGACGCAAAGTACCCATTTAGCAAAATGGCTTTTTCATGGGTGTCAGTTGTTCCATCTTGTTTAGCAGGGGTCCAATGTTGCCCTTGCTTTTCCTCTGGCTCCCCACATATCTAAAAAAAGGAGTTTTATTGTCCTTGATACTTGTAGCCAGTTGGAGTTCAGTTGCAGCCTTGGCTTTCCTGGTTTGGTCTCTGCAGGTCTGGACCAGTGCAGGATATTCCTCCTTCGAGGTGGATCCAGTCCTCCATCCTTTGTAGGCCTTTGTTTTTAGACACAGGAGGTCCACTAGTTCCCTGCAGAGCCACGGGGGCTGCTGTGCCCTTTTGCTGCCTTTCCTCTGAGATGGGATAGACTTTGCTTGTGTGACCAGGATCACTCCCTTGAGGAGCAACCACTCATCCTGAACTCCCCTCCCCTTTGGGTCGTGGTCCCTTAGGGCCTCATTGACAAGCCTCCTGTTTGTGTCAAAGTTAGCTTTCCTGAATACTTCTGTATTGCTGACTGACTTGCCAGCTTTATGGTGGATGGTGAAGGTGATTAGCTCATAACCACTGTCACCCAGCTTCCCTTCTATTGTTAGCTCGTTGATAAGGTTGTCCCCTATTGCCAGTACCAGGTCAAGCAGTGCTTTACCTCTTGTCAGCCCGTAGACTTCTTGCATCAGATAGAGGTTATCCATGCATGTGAGGAAGCTTTGTGCCTGTTTGGATTTGGCCGAGCACTCTTCCCACGAGATATCCGGGTAGTTGAAGTCTCCCATGACAACCATGGACTAGGAGCGTGTGGCCTTCACCAATTCCCTGGCGAACTCCTGGTCAAGCTCTTGAACCTGAGAAGGAGGTCTGTAATAGACTCCCACCATTGTGTCCCCAGTGCTGTGTTCCCCATGGATTTTCACCCAGAGGGTCTCCTGTTGTCCACCTTAGGTGCCAATGTTTGCTTGCAGGGCCATGTAGCTTTCCTTGATGTGGAGAGCTACGCCCCTGCCCCTTTTGTCCACACAGTCTCTCCTGTACAAGGTATAGCCGTCTATACCTGTGGCCCAGTCATAGGTGGAGTCCCACCAGGTCTCTGTTATCCCTATGGCATCGTATTTGTGTTAAGCAGGAGGACAAGTTCCTCCTGTTTATTCTCCAAGCTCCTGGCATTCATATACAGGTAGACAAGTGTACCTTTTGGGGGCCCCTGCCTTGCCCACAGAGTGTTCCAGGGCTGGGGCAGGGGTGGGCTCCCTAGAGTGTCTTTGCCTGCTGGCTTTGCAAGCATTGCTTAGCGGGCCAGCAGTGGCAGTAGTGCCCCCATCCCCCGGCTGGCTTAGTTTAAAGCCCAGTGGAGCAGGTCAGCCAGTCTGGCTGAGAAGAGCCTCCTCCCCAGTGAAGAGAGGTGGAGGCTGTCCCTTCCCAGCAGCTCACTGTCTCTTTTGCCAAAGAGTGGTCATGGAAGCCAAAGCCTCCTGATGACACCAGTGCTTCAGTCTTTGATTTACTACCTCGATCCTCCTCTCCCTCCACAGGCCGTAGCCTGAGACTGGGAGGATCAAAGAGATCACCTGTACCCCCAATCTTTTCAGCCCCACTCCCAAATCCCTGTAGCACTTCATGACCTAGCTGGCTTTGCTCTGAGCTGTGTCATTGGTGCCCACATGGATAAGAAGCATAGGGTAGTGGTCAGCAGGCTGGAGGAGCCCAGGGTTCTTCTCTGTAATGTCTCAGATATGGGCTTCTCGGAAGCAGCAGACTTCCCGGGCTAAATGGTCAGGGCGGCAGATTGCCCCTCCACAGTCCCCCTCAGGATGGAGTCTCCCATGATAAGGACTTTGTGTTTTTTGTCTTGGGGAGAACAGGGGCAGTAGGTGCAGTTGAGCCTGTGCTGCCTGCAGGAGCTGGCAGCTTGGCAGCCTCTGCTGGGGCTTCAAAAAGTTCATACCTGTTGCAAAGCTGCAGTGGAGTGGGGACCCTGGTGTGGTGGGCCTTGGGGCCCTTGACCACCTTGGTCCAACCCTGTGGTTGGACAGAAGGGGAGGTCCCTGAGTCCTCCCTTGTCCTGGCAGGTGACCTTGGTTGACCCTCTGCCTCCAGGGGGTGAAGGGCCTGGTGGTAGGAGTTGATCTCCTGCTCACAGTCCCTGATGGCATGCAGTCTCTGAACTGTGGCTTGGAGCTCCTCCAGCTGGCATGCCAGAGACTCCAAAAGGGAGCAGACCTCACACGAGGAGGTGGCCATGCTCCTGGACCCCAAAGCCTGAAAAAGTGACAGGCAGTCCCCACAGCCGGGAGCCAGAGGCTCCGTCTGCATGGAGCCCAGAACCATGGGCTCCATCTGGGTGGAGGCCTCTGAGGTGCCAGAGGGGGAGGCTGCAGGCTCCGAGGGGACCCTCAGGTTGTGGCGTGTGCCCATCCGTGTCCTGCCACTGGTGGGCTGGCTGTGGCTGGGACTGTCTTCCCTAGGGGGGTATACTGGCAGGGCCTTGGGCCCTCCTGCTCAAACTCTGTGCTAACTCATGTGCCAGGCAGACAAGTGCACCTGTTTGCATGGCCTGTTTGTGCAGCTCTGGTTGCTTGCCTCCGTGGAGGGCTGGGCCAAGTAGGGGCTGAGGAGGGGTGAGACCCTCCTCGGCTCCAGCCTAGCTGACACTACGGGGCCCAGCTTACCTCTGGCTGATGCTGGGGGAAGTGGGGGGTGCTTCACAGCTGTTGGGGGTCATTGGGATGCTTTGGGGTGTGGGGCATGGCGGGCTTTCACCCGTGTGTCTCATGCCACTCCCTGAGCCTAACTGGGTTTTTTTTTGCAGTTGGCGGGCCCTTTTAAACTACTCGCATGCGCAGTGGGCCTGCTGCTGACACCAAATTATTCCTGGGCAAGGGGGGACCCTGCTTGGGATTTGGGGGACCTGCCTCACTGGAGAGGGATCGGTAAGTACCCCCTCTCCTACTCTCTCCCTGGGGGGGCTGGGCCAAATAGGGCCCGGGATGGGGTGAGACCCTCCTTGGCTCTGGCCTAGCCGCCTCCCTGCAGCTGGCCTGGGCTAGTCCCTCCCACTACAGGGCCCTGCTTACCTCTGGCTGCTGCTGGGGGTTGGTAGGGGTGCTCCATGACAGTTGGGGGTTGCTGGGGGGCTTCAGGGTGCAGGGCCACGATGGGCTTTCACCCGTGTGTCTCGCACCGCTCCCTGATCCTAACTGACCCTTATTTACCTTCTGTTTTTAAGTCCTTAAATTCCACATTTTGAAGCTTCTGTTTGCCATCAGGAGGTTGCAAACCTTATTTTTTGAAATATGGAAATTGAAATTCTCACCTAAACACAGGACTCTAGGAATGCGGACATTAAGAGAACCAGCAAGTATCACAACACTTGAGTCAAATCATCAAAGTTGGCAGCAGTAAGCTATTGTGGCACTATCAGCTGCTGTGATATACAACCACACTAGAAAGTATGCAGTGTTAATAGCTTTCTAGGAAGCAAAGAGAAACAAAAAATATGCATATTTTTTGTCTGTCTCTTAAGGAAATGGTTACAATGAGAAACATAAATGTAAGTTGTTGACAGTCTGATGAACATGTATAGGAAAAAGAATTAAATCTTAACAAAATGTGTTTACAGTAACTTCTCTGAGCAGAAATAAGAGGCTGTACAATGTGTGAAAGGTTAACTGATTCATCACACAGGCATGCAATGAGCATGTCTGGTGTAACAGAAATTGACAAAGGACTAAAAGTTGCAAAATGGAAAAAAGGTGATATGGACTGAGTGTGACTTCCATGTGTCCGTTTACTGGGGTGAAGGCCCAAAGAAGAGTGAAAATCCTGCATGCGACTCTGTTATGAGGATTAATAGATTTAATAGATATTAGAGCTAAAAGACACTTTGCAAGATCATTGGGTCCAGCCCCGTACCCAAGGGGTAGGAAGTCAGCAAGGGTCTAAGGATCCCAGCAAGATAAACATCCAAATGTTTCTTAAAAGAGTCCAGAGCAGGTACTTGCACCATCTTTGTGGGGAGTCTATTCCAGGCCTTGGGGACTGGAACAGTAAAGATGTTTTTCCTTAAACTTCTGGAAAATTCTGGAAGCAGCGTGAAATCATAAAAATAGGTAGGTGCTATTGGTGTGGCAGAGACTTGGAATTGACTGGTGTACACTTAAGTTCCATGCAAGAGAGAGACAAGGTACTGTTTCTTTATAGGATGCCTGTTGGAGGCAAAATGCTCTAGTTAGTAGTCTAGGCCTCTTGGCAGTGTCAGGGGGGCATGGTGTGCATGTGCCTCCCCCTCCCCCCCAGATTTGTGCTGATAGCAGGGCATGGGGCTGTAGACTGGACAAGCCAGGGCCTGGCAGCAGTGGGGGTGGCAGTAGTGATGCAATCTCTGTGCTAACAGCTGAATATGTTGCTGCAGCCTGGCTGGACCCAATGCCTGGCAGCAGTTGGGGTGGCTGCAGTGGTGGTGTTGCAGAGTGGTGCCTCCCCACTGAAATCACTTAAGGCATTGCCTATGCCTACTATGAAAGGATTAGATGAAATGCAAACATGTGCTATAAAATCAATTAACAAGAATGTAACCATCGTAAGGGTAAGTGAAAGAACCAGAGTGGAAAGCAAAAGGGGTTAACCACATTCAGGAGAATGGTGATGCTGTAATGACAATGAGACATTCATTCCATCTGTCTTTGGAGGCGGTACATGCAGAGCAGGTGTGCTGTGCTTCACCCTTACACTTCTTAGTGGGGTCTTGTGATAGTGTAGCGATGCCATAGGGCTTGTTGTACCCTATTTTTTTCAACATCCTTTGTAAAAGACAGATGGCATATTTTCTGTATTCATCTATATTTACGAGTCTTTTTGTCACCTATTGCATTAGGAGCTCATGGGAAGCTCTTTGTCTGCTTTGACCCCTGCATCCTTTTCAAAATCACTGCAGTTCAGGAGGCTATCCTAATTCTGCAGGTATTGTCTGTATTTCTTGTACCTAAATGTATAATTTTGCATTTGCTTGGGCTCACCATGGCTAGGGACAGAGGGTGCGCACAAGCCAGTGTAAGGGATCAGAAACTGGTTTAAACCTGTAACAGAACAGAAGTTCAGTGCACATAAACTGCTTTCAAAATGGCCCAAACTGGTTTAAGGTAGACCTTGTTGGATGTAACATCAGGCTTAACTGATTCAGGTCAAACTGGTTTATGGAACTTCTGTCCCAGATCACTTCCTGGTTCAAGTTAACTCACAGTCCCCCAGCATCTCTGGATGTTTTACAGCCCTGGTTATGCTGTCTGCTTCAGTGTAGCAGGGACTGCTTTGCTCCTCTGCTCCTTAACCTGCTTCCTGCCTGTGTTCATCAACTCACAGGGACCATGGGGGGAGGGGCAGGGGAATAGCTCTCCAGACCCTGTCCCCTCCAGTCAGGGTCTACACAGTACAAGGGGGGAGGGAAAACCCCTTTGGTGAGGGCTTTTCAACTTCTGGCAGCTCTCTGCCTTCCCAGCTGCTGATTGATTCAGCTGCTGCCACAGGAGGGAGTGATAAGTCCTCCCTGCTGGATGCCTGCCCATGCAGCCCAGAATGGGGGCACCAGGAAGCACCAGCCTGTGACAGCCCCAGGAAATTGAGAGGAATTCTTCCCCTCTTGTACCCCGGAGCTTTTTGCCTTAGCCCCTGCGAGTCTCAGGCAGTTTCAGGGAACAGAGGGAAATTCTCCTGCTTCTCCATAGCTGATTTTGCCTCAGCTGCCAGTAGTCTGAGGCAAAACTAGTTGCAGGAGAGTAGAAGAATTTTCCTCTGCTCCCTGAGGTTTCCCTGGGCTATCCCTGGGACTCAGCAGCTAAGGCAAGCAGCTCTGGGGTTCAGGAGGGGAAGAATTCTCCTCAGCTTCCTGAGGCTGCCTGGGGCTGGAGGAGTCTGGGCTGGGGTGGGGGCAAGCCCCCCAAGGTGGGGACTCCCTGGTGCCCCCATTCGGAGCTACATGAACAGGCACTTGGCTGGGAGGACTACTATTCCCTCCCTCCTGTGGCAGCAGCTGAAGCAATCAGCATCTGGAAAGGGAGAGAGAGGGAACTCCCCTCAGGTCCCCAAGGTTGCCTGGTTTGGGGACCCCAGGCTGAGGGAAACCTCCTGAGGGGGAGGCCCACCCCAGTGTGGGCCGGTACCCAGACAGGGGGCTCCTGAACCCTCTGTTGGGGGACAGTAAGGGGTTAGGACCAGGTACTGGGGAGCCAGTTGGTGACACTTGGTTGGGCTGGCAATGGCCAGCAGGCTGGGAGATGTGCTGTAGTGCCCCCTGCCTGCTGGCCTGGGTCAGTGCAGGCCTTCTCCTGCCTTTCCCAATTAAAAAATGAATGTCCGTTCAGTTGGTTATCGGTTCAACATATTCAGCTTAGAGGAAGCTGCCTAGATTGAATCAATTCTGCCTTGGGCTTTTTGACTGCCTGTACTTAGCTCTTACAAATGATTCAGTTCTCTTTGTGTGACTACCCTCTCTTCATCACTGTTCGTTATTTGGTCAAAACTTTGTGCCATTTGCATTCAAATCTTTGCTGAAAACACTAAATGATATTGGCTTAGTTTGGATCCCTGGCTGTGGTCTGATTCTCCCATTGACTGTTACTTTTTGATATTTGTCACTTAGCTAGCTCACATTCTATTTAAGGTGTGTGTATTACTGGTGTGTTTTAATGTTAATTTATTAATCAAAATATTATGTGGTATCTAAGTTAAATATTTCCTAAGTGTCAGGATATTAAATTGATAGGTTTGGTTAATAAGGATAACAATGTTCTCAAAAAAGATTAATAGATTCATAGATTGTAAGGCTGGAAGTGATCTTAGAAGATCATCGGGTCCAGCCCCCTGCACCAAGCAGGAAAGATAATTGGGGGTCAGGTGACCCCAGCAGGGTGATTGTCTAGTCTTCTCTTGAAGATTTCCAGGGTAGGTGATTGTACCACCTCTAGAGGGAGCTTATTACATCTGGACACCCTGACTATTTGTTTGACCAAATAAATGTATTTGCCATAAAACCAGGTTGATGGGATTAATTCTCTGTAACTAAAGCCTGTACTAACTTTAATATTCTTTTATTTGGGATTCATGTCAGGCTAACTGGCTTAAGGTCATTGTCATTATCCTTTCTGATTATTGCATGTTTTAGGTAAGCTGAAAAAGTTTGGTCTCTGAATTTTTAAACTAAAACAACCTGAACTGTTAAAACAGCCAGGATTTAGAGAGCAGCTCTGTGAAGTTGACCAGATTGCACAGATCAAATTCCGGTTTGTAAGCCAAGAAACAGCTTGCCTTTATTTAATAAATTCAAAGCATTTACACTAGAGGTGCACCAATACACATCAGTCCATTTTGTATCGGTACCAATACAAGGAAAAATGACATTATTGGCACTTGACTTTTTTGGCTGATGTGGCTGTTAATGTTGCTGTTGCTGTAGCATGCACACGGCCAGCCTGGCAGCTTGGACAGCAGTGTCCATCTGGTAAGTCTGTTGTGGGGAAAAGAGTGGGAAGAGGGATGGTGGGTTGTTGGGGGGAAGGTCAAGGCTCCTGTGGTGAGGTGAGGGAGTGCGGCAGGGACAGGAGCTGGCCGGCTGGGGTGGGGTGGGGCACTGGATGGAGCCATGAGCAGTTTGTCCAGGGGCCTTGGCAGGGGGGTGGTTTTTGCTGCTTTTTTCCCTCTGTGGGGGAGGCATGGGGGTGTGTTCCCCCTGGATCTGTGTGTGGGGTGAGGGCAGGCTACTGCTGTGGGGCAGTACTAGACTTTTCCCAGTGTGGGGTGGGGTCTGGGTTGGGGCTACACTTGGGCCATGTGGTGGTGGGCCTGGGAGGGGGGGCTATGGGGTGGGCTGCAGCCACCCCAAAATTTGCCATAGCCCCCCCAGGCCACCCATTTTGGCACTGCCACCGCTTGCTTCAAGTGCAGCCCTAGCCCAGCCTAGCCCCCTGCGCCAGGAAGAGCCTGGTGCTGCCCCTGGCCCTAGCCTGCAGTGGCAGTCTGTCTTGCCTGACGCACAGTTCTGGGGGGCACGTGCCCCCCATGCACACCCGGAAGTGTGCACAGGGGTGGGACCTGCCCCCCACCATTCCCCCTGGATAAGCCATCTGTCCAGCAACCTCCCCTGTGCTGGCTGGCTAACTCCTGTCCCTTCCCCAGCCCCACTCCCTCCCTCACTAAAGGGGGCTCAGCCTGCCCCCCCCCATGCCCTTCCCCCCCAAAAAAGACTTACCAGCTGGATGCTTGTCTCCAAGCTGCTTGGCTGCATATTGGCAATCAGATCAGTATTGGCTTGTTAATAACTGGCTATTGGTACTGGCCCAAACAATCTTTATCAGGGCATCCCTAATTTACACTGTAGGAAGTAATGAACACCCTGAAGAAGACTTGATTGAAGATTAGTGAATCTGACCTCTGTCCTGATTTGGTAAGAGATTCCTGAAAAGCTTGAAAGGAACTTTTTGTTCTTTCTTTATACACAGTAGCTTCTAGTCCATTATCATCAACAATCAATGGCCAGTCTTCAACCTCATCTAGCCAAAGCTAATATCTTAAGCTGCAGATTTTTATGTCAGCACAAAGTGGAAGCAGATAGACATTCATGCCTTTTCTTGCCCACAAATGTCCAAATTTGTGGCTGTGATAAAAGGTAATATTAATTTGTGCTGCTATTTTGCTGTGGACATCTGTTTGCTTTAAGGCAGGAGGGTTGGGGCAGCTTGGAGCTGCATGTACTCACCAGCCATTCTAGGCAGGCTCTCCCGAGCCTTTAGGGGATTTCCTGGGGCATGTAGGATTGAGTCCCTGAAGCCCTAGCAGTGCCTGCTTGGGTTCCTATGTTTCCATAGGTGTGACCCAATTCTGGTTTGGAGTGTTTCTGCAAACCTTGAATATCAGAGTATGTCCTGAAAGAGGCAACCTGCTTAATTTGGTAATTAAGTGTAAGGCCACTTAACGAGCTTTGGTGAGCTTTAGAGGGCCACATGGGTAGCCCTATCCCTTGACAGTTGCCCTGCCTCTTGGTCCCATCTTGGGACTGGAAGTCCCATCCCTAACCTCTGACCTTTAGCAGCAGAAGACCCTCCCCTTGTGCCCCCAGAAATACCCATTCTGAGAGGGGGTTGCCATCTTAGAATAAGGAAAAAACCAAATCATATACTAAAAGTCAAACACGCTATATAACATTTTAATTTGATTACAGATTTTTTTTGTTATGAGTTGTGTTTGTGTACTGTATATAGAGGTGATTGTATAATAACTCAAAAATAAATTCTTAGTTTTGAATAGTGTGTGTGTGTGTAGTAGTGTGCTGCTCTGATCCCTGTTCCTAGGGGCATACCTGATAACATTTATGCCCTTGGAATGGAGGCAAAGGATGTTCAAACTTCTGGCTACATGGAGCAGAGCAGGGGCAGGCTACCAGTGTGGAAGAGTTGACACTGCCAAGAGCTAAGTTAATCCTTCCCTAGCTCTGCAAATGCAACAATTTTATATGATGAGTATAACAGGGCAAAGAACAGCCCTGTTCCTTTGTTGCTACAAAGTTGCAAGTGCAGGGGAGAGTTGGGTCAGGGACAGGGCAAGGATAATTACTTAATAGGCACAGCTGAAGTGAGGGATTGCCCCACGTGTGAATGTTACCTGATTAAGAGCCAGTGGCTGTTAAAGTCCATGGCAGAGGGCTATTCTTCACTCCCTGGGGCACGGCATGAGGACAGTCAGCAGGAAAAGCCAGGAGTGACAAATCCAGTGTGGAGCAGATCGCTGATGAGACTGGGTGAAGGTAACCATGGTGACTGGCGAAGCAAAGAGGTGAGAGAGAGAGGGGAGATGCTTACCAGGTTGAACCTTAGGCAGAAGGTAGGTTCCATGGAGCAAGAATCCTCTGATACCTGCGAGGGAAGGAAAGAGTGAGACTGGAGGTAAGCTCAGGGGAGTGTGTTATATGGCAGTAGAGGGCAAAGCAAGACTGCACGCTGTGAGAACAGATGGGGTTATCCATAACCTGCTGGGAATTCACTAAATAAACCAATTTACTTTTATCCTGCTTTTGGGGTGATTTACTACACCCTCTCTCATTGGGGAATTAACTTCTTATTCTTCCATCACATCAAGGCATGGCAGGAAATCCCCAGGGAGGGAGATTTCGTTATTCACCCCCGCACAGCTACAGTGAGCAAGGATCTGCAGTCCTGAATTTGGTGGTACCTGCAGGGCCAGAGAGGAGTTAACCTGGCTTCTTGCAGTGGCATTTGATACCAACTTGAGATCAACTGATGGGTGATCTCCTCCTGTCAGTGGATGGAAAGCAGACATACATCTTCATTCTCTTAAGATTTCTTTACAGACCTTGATACAGCTGATGGTGAAATACTGATGACTCTGTTGATGGTGGTATTCTGTCTTTTCCGTTCTCAATAAGAAATGAATGGCTGTTCATTACTAGGGTACAGTTCATTTTTACTGCTAACAGCTGCCTGCCATCATTAGAATGCAGATCATTTCTCTTTCTGGAAACAAAGTTTTGTGTAATGTTGTGGCCCAAAGAACAAGCAATTAAAAAGAGAAAAGGAGAAGGCTCCAGTTATATGATATTGATGACCACTTCAATTTTTGTTCTCAGATAAATGCTTCCTAAATAAATGTTTCCTAAACAATGCTAAGAAGTCTTGATATTAGTTTTCTGTTTACTGTGCATTTATAGCCTCTTTAATATTTACTTAGATGAAATGACTGTCAGCATTTATTTATAATTGGGATAGAACAACATTATTACAGATTGAATTTACACAATTTTGTTTAAGTAGATCAAATAGCTTAACAGTGACTTGGAGGTAGTGTCTGGGATTTGAATTGACTTTTGCTTTTTATGGCAAAAATCTTTCTTACTTCTAGGTATACCAATTAACTCTGTGACATTCTTCATCGTATTCTGAAATAAGCAATAGATGCCTGAAAGGAGGTGCTTAGTGTTTGGGGGCTGAAACCTAGCCAAATATTAATAGGGATGTTACAAAAGTTTGTAGCCAGGAAACCCCCATATAGGGAGAGACTGTTTCCTTATTTGTTATTTGGGGGCGATCCCATGGATAACTTTGTTATATAAGGTGCTATATAATCCAAGAGAATATTTCATTTCTCGCAGGCCCAAGGTACAAAGTTACAGAATGTGGTGATATATTTCCTTAAGTTTCAGGAAATGCTATATTTGGTGGTAACCCTCAATAAGGAGAACCTTTGCATGCTGAACAGGCCCAAGAGCAACAGTATAATAATGTTTCTTGTACATTATCCATGTCTCAGCTCCATACAGTAAGGTGGGGATCATGACAGCTTGATAAACCTAGAGCTTGGTTTCAGATCTCATGTTTTGATCTACAGTGTTCTCTAAAGTCTCACCATGAATTTGAATGACCTGAGCTGGGGATGGCTCATTAAGACCTTGCTGATGGAGGACCTTAGTCTTCTGAATGTTTAAGCATCAGCCCCATTTTCTTGTATGCTTCAGTAAAAATGTTGACAATTTACCTGAAAGTCTGCTTCTGAGTGAGTGCACATTACATTAGCTTACTCGAGCTTGATGATTGAGGTCAGGGTGGTCTTGGTTTTGACTCAGTTGGCTGATATTAAACAGCTTATCATCCATTCAATAGTTTAGATGCACTCCAACTGGAAGCATGTTGGTGGTCAGATGTAGCATCACAGTAAGGAATATCGAGAAGGGTGTTGGAACATTGATGTAGCCTTGCTTAACTCCTGTCTTAACCTCAAAGGGGTCTGTTATGGATCTATTATTGATAACCGCTGCTTGCAAACCATTATAGAACAGGCAGAGAATGGTGATGAATTTCAGTAGGTATCCAGACTTCAAAAGTAGCCTCCATAATGCTTCTTGATTGACAGAGTTGAAGGCTGTCATGAGGTTAAAGAGGGGCATGTACAGCGGTACATGTAGAGACGTACAAGCTTCTGGAGAAGTACCATCAACGCTGCCTGTGGAAAATCCTTTGAATTCAGTGGGAAGACTGGACAGTAAGCTGGATATGAGCCAACAATGTGCCCCTGTTGCAAAGAAGGCTAACAGCATACTGGGCTGCATTAGTAGGAACGTTGCCAGCAGGTTGAGGGAAATGATTATTTCCCTCTGTTCAGCACAGTGAGGCCACATCTGGAGTACTGTGTCCAGTTTTGGCTCCCCACTACAGAAAAGGTGTGGACAAATTGGATAGAGTCCAGTGGAGTGCAGTGAAAATATTTAGGGGGCTGGGGCACATGACTTATGAGGAGAGTCTGAGGGACCTGCGCTTGTTTAGTCTGGAGAAGTGGAGACTGAGGGGGGATTTAATAGCAGCCTTTAACTACCTGCAAAGTGGTTCCAAAGGGGATGGGGCTAGACTGTCAGGTGTACTGAGACTAAATACCTGTAGTAAACCCTGAGAAATGGAAGGGTTAAGCCCCTGGGAGGTAAAGGCTTTGGTCATATTTCCAGTGCCTGCAATGAAGTGGCAAGGGAAGTCATTTAGGACTGGTAGGCTGTTACTGGAGCTTAATCCCACATTTATCTACCATTAGAGCCAGTGACAGACCTCTTAGAAGGTGTGATGGTCTGTAGAATGTGTGGAAGCTTTTGAGATTATAAAGCAGCTCCTATGCAGCACCCTGGTACTTCACAGCATTTGTATTGCAAACCGATGCCTCAGAGTGATTCTTGGGGGCAATTCTCTCCCAAGAGTTAGAGGATGGGGAACACCCAATCCGCTGTTTAGATAGGATGTTGCTTCCCTGAGAACAGAAATATATGGTGATTGAGAAACACTGTCTCACAACTTAAGTGGGCCATTGAAGCCATTTGATGCTACCTCCTAGGGGCTCCCTTTGTGCTTTTTACCAGCCACGTTGCATTAATGTGGCTTCATGCTATGGGGTAGGTGTGAGGGTGTGGGGCCTAGGGGTGGCCGTGAACTCCCTAGCGCCCCCCTCCCGTCACTTCAGGTGGACTCAGCACCCTCGGTTTCTCGCCCGCCACGTCTTTGATGATAGTAAGTTTATATGGGAGGCTGCCTTTATCCCCTGGTGAACGGTACGTGTGTTCCTACTCCTACTCCAAATGGGGTGCCTCTGCACACCCCTGCCTTAAGGGCTATGCGTGCCTCCTACCTCCCCTTTAGCACGCCCCAAGCCTTGCAGCTGTTCTCTGGACGTTGTTTGGTCCCTTGCCCCCTGGCACCCTCTTTGGGGCCCCTGGGCCTATCACGCCCTGGTGTCACTCTCTGGCTCCCCTGGGCTTACCACACATTTGGCGCCCTGAGGCTGTCCCGCCCCAGCGCCCCTCTCTAGAACTTCTGTTGTTACCGGCGCCCCTGGGCCTGGCACGTAGCCGCCGCCCTGTAACTGGTGCCCCTGAGCCTGGTACTTAGCCGCCGCCCTGTTACCGGTGCCCCTGGACCTGGCACATAGCCGCCGCCCTGTTACTGGTGCCCCTGGACCTGGCACATAGCCGCCGCCCTGTTACTGG
>NW_017728886.1:32919336-32931823 GCF_001723895.1 Crocodylus porosus
CTATGCCGCGCTCTTCGCGCCCGCTGCCCCCATTTGGGGCCTATGCCGCGCTCTTCGCGCCCGCTGCCCCCATTTGGGGCCTATGCCGCGCTCTTTGCGCCCGCTGCCCCCATTTGGGGCCTGTGTCGCGCCTCTCGCGCCCGCTACCTGCTTCCGGAGCCTATGCTGCGCCTTGCTGCCCCTCTCTGGGGCCTATGATACGCTCCGCGTGCCTGTTGCCCTCTCTAGGGCCTGTGCCGCGCCTCTTGCGCCCGTTACCCACTTCCAGAGCCTAAGCCGCGCTTCCTGCGCTGAGGCTACAACCCCTACTCACCGAGCACGTCTCCGGCACTCGTCCGCTGTGCTGACTGTGGCACATGCTCTGTGCCCCCCGCTGGGCACCAGGAGCCCCCAAGCCACTGGGGTGCTCCTGTGAGACCTCCTCATGCCCCTACAGCCTTACCCGGTCCTCCGGTGTAACCATAAGTAAACCAAAGAGTCAGCCAGCCGGCTACAACATAACATAAGCGCCTACCGGCTTATAATCCAAACTCCACACAGTGCTGACTCTCAGTCATACGACTGTCCGTACTCTCTCTCTCTCCTCGCATCATTGCAGCCAGCCAAACCACCATTATTGACCCTGCTGCTCAGCTCTCCTGCAGAGCTGTGGCTCCTGCAGCTGCCAGAGGGGAACTGCTCCTAGGCTCCAGCCTGGGCTGTTTATAAAGGGCCCGGCCCTGCCCCCTTCCGGTCACCTGACTGGCTGGTTACCACAGCAACCCGCAGCTGCGCTGCCCTGCTGATTGACAGCTCTCCTTCTCCTCTAAGGCACAGGACACCTCAGTGCCCCGTGACAGTAGGCCAGCCCCAGGTTGATGAGATGGTACTCGGCCATGCAACAGTGTGCTTTTTATCTTCCTCCATGCTGGCGCAGCACATGAAAATGTGTATCTTCTCTCTTGGGAGGGGGTGGTAAACTGGCAGTGTGTGTCCCCGACCCCAATTTGGGACAGAGGATATATATATATAAGCCTCAGGGGTTTAAACTCACAAGCAGGTTGTTAGTAGTGAATAGTCTTTGTGGTTGGAAGGCTGGGAGCCAGGTGCTGTTGAGGACTAGTTAAATGAAGGTAGAGCTACAAGGAGGGTTAAAACCCCCTGGAGCAGGGTGCAAGGGGAGAGAGGAAACTGTGATGCTGAGGGGGAAGACCAGAGCCTGGGGTACCCCTCTCAAGGTTTGAAGAAAGATGGTTTTGGTCTTGTTTGTTGTTTGCCTGGTTTCTGGTATTGTTGCTTGTTTGCTGTGGGGACAAGGTTGCCACTCACAAAATAAACTGGCTGGACACCCTGAACAGAGTGGACTGGCTTGATTAGGAAGCTGGGTGGGTGACTTGCTTACAGAGACAAGATGATGACATGACACTATTACCCAGGGATAAAAATTAGCAAGTTTAGTGATAATAGGAAATAGGTGCAAGAGGCAGAGGAGAACAAATGCCCATAATAGCTGCATAGAAGCATTTAGCAATATTGAAGGGACAGCTATCTTTGGGTCCTGCAGTACTGAATTCTATTTTTGTGAAGAAGGTCATTGAACTGTTTTGTACTAAGAGGAACAGGAATTTCTCTGGCTCTCTACTGTGTCTTTTGTGGTTTGATTCCTGTCATCCCATGACAATCCATGTTGGATTGTTAGTGATGCACAGGAGTAGGAGAATCTCTGACTCCCTGTTAGGTAATTAGAGCCGATCAGAAAATTTCAATGGACAAGATCTATAATGAAGTTTTCAATGAGGCTTTCTATTTTTGACCAACTCTACTGCTGAAGTTGCTGTCTGCTAAGTGTCTATTGATTCCGCAAAGCCCTTTAACAGGTTTATATGGGAACTCAAGTCCTAGCTTTTCCTACAGTGACTTTCCCAATATGGAGACTACCTTTTGTGGACTGAAATAACCTCTCTTTCCCACTAACAATAACAACAATACCCATTCATTTTATGATGTTCCTCTTCCTGAGCATATAGGCTCTTGGGATTTGATTTTACTAGCATTGGGACTTTGGTCTTTCTGTTTCTCATGATGTCTGTTGCTTTTCTTGTTTTGTTAGTTTTCTTTTGTAATTTATAAATCATAAAAGTCTCTTCTCTTAATTCAGATGATGATGAGCTGTGTTTTTCAGTCCTATGTTCTGTCTTTCGTCTATGCTTGGGCCTTCTCTGAAATAAGACCCAGCATGCCTTTTAAAAAAGGTTGGTTTTTTTTTTTGGTTTTTTCTTTTTAGAAAAACAAATTATGGTAATTTGTCCCCAGCATTTCTTGCACTTCTACTCTGTTTACATGGAAGTCTTCACCACACAAATAATGTGCCAGGAAGTGGCATGGTTGCTCCATGACTGCTATATTTCTAGTTAGCAGCAGATTAGTTGCATTTATGGGTGCTGGGGGGGACGGTGGGGACAGTTTACTGGTGTTGGTGTTGTGTCCCAGTTTTTCAAATCTACATTGCAAATGTGTACTCTTTCCTTTGTCATAGAACTTTTGTTCTGTGCATTTGCAAATGTCATGTTTTTATAGTAGGCAGGGAGAGCTTTCTGATGTTGTACTTTGACAATATCCTGATTATTAAAGTACTGGTATTTGTTCCTTTAAAAGTTCTTTATAGATGCCCAAACTTCAGAAACATTCACTATATGTACAGCAGAAAAGAAATTACATTATTTAGAAAAGAGATGATCACAGGTGCAAATTATAGTTGGATGTAGAGGTGGGAGCTGCATTTAATTGCTGATTTTGTTGGCTAAAAACTGTCAAAGAAAACAGAAATGCAGTTATTTCTTCATTAGTCTATCCTGGAATCTGCTAGCCAGATCCTCACGTGGTACATATTGGCATAGCTCCATTGAAGTCAATGGTACTATGCAAATTTACCTCTCCTGAAGTGTGTATGTGTTTTGTAAGAATTTTAATTCAGCTCATACCAGATAAGAAAAACAAATATTTTCCAACTTGGATTTGCTCACTGCTTTAAAATATTTATAGGCTTTTTGCTGTCAGAATGAAGAGTACTTCTGTGTTCATTCAAGAAAGGAACACAGTGTGCCAAAGCACATGGGTAAGTGCGTTTCCCTCTGTGCTGGAAAGTGAGAAAATTCCTGAGGAATAACTTGAGAAAATTTCTATTATATCTATTTAAATGAGTTATAAAAACAAATTCTCCATTGAAACAGTGTCTAAAATTCAAGTTTATGATGTTTAGCTATGTGAGTGTTCAAGATTATACCTCTTCTCATTTGTCATAAAGATAAATGTAATTAAACAGAGGTAATGCATGTTTGTCCTGACTGCCATACTGTTCTGATTATAATATAAACTGATATTACGTTGTCTGGTTCAATTTTGAGAAGGACAGCCTTTTCTCCTGAATTTAAGTTAGTAACTACAGGTAAAATCTTTGAACTGCTGTTACCTTTACAAAGTCTTGCAAGAGAATCAAATAATCAAGGAGAAGGCCCAAAGGGTTAAATATACTAAAAAAACCCCCTCTTGTCCCAAAGGTAATTTTGCCCAAGGCTTGCCATACTCGTCATTTGAACGTTCCAGGCCAGTACGGATCAAGACAAATATTTTTAATTAAATTGAAACTATAGCGTATACAAGTTTAAACAAAGGCAGGCCTTTATTAAAAGGCTAGATTTCGACATTCAGATTGAAGTTCTGAATTCAAATGTTACATGAAAACAGAGCCATAACCATGGATCCAAAACAGCCCTGGCTCTAGGGGTTAAAAAAATTGAAACTTTCCTAATTTTTTGAGGGATGTTTTGAAAAGGAAAGTGACTGACTGTGTGTTTATAACCACTTTTATCAGGTAAATTTATCTGTTCAGATCTGACTTCTAAAATTATGAGCAAAGTGTATTTAACTATCTTGTGTTCTGGAAAAATGACACAGGTGTTTGCCTTTTAAATACCATTATTACCTCACATAAACATGTCCGTTAATAAGACATGCACCTTGTTTTGGGAAGGCAGAATGAAGCCACCCTTCCTCACCCTCTACCCCCTCACTGCAGACTCTTACTGGTCGTAGCATGGGTTCACCATGGCTGAATGCTCCTGGATTCATGGAGGAAGAGTAAAATCCACTCATCAGCATCACTTACCCTCTTCCTACAGCTCCACAGATAGAAGTTTAACCCTCTTACAGCTCCTGCCAAATTGGCAGGAGTTTCTGTCTGTTAAGCTAGTTTGAGTTTTGGCCTGGTTCCACTGTGGAAATCAGTTTTGTATGCTTAAGACATACACTCCAATTTCAGAGAAGCTACATTTTGGGGAAAAAAAGTGAGTATAGTATGCTAGTAAATATAGATTTTTAAACTTGACCTCAGACTTTTTTTCAAAGCTTAGTGCTAGAAATGTTTACAATCACTACACTAGATAAATGAATGCACAGTCCTATTTAACGCCCCCCCTCACAAACAAACAACCCCCCCCGAAAATCCAGTCTTACACGACAGAAAGGGGTGCAGTGTGGAGTCATCCCCTCCATCATGGTGTTGCTGGAGCAGATGCCCCTGTACGCTACGCTTAAGAGCAGTGCAGCAGATGACATCACACTGGCTGAACCTTAAGGATGCCACATGGGGTCATCTGGCTTGTATATTAACAGTTCTCTGGTTATAGATCAGCATCACATATAAGTTAACTATGATTTTTTTTTTATTATTCTTGTTTTGGGGCGGGGGAAGGTTACTTAAAATCAGAATAACTAATACGTTCAGCACCTCCTACTATCTTTGTTCATACATCCTTCTTAGCTTGGTAGTCTAGCTTAGTTATTTCTCTTAGTTAGTGAAGCCATAACGTGGGGGACTTGCTCTTTCTTTATATCTGTTTAAGTTTGTCTTCTGACACTAAAAATGAAAATGAAAACAAATTCCATTCGACTTCTGGCTTGAGAGATATATTAAAATCCCTATGCTTGATTTATATTCATGGCTTCCTTTCCATTCTCTGTTCCTTTCTTTTTGTTTAGTTCTAAATGAAAGTAGATTATTGAATGTATTTTAATTGGTTGTCTAATTTATTTTTTTAAAATGCAATACAAAAATAAAAAATATATCAACTGTACATGAACTATGGACATGTCTGTCACAGTAAGAAAGAAAGGAAGGAGGGAAGAGGGGGAGGGATAGAAGAAGAAAAGGGAAGTGTGCAAGGACTAATATTTTAATTACCAAAATAGTATAAGAATTACTTCCAAATTACACTAAACTTTTCAAAATGGGTAAGCCTGCTAAACATGACTCTCTCCACAGGTCCTAGATGTTTCACGTATAGGGATTCTGGTATTCTCTGTTTAAAAATCCCAAATTCTCTGATTAAACTCCCCCAAATCTGCATTTTTCAGTGACTAAAATGAAACACCACTATATATATAATATATATATATATAGGTATCAGTTCAACACAGTGTTTTATTGATATATTTATAATTTTAAAGCAATCTGGAAGCCTACCAGTGCCTCAATCGTTATAATAAAATAAATTCTAAATACCAATATATTTTGGCATTTTTTTATCATGGAAAATCAGAATTTGTCTTGCTCCCTTTGCTCACCAGGATGCAGGTCCAGTTGCAGTTGTCCCCCTCTCTGCTTTGTGGTGCTGAACTGCCTGATATGCCAGTGCCCTGTCCCTGCCCATGCCATTGTCCCTGACTCCTAACCCACAGCCCCCACAGCTCCGCTGGTGCCCCTCATTCCTGACCTACAGCTTCCTGGTCCTGCCAGTGCACCTCACTCCTGACCTGCTGCCCCCCGCTCCCAGGCCCCCGCCCTGAAGTATGTAAGGAAGGGGGTGGGTGTATGGGGAAGGAAGGTTGTGGGCATAGGCAATGTGTTGTGAGGGTGAGGGGTGGGGCGCATATGCTCCCCCAGGTTTCCGCACCCACAGCGGGACATGTGGTTTCCTGGGTTTTTCTCCTGTAAAGTACAAAATCCGTGATTTTCCAGGGATCTGTTTTTTCTCTTTTTTTTTATGGTGAATGGAAAAAAACGGATCACTGGTTATCTCATTGTACCAGAATTCAACCTTTGGAGACGTCACACTCTTCCAATGCTGAGTTGTATTACTGCATGTCACTAATAAAGCCTGCTGTAAGAATGCATTCTGGGAAGGATTCAGTTTGAAATCCTTAGGGATGTACCCAAGAATACACATATTTGGCAAAGCTATCAGTGCTATGTTCAAAACAATGTGAACTCTAGTTAAAATTTCTTTCCAGTTTCTGTTTTATGGATTAAAGATTTCAGTGTTGCATATGGGGCAGGGATCTCATTTTGTATCATGCAGACCCTGAAGATTTATGGAGAGCCAACTCTTCTACTTTGTTTCCATGGGTTTCCTTTCTGCTAGCAAATCTTACTGAAGCATTTTGTTTCTGTTTGTTCTTCCTTCAATATGGATAGCCTCAAGGGGAGCATGTGGTATAGATGCTTATCTTTGTGGACTAGGTTCTGTCTGATCATTTGATGTCGGGGGGTATCTTTGTGAGCTGTTAATAGATATGCTACCAACCTGCCGTTTTTCCTGTTTCCAGGATTCCCTCACTTTCAATTAGGTTTATTGTTTCTTTGGACTTCCTTACATTGACTCCTTGCCGACTATCCCTCAGAAGGGAGCTTACATCCCACAGGCAAAATAAATACAATCACAAACCCTTTACTGTTATATGCTTTCGACTAAAAGGGGTCACCACATTTTATTTTTTCTTGCCAAAAAAAAAAAAAAATAAAGTTTTGAGGAAAAAGTCTTAAAAATTGGAAATGGCCAGCATAAGCGGAGTAATAGGGTTGGGATGAAGTTCTTCATGCAAGAAATCAGAATCTTAACCTTTCATCTTTCCTAGGCTGAAAAGTAAAGCAAAAAATACATCTTTCAGATAAGATTTAAAACTTAAATCCTGACCATTTCTGGTCACTAAAGATGTTACAGCTCTCCTGCCAAGAGTAGTGATGTTTGTTCTCGTACCTTGCTCAAAGTGTAGCTTTGGTCAATGGCATTCTGTGTACTTAAATTCTCCACACAGGTTCAACTGCATATTGTTTTGCCCTCCCTGCCCCGCTCCAAATTGCTGCTTCAGTATTCTTGTAAACACCTACCTTGTTTTACTCCAAAGAGGGGTGAGGAAAATAAACAAGCAGTAGTTGGTGTATTAATTTAAGTATTTTCCAAATAACTTTGGAGGACTGAAGCTATATAAATGGCTGGCTCTTTGCAAACAGCCTAATGCTGGTAATCAAGCTGATTTGAGTGATGTACAGGCTAGCAGCTCTTTAGGAGTGCCGGACCAAATTAACGGAACTTCTGACCACTTCCCCCTTCTGCCAAACTGTTGCTGATTTTTGTGCCACTGACTGGGGCCCATGCTGCTGAATTACTACTGCCATCACAGCTTTGTGGTATGGACAGAATTGCTTGGGTGGCTGGAGGCTGTGGGTTGCTGACTCATCCACCCACCTCTGTAACCTGTCTAGATTTAGTTGGATTCTGTCCCTCCCCTCCAATGTGTCCACTTCTCCCCACATCTTTGTGTCATCAGTGAATTTGGATAGCATGCTTTCCATGCCTGCCTTCAAGTTGCTGATAAAGATGTTGAATAGCACAGGCCTGAGGAGTGAGCCCTGGGGAACTTCACTGCTCACAACCCTCCAGGTCAAAAATGACCTGTCCACCACCACTCTCTGGGGGTGACCATCAAGCCAATTTGCCACCCATCTGACTATGTAGGTGTTGATGCTGCAGTTGCTTAGTATTTTTTATCAAAATGGGGTGAGCAACAGTGTCAAAGGCCTTCTTGAAGTCCAGGTAGATGACATCCACCTCAATGCCCGCATCCAAGGACTTGTTGACCTGGTCATAAAAGGAAACAAGGTTAGTCAGGCAGGATCTGCCTGCACTGAGCCCATGTTGGTTGCCCCTGAGCATTACCTCCCATGATGGGTCCCTGCAGATGTGTTCCTTGATAATTTTCTCAAAGTTCTTCCCAAGGACCAAGGTGAGACTAACTGGCCTATAGTTACCCAGGTCCTCCTTTCTCCCCTTCTTGTAAATGGGGACCACGTTGGCTCTTTTTCCAGTCCTCTGGGACCTGGCCAGAGCACCACGAGCATTCATACAGCTGTGCCAGGGGCCCTGCTATGACCTTTGCCAATTCCCTCAGTACCCTCTGATGAAGAACATCTTGACCTACTGATTTATACATGTCCAGCCCCTCCAAGAGTTCCCTAACTAGATCATCCCTAACCCTAGGCATGGCGTTGTGTCCCCTGAGCCTGTCTGTAATCCTAGTGGGGGAGTTGTTGCGGTCCCTGCTCAGAAATATGGAGGCAAAGAACTGATTGAAGAGATCAGCTTTTTCCTTTGCTGCAATCACCAGATTGCCAAGCCTGTCCAGTAGGGGGCCCCACATTACCTGGTGCCTCCTTCTTATTCTCTGTATATTTGAAAAAGGGCTTTTTGTTATCCTTAATTCTGGTTGCCAGAATTCAACAAGGTAACAGATGTCTGGATGTAATTGACAATTAATTCTATAGATGCAGCTAGCTTTGTTGCTAAAACATGGGAAATGACAACAACAAAATGTTAAATTATTTTTAAAAAGTAATGGGAATCTGCATGTGCTTAGATGTTTGTCTGAATTGGGGTGGTAGAATGGATTTTTTTCCATAGGTTTAGCAGCAGCATAATTTTATAGCCAAAACTTCTGCAACATTTTTGATGTTTGAAGTGACAGGGATTTTGAGGCAGGGAGAGGCAGAGGTAGAGGAATCACAAAATCATAAAAAGTAGGCCTGGAAGGGCCCTGCTATAGAGGAAGGCAAAAATTCTCATGATCTGTACCAATCTGACCACGTAGTAATATTTCTTCCTGACCCCAAATATGGCAATCTTTCTGATCCTGGCTAGGGCAGACATTCAAAAAAGCCTGAGCCTGAACTGATTCAATGTTTTCAGGGCTGTCAGACCTGGCTAGGCTAAATTAGTTTGTAACTGTACAGAAAAATGCAGGCAGTGGCATCCTCTCTGTACTGAAAAATGCAGGGAGTGGCTCAGGAGAGAAGCCAGGGGGCAGTAGAACAGCCCCTCATCCCTTCCACAATGCTGAACTGAGTGGGGCTTGGGTAGGCCCTGGCAAGATGCTTTGGTTAGGGAGGGGTCCCCCCTCCCACTTCTGACCAGAAAGCAATTGATAACTCGGTGTTTATCACCATTAAGAAAACAACAGAGGGATAGTCCCAGGGGGATGCAAGCAGAGGGCCTGAAGCCCCCTCCTACAGCAGGACCTGAGGCAGGGCTGACCCTCCCTGAGAAGAAAGAGAAAATTCCTGAGGGCAGAGCATACATACCGTTTTGAGAAGTGGAGCCGGACGAGCCAAGCTGGGATGGACCGCCTATGTGGTTTATCAGCTGCTTTTATTGCTGGCTGGAGATGGTGCAGGCAGATGTCATCAGAAAATGCTGCCCAGCTGGTTTAAAGGCTGGGACCAGGGAAATGGCCAGGGGAGCACCACCAGAGCCAGATGGCAAGGCTGCTCCCGGTGCTACACATAGGCTGTGTCGGCAGTCCAGAGAGGACCCAGACAATGACCTGATGGAGGGGTCCAGGACCAATTGAAGGAGGTACCACACCAGCTTAGCAGGATGACCGGACCAGGGAGGGTGGCGTTGAGGGACCTTGGAGCCACAGACACCGGATCTGTGAGAGGGGCAGGCTGAGGCCTCATGCCCCAACTTTTCCTTTTGTGTCTTTAATTTGTTTTGAGTTATCCCAAGGCCCTGAACCAAGGAGAGGGGTTACGAGCAATGTCCATAGGTCAGGGGGAGCTGGGATAGTGCAGCAGACAGCTACACAGTGAAGGAAGGCCCAGTGCTTTGTCAGGGATGGTCTGACATATCGTGGTCATCCCGTGTAGAAGGAGGCTGGGAGATGAGCAGGGGAAAGAGAGGACAGGTGAAGATATCAGAGGGCGATCCATCATCGGGCTGTCCTGAGGGCTGGTGCATGGCTAGGGTGTAGGGGAGGTGGAGCCCCAAGAACACCTGCTAAGTGTAGTGCCCAATCTGCAAGGAGCTATGAGAAGGAGCCCCACCACTGAAGAGAAAGATCAAGTCATGGCAGGTGAGTATCAGGGCCTCCTTGGGGGTGAACGTGACCTAACATCTAGGCCACAGGAACACACCCTGTGGCTGGCACTGGGTGCACACTCCAGAGCAGCAAGAGAGTGCCTATATGAGGCCAGGTGGGTGCAGGGACATTAGTACTTACCTGTTGATTATGCCTTTGTTCCCTCTGCCACAGCACGGAACATAGTCAGCATGTGGTCTGCTACCTAGTGCTGTGTGTCTGTGTTAAGGCAGAGGGGATGGCAGAATCCCTGCTTAGAAGCAGGGGAGCAGAAACCAGGCAGACACCTGCAGTCTCTGCTGGAACTGCAGCCAGGGAGCAGGGATGAGGGGCCAGTTCTGCTGTGGAGCAGAAAGTCCTGCCCATCCCAGAGAGCATGCTGGGATGCTGTGGGAGTCTGATTTAACTTAAACTAGCAAAGGGTCTGGGATAGACATTGCATAAACCAGTTTGACCCAAATCAATTAAGTCTGGTACTACATTCAACCATGTTTATCTCAAACTGATTTCAGACATTTTCAAACTGGTTTATATGCACCGAGCATCTGTTCTGTTACAGATTTAAACCAGTTTCTGGTCACTTAAACCAGTTTATGTGTAATGTCTGTCCCTAGCCCCTGAGCGGAGAGGCAAGGCCTTCTAGCCAGGAACCTCTGGGTTTAAGCCTTAGTAGGAACATTTGCACACACTAGTAAAAATCCTTAGCCTTGGTCACAGCCAATACCCAATCCTTTTGAGGAAGCTGGATTGCACCCCTGCCCCCCTTCCACAGTTTGTATAGCAACAGGAGGGGAAAAAAATTTCTTCCCAGTCTTTTCTGGCAATCAGCAAAGCCCAAACTCATGAGAAATCCCCATAGTAGGGCATAGGCATAGCTAATGGCATAGCCTGCTTGTCCCAACAAGCCACTTGGGCAGTCCCAGAGCTGCCTCACTAGTGAATTGCTGGGTCTGTAAAAGGTCAGCAGCCTGTGGTAGGCAGGGGATAGGTGGGGCATGCTAAACTGTCATACACAGGCCTGGTCCAATACCTTTGTATAGACAAACCCTAGGAGCGTTGATGAAAATGTTTTCATCTCCTACAATTCTCAACATGCTGCTGAAATGTTTCTACATGAAACGGTTAAAGCCAGAGTTAGAAGTCTAAAACATTTCGAATTGGCTTTCATGGTAAAAAACAAGGACAGTGCTCACAAAAATCAGTTCTTGAAAAAATTTCAAAAGACTTGGAATAATGTAAAATTAATCAAAACTAGTAGGTGTTTAAAAATAAATAACTTCTACATTGTGTCGATGCTGTTATTGTGACACAGAACCTGAATTGTTTTGTTGGTCGGAAACACCCTTCCCTTGAGAGAGAGTCACAGCTGCTTATCTTGACTTTGCACTAACAGCCTCCCCATAAAAGCTGAAATAAATTTTAAAAAAATGGAGAGTTCAGAGAGGAAACATCGCTTCGTTTATTTACAATAAGAGTGAAATAAATCACGCTTCCCTTTTGCTTCCAGAATGATGGATCTAAAAATACTTGTTACAAGCCTTCAGTGCTCTTTGAAAAGATTCCTAGTACTGTAACAAAATAGGAATTAAGATGCAGAAGGTAGACTTAACTGCAAATTATTGAAAGTAAAATAGGAATAATAAGTGAACTTTTAGCTTTCTAAAGTCACAAGTCATTGTCAAGGACTTGGCTGATAGAAAGATTGACACACATTTCTGCAGTGATTTGTTTTCTGACCTCTACACTGGTATTTCTATACAAATATATAGCTTCTGTTTACAGGTAATGATCCCACTACTCTTGTCACTGATAGTGCTGCATTAGTCTTTCCCCTTTTAGTTTTCTGAAGCACCAAAAACAGTTTTGAAAGGTGGGGAGATCAGTGCACAGAGAATGTGACAGAGGTCACATAGCAAGTAAATAGCAACAGAATTCCTGGATCCAAGGCCTCTGTTTCTGTCTAGTAGTCTGTGTTGACCAGTAGCATAACTAGTGTAGGGTGGGGGCGGGGCATGTACCCTGAACGCAGACACTGAGGATGTTCCCCCACCCGAGAGTCTTTGCCACAGGAGGGCAAGCCCTGCATTGCCCCTGCCTAGTGCATCTTGTGGTGGAGAGGGTAGAGGAGGAAGTAGGGGTAGGATGCACAAGTAGAGTTGTCAGAGCAAAATTTTGATTAGATGCTGCCAACACAGAAGATTGAGACTGACATGCATATTGGACTCTGCGAGTGGAAAGTTCCAAGGCTCACCCAGCCCGTGCGGCCTGGGTGACCTGCGGACCTGTCAATCATTGTTGACCTACTTTCCCCACAGAG